>NC_086117.1:62126207-62426207 GCF_963921235.1 Mobula hypostoma
GTTAAGGGTGAAAGATGAAATGTTTAAGAGGAACATGAGGGGAAACTTTTTTACTCAGAGGGTGGTGAGAGTGTGGAACGAGCTGCTGGTGAAAGTGGTGGATGCAGGTTTGATTTCAACAATTAAGAGAAATTTGTGTAGGTGTATAGATGGGAGGGGTATGGATGCAGGTCAATGGGACTAAGCAGATTAATAGTTTGGCATGGACTAGATGGGCCAAAGAACCTGTTTTTGTGCTGTAGTGCACTGTGACTTTATGACCATCTGCAGTACCCATTCAGCGACAGCCACCCACCACAATCACACGACCCTGTAGGCTTGAACTCAGGCGTGACCAGGACATGGTTTCCTCAGAGCAGATCTTTCTAGGGGCCGTTGTTACCGCAAATAGAAGTGGAGAAGTCAAAATTGGAAGCAGACTCAATTGTCCTGCAAATTGCTTTTCTGGTGTGCTGCCAAGACAAAAATAACCTGCAGAAGATTAACGATTAGTTGTGGTAAAAGGCATCTGGGATATAAACAGGTTCCTGGAGTGCTGTTGCTTAAGATTAATCAGCAAGGGTTTAAAAAAAAAGCAAAGTGCAAAGACTTCATTTTTTCCGTTGACATGCAAAGCATGCTCGAGTAATGGAGTCATAAAAAAGTACAGCACAGAAACAGGCCCTTCGGCCCATCTGGACACAAGAGATTGTGAGACTGCTTTGTCAAACACCTTCGCTTCATCCTCCACAAAAAGTAGGATTTCCCAGTGGGCCCCCATTTCAAATCTACTTCCCGCTCCTATTCCGACATATCAGTCTTTGACCTCCTCTACTGCCATGATGAGGCCACACTCAGGTTGGAGAGGTGAAAGGGTCTTTGCCCCACTGACCCCCCCCCATTGCCTAGGGTGAATAGCCGTCAACCCCGCCAAACAGTGCAATTGCTTTGGTGCGGATAAGGTGTAAGTCGCCCAATGATCAGCCACGACACAAACATGAAACAATAGACAAAGTGCGAGTAAAGAATTATACTTTATAGTAAATTTTTGGTGATGGGTTAGTAGAAACAACTACAAGAAAAGGCGCCACATAAGTAACTTATCAGTCTTGTGCACATAATATTTTAATACGTTGGAGCTCACACCTCCGATTCCATCCACAACGTCCTTCCGAGACTCCGGCCACCCTCCAAACCCCAGAGGTCCGGTGTCCGACATCTGGGAACCGCCGTCTGTTCCTTACACGTCCGTCCTCTCACCTCGCCTCCCGAAAAGCCCGCGCTCCTCAACTCAGCACACATATGCCCCGTCTTGCTATTATCTCCTTGATTAGATCTTAATCCCCTTGTCTGATTTCCAATTGTTCCCAGTTTTCATTAATTACAGCATACCTGCTTTCCATCAGCGAACAGAGGATAAGAACCCTGGAAACACACATCAAAGTTGCTGATGATATGATGTGGAAGGAAGGATTATTAATTAAACTGCACAAGATGGGGGTTGGTGGGAGAGTTTTTAACTGGATTAAAGATTTTTTGTTTGGTAGAAAAATTCAAGTTCGGATTGGATCAGAATTATCATAGTGGAAAATGGCACACCTCAAGGTAGTGTGATTAGCCTGTTACTTTTCATCATTATGATCAATGATGTCTTCACAAAGGTACCAGTGGATATAGGTAGGTCACTGTTTGCGGATGATGGGGCCTTGTGGAAAAGAGGCAGGAGCATGGACCATATAATCAGGAAACTACAAGAAGCAATTGATGAAGTGGTGGAGTGGGGTTATGATTGGGGATGTAGATTTTCAGTAGATAAAACTCAAACTGTATTTTTTACCAGGAAAAGAGTTGAGGTAGGGAAGAAGTTAAGGATGTATGGGATGAATTAGAAAGGGTTGCATCATTTAAATTTCTGAGAGTTATATTTGATTCACGATTAACATGGGCAGACCATATCAGGAAAGTTGAGGAGAAATGTAAAAAAGTAATAAACGTGATGACATGTTTGACTGGTAGGGAATGGGGAGCAAGTTGTTCAGCGTTGAAGAGAATGTATGTGGCTTTAGTGAGATCTGTGTTGGATTATGGAAATATAGTATATGGATCAGCAGCTAGGTCTCTTATAAGGAAACTGGATGTGATTCAGGCTCAGGCCTTGAGAGTGTGCAGTGGGGCTTTTGAAACGTCACCAGTATCAGCCCTACAGGTAGAAATGGGAATAATGCCTTTGGAACTAAGAAGGATGCAACTGATGGCAAATTACTGGGCTAACTTGCAGGGGCACAATGATTCTCACCCTGCTAAAGGAGTATTGCAGGAGTGCTGGGAAAATGGGAGGTTTCAGAGGGATACCTTTAGTCGGGTAGGGAATGAATGTGGAGTGTTTGATCTAAGGATAAGTCCTTCAGTAGTTTATCCGGTTGTAGCTCCATGGAAACTTGTATGGCCTGACATAAACTGGCATTTGTTAGAGGTAAAAAGGAAAGAAGGATATAAAACAGATTTGGTAAATGCATTTAACTGTCATGTGATGGAAAAGTATAGTGATTATACTCACATTTATACGGATGGTGCGAAGGAACCTGAAACAGGAGTGACAGGGTTTGGGGTGGTTATACCAGCAAAAGAAATTGGAATCAGCAGAAGAACACCTAATAAGTTAGGGGTGTTTACAGTGGAGATGCTGGCAGTGTTGGTTGCGTTGCAATGGGTGCAGAAAGCCAGACCATCCAAAGCATTGATATGTTCAGATTCATCCTCAGTTCTAGCAAGTTTAAGATCTTTTCACACAAACAGTCGGCAAGATGTACTTTATGAAGTCCTTCAGGTAGTTACAAGAATTGCAAATCAGGGAGGTCAGGTAAAATTTCTATGGGTTCCAGCACATGTAGGGGTGAAGGGGAATGAGAGGGTGGATGAGTTGGCAAAGAGGGCGTTAAAGAAAGAAAATGTGGAAATGCACATTAGTATCAGTAAAGCAGAGGTTAAGTGTGTAATCTGGGAAAAAGTCAACCAAATGTGGCGAGAAAGATGGGACAGGGAAGGGAAAGGGAGGCATTTATATCAAATACAAAAAGTGTTGCAGGTACTAGGGTAGGTAATGGATACAGAAGAGAGGAAACTGTGTGGACCAGGTTAAGGCTGGGGCATTGTGCATTAAACAAAACTTTGAAAATGATAGGGAAACACCAGACAGGATTGTGTGAGGAATGTCAGGAAGAGGAGTCAGTAGAACATGTAGTTTTGTGTTGCAGGAAGTATGGGTTACAGAGAGAGATGATGACAATTAAACTAAGGGAGTTGGGGGTGCAGGAATTCGCATTAAAAGGGTTGCTGGGCATGGGTGAGAGAGCACAGGTCCGAGTATTTTTAGCATTCTTAAGGGGTACAGGGGTTTTTTATAGGATATGACGGATAAACAGGAATAGGGTACTAGGATGGTCAAAGATGGGAGGGTAAAGTGTAGGTTTTTGTGTGTGTGTGTGTGTGCGCGCGCGCGCACACGCGAGATTGGGTGAAGGGATTTAGAATGTATGTCTAGTGCACATTCCGGAGCAGAAGGTGGTGGTAATGCACCATTAAGCTGGATGCCAACTGCCGTAAAACAAGATACAGACAGACAGACAGATCAAAGTTGCTGGTGAATGCAGCAGGCCAAGCAGCATCTCTAGGAAGAGGTACAGTTGATGGTTTGGGCTGAGACCCTTTGTCAGGCCCAACTGAAAGAAGAGCCAGTAAGAGATTTGAAAGTGAGAGGGGGAGGGGGAGATCTGAAATGGTAGGAGAAGACAGGAGGGGGAGGGATGGAGCCAAGAGCTGGACAGGTGATAGGCAAAAGGAGTATGAGAGGATCATGGGACAGGAGGCCTCGGGAGAAAGGTAAGGGGGGTGGGAACCCCAGAGGATGGGCAAGGGGTATAGTGAGAGGGACAGAGGGAGAAAAAGGAGAGAGAGAGAGAGAGAGAGAGAGAGAGAGAAAAAGAATGTGTGTATATAAATAAATAACAGATGGGGTATGAGGGCCCTGAAGAACCCTGGTGTCACTGTCATGCTTTGCCAGTTTGTTGGTCTAGTCTAGTGTGTGTAAACCTCGTTTCCTGATTCCTTAGGACTGCCAGTTCTAAGCTCTGCACCATTCCCTGGATAATCTATGTAAACCTTGTCTCCGTGTAAAGATTCTCCTGAATACCTGTTCCATGTTCACGGCTGTGCTAATGCCTCATGACCCTGTCTCCGTGCCTGTGTCCTGCTCTTGGGTTTGTCCCCCGCCACGTCCTTGCAACAGAATGAGGTGTGGTCTCATTCAACCCTATTGATTAGTGAAAAGCCTCGAGAGCGGATGTGGAGAGGATGTTTCCGATGCTGGAGAGTCAAAGACCGGGGACACAGCCTCAGAATAGAAGAGTGTCCTTTTAGAACAGAGGTGAGGAGGAATTTCTTTAACCAGAGAGTGGTGAATCTGTGGAATTCATTGCCACAAGCAGCTGCGGTGGCCAAGTCTTTATGTATATTTATGGTAGATGCTGATAGATTCTTGATTGGTCAGCACATGAAGGGATATGGGGGGAAAGCAGGAGGTTGGGGCCGAGAGGGAAAATTGAATCAACCATGATGAAATTGTGGAGCAGACTAGATGGGCCAAATGGCCTAATTCTACTCTTACATCTTCTGGTTTTATAGTTCCTGTGCCTATCGTGGCCTGTTTAATTATACAGTCAGAAATCTAATTAAAAGAAACACTCTTAATACACAACACCACAAGTTTCTTGAAAAGCTTGGGTGAGGCTGTCCAAACTTTGAATAATTGAGGAATGTTTTGGAGCCAGGACTTTGAAAGTAAATGTTATGTTTGGGTGAGTGATCCCATACAGTGGGGATGAACGTGACTGATCCAAAGGACTTAGAACCTCTGTGATATTCTTCAAGGCTCAAGGATCACATCATCATACAGGGGGAGTTAGGGAACTTCAGGGCAAGAATATAACATCCAGTAATTCCTCTCCTCTCCCATCCCTCTTTTTCCATTTCTCACTCTGGTTCCCCTCTTACCCCCAACCCCTATCTTCTTATTCTGGCTTCTTACTCCTTCCTTTCCAGTCCTGATGAAAAGGCTTAATCGACACGGTTTGTGGGTTGGACTCTGTCGTTCACATTATGATGTGTTTCTGGTTTCTGGTCACCCCTTGCTTTGTTGCAATTTGGGCGATTTTGATCCGGGCAGCCTGCAGATTACGAACAATGCAGTGCTAGATTGAACTAAACTGAATATGCCCGGATCCTTTTGATTTTGTGTTTTTCACTTTTTTTACCAATTGCCTGACTTGTGCTTTTTTTGCACGTTGGGGGTGGTTTGCTGTTTTATCTTTGAATGGGGTCCGAGGATTTCTTTGTTTCATGACTGTCTGGGGAAGATGAATCTCAGGGTTCTATACTGCATACATACTTTGATAATAAATATACTTCGAATCTTTGAAGGGTCTTGGCCGAAACATCAACTGTTTATTCCTCTCCATAGATGCTGCCTGACCTGCTGAGTTCTGCCAGCATTTTGTGGGCATCACTCTGGATTTCCATCATCTCTTGTGTTTGTATTGTCGGCAAGATGGCCTGTCCTGTTCGGTAGTGTCACCCATTTGTCAATCCTCTTACAACACAGATAGACATATGCTTTTCCTTTCTAGTTACTTGCTGAACCTACTCATTACCACACAGTTATTTTTGTACGATAATGAGGTCAGGAGTCCAACATATCATCCTGGGGAAACGTTTGTCAGTAGGATCAGTAAGAGAGAACGTTGTGGTTGGCATAGGTTCAATGAGTTGAAGAGCCTGCTTCTTTACTGTATAACTCTGTGGTCCTATATCCGTAAGGAAATGGACATTCATCATTCCCAGTCTGGGACAAAGGGAATACCTGCAAATCCATTCCCCATTCTGGGTCCCCTCTTACCCCTTCACTTCTCCTCTCCTCCCTTTGGTCCCCTTCCTCCCATGGTCCACTGTCCTCACCAATCAAATTCCTTCTTCTTCAGCCCTTTCCCTTTTCCACCTATCACCTTGCAATTTCTTAGTTCAACCACCCTCCCCCCCCCCACCCACCTATCTTCCCCCTCCTTGGCTTCACGTATCACCTGCCAGCTTACATCCTTCTCTCCGCGCCCCCCCCATCTTCTTATTCCGGCTTCTTCCCCCTTCCTTTCCAGTCCTGATGAAAGGTCTCAGCCCAGAATTTTCACTTTTATTCCCCTGATAGTTCTTCCAGCATTTTGTGTGTGTTAACCAAGATTTCCAGTGTGAATGGTTTCTCATTCTGTTTTTTTTTCCCTTCCCCTTCCCTCTTCCGTTCTCCACTCTGGCCTTTTACGTCCCTTATATCTTCTTCTCACCTGCCTATCGCTTACCTCCTTCCCTTTCTCCTGTGGTCCACCCTCCTCTCTTCTTCTCCAGCCCTTGACCTTTCCCACCCACCTGGCTTCACCTAGCACCTTCTAGATTGTCCTCCTTCCCCTGTCTCTAACTTTTTATTCTGGTGTCTCCCCCTTTCATTGGCCCAAAATGTTGAACATTTATTCCAATTCATAGGTATGCCTGACGAAGGGTCTCGGCCTGAAATGTCGACTGCACCTCTTCCTAGAGATGCTGCCTGGCCTGTTGCGTTCACCAGCAACTTTTATGTGTGTTGCTACCATTCAGATAATCTGTTTTCTTGTTTTTGCCACCAAAGTGGATAACCTCACATTTATCCACATTAAATTGCATCTGCCATGAATTTTCCCACTCACCTAACCTATCCAAGTCACCCTGCATCCTCTTAGCATCCTCCTCACAGCTAACACTACCGCCCAGCTTCTTGTCATCTGCAAACTTGGAGATGCTGCATTTAATTCCCTCATCTAAGTCATTAATATATATTGTAAACAACTGGGGTCCCAGCACTGAGCCTTGCGGTACCCCACTAGTCACTGCCTGCCATTCTGAAAAGGTCCCGTTTATTCCCACTCTTTGCTTCCTGTCTGCCAACCAACTCTCTATCCACATCAATACCTTACCCCCAATACCGTGTGCTTTAAGTTTGCACACTAATCTCCTGTGTGGAACCTTGTCAAAAGCCTTTTGAAAATCCAAATATACCACATCCACTGGTTCTCCCCTATCCACTCTACTAGTTACATCCTCAAAAAATTCTGAGATTCGTCAGACATGATTTTCCTTTCACAAATCCATGCTGACTTTGTCCAATCATTTCACTGCTTTCCAAATGTGCTGTATCACATCTTTGATAACTGACTCCAGCAGTTTCCCCACCACCGACGTTAGGCTAACCGGTCTATAATTCCCCGGTTTCTCGCTCCTTCATTTTTTAAAAAGTGGGGTTACATTAACCACCCCCCAATCCTCAGGAACTAGTCCAGAATCTGAAGAGTTTTGAAAAATTATCACTAATGCATCCATTATTTCTTGGGTTACTTCCTTAAGCACTCTGGGATGCAGACTATCTGGCCCTGGGAATTTATCTGCCTTTAATCCCTTCAATTTACCTAACACCACTTCCCCACTAACATGTATTTCCCTCAGTTTCTCCATCTCACTAGACCCTCGGTCCCCTACTATTTATGTCCTCCTTAGTGAAGACAGAACTAAAGTAGTTATTCAATTGGTCTGCCATGTCCTTGTTCCCCATAATCAATTCACCTGTTTCTGTCTGTAAGGGACCTACATTTGTCTTAACCAATCTTTTTCTTTTCACATATCTATAAAAGCTTTTACAGTCAGTTTTTATGTTCCCTGCCAGTTTTCTCTCATAATCTTTTTTCCCCTTCCTAATTAAGCCCTTTGTCCTCCTCTGCTGGACTCTGAATTTCTCCCAGTCCTCAGCTGATCTGATTTTTCTGGCTAATTTGTATGTTTCTTCTTTGGAATTGATACTATCCCTAATTTCCCTTGTCAGCCACGGGTGCACTACCTTCCCTGATTTATTCTTTTGCCAAACTGAGATGAACAATTGTTGTAGTTCATCCATGCGATCTTTAAATGCTTGCCATTGCATATCCACCGTCAATCCTTTAAGTGTCATTTGCCAGTCTATCTTAGCTAATTCACGTCTCATACCTTCAAAGTTACCCTTCTTTAAGTTCAGAACCTTTGTTTCTGAATTAACTATGTCACTCTCCATCTTAATGAAGAGTTCCACCATATTATGGTCACTCTTACCCAAGGGGCCTCTCACGACAAGATTGCTAATTAACCCTTCCTCATTGCTCAATACCCAGTCTAGAATGGCCTGCTCCCTAGTTGGTTCCTCGACATGTTGGTTCAAAAACCATCCCGCATACATTCCAAGAAATCCTCTTCCTCAGCACCATTACCAATTTGGTTCACCCAATCTATATGTAGATTGAAGTCACCCATTATAACTGCTGTTCTTTTATTGCACACATTTCTAATTTCCTGTTTAATGCCATCCCCAGCCTCACTACTACTGTTAGGTGGCCTGTACACAACTCCCACCAGCATTTTCTGCCCCTTAGTGTTATGCAGCTCTACCCATATCGATTCCACATCCTCCCGGCTAATGTCCTTCCTTTCTATTGTGTTAATCTCCTCTCTAACCAGCAATGCTACCCCACCTCCTTTTCTTTCATGTCTATCCCTCTTGAATATTGAATATCCCTGAATGTTGAGCTCCCATCGTTGGTCACCCTGGAGACATATCTCTGTGATCCCAACTATATCATATTCATTAATAACAATTTGCACTTTTAATTCATCCACCTTGTTACGAATGCTCCTTGCATTGACACACAAAGCCTTCAGGCTCGCTTTTACAACACTCTTAGACCTTATACAATTATGTAGAAAAGTGGCCCTTTTTGATTTTTGCCCTGGATTTGCCGGCCTGCCACTTTTACTTTTCACCTTACCACTTTTTGCTTCTACCCTCATTTTACACCCCTCTGTCTCTCTGCACTTGTTCCCATCCCCCTGTTGTGAACTAACCTCCTCTCTCCTAGTATCTTTAGTTTGATTCCAACCATTCTACCATTCTAGTTTAAAGTCACCTCAGTAGTTTAAGAGTCATGTCTCCTCTCATCGTCCTTCTCTCCAAAGAGTAAAGCCCTAGCTCCCTTAATCTCTGATCATAATCCATACTTTCTAAACCAGGCAGCATCCTGGCAAATCTCTTCTGTACCCTTTCCAATGCTTCCACATCCTTCCTATAGTGAGGCGACCAGAACTGGACACAGTAATCCAAATGTGGCCTAACCAGAGTTTTATAGAGCTGCATCATTACATCGCGACTCTTAAACTCTATCCCTCAACTTATGAAAGCTAACACCCCATAAGCTTTCTTAACTACCCTCTCTACCTGTGAGGCAACTTTCAGGGATCTGTGGACATGTACCCCCAGATCCCTCTGCTCCTCCACACTACCAAGTATCCTGCCATTTACTTTGTACCCTGCCTTGGAGTTTGTCCTTCCAAAGTGTACCACCTCACACTTCTCCGGGTTGGACTCCATCTGCCACTTCTCAGCCCACTTCTGCAACCTATGAATGTCTCTCTGCAATATTCGACAATCCTCTACCCTATCTCCAACACCACCAACCTTTGTGTCATCTGCAAACTTGCCAACCCACCCTTCTACCCCCATATACAGGTCGTTAATAAAAATCACGAAAAGTAGAAGTCCCAGAACAGATCCTTGTGGGACACCACTAGTCACAACCCTCCAATCTGAATGTACTCCCTCCACCACGACCCTCTGCCTTCTGCAGGCAAGTTAATTCTGAATCCACCTGGCCAAACTTCCCTGGATTCCATGCCTTCTGACTTTCTGAATAAGCCGACCGTGTGGAACCTTATCAAATGCCTTACTAAAATCCATATAGATCACATCCACTATACTACCCTCATCTATATGCCTGGTCACCTCCTCAAAGAACTCTATCAGACTTGTTAGACATGATCTGCCCTTCACAAAGCCATGCTGACTGTCTCTGATCAGACCATGATTCTCTAAATGCCCAGATATCCTATCTCAAAGAATCTTTTCCAACAGCTTTCCCACCACAGACGTAAGGCTCACTGGTCTATAACTACCCAGGCTATCCCTACTACCTTTTTTGAACAAGGGAACAACATTTGCCTCTCTCCAATCCTCCGGTACCATTCCCGTGGACAACGAGGACATAAAGATCCTAGCCAGAGGCTCAGCAATCTCTTCTCTCGCCTCATGGAGCAGCCTGGGGAATATTCCGTCAGGTCCCGGGGACTTATCTGTCCTAATATATTTTAATAACTCCAACACCTCCCCTGCCTTAATATCAACATGCTCCAGAAGATCAACCTCACTCATATTGTCCTCACCTTCATCACGTTCCCTCTCATTGGTGAATACTGAAGAGAAGTATTCATTGAGGACCTCGCTCACTTCCACAGCCTCCAGGCACATCTTCCCACCTTTATCTCTAATTGGTCCTACCTTCACTCCTGTCATCCTTTTGTTCTTCACATAATTGAAGAATGTCTCTGTGTTTTCCTTTACCCTACTTGGCAAGGCCTTCCCATGCCCCCTTCTTGCTCTTCTCAGCCCCTTGAGCTCCTTTCTTGCTACCCTATATTCCTCAATAGACCCATCTGATCCTTGCTTCCTAAACCTCATGTATGCTGCCTTCTTCCACCTGACTAGATTTTCTACCTCACTTGTCAACCCATGGTTCCTTCACCCTACCATTCTTTATCTTCCTCACCGGAACAAATTTATCCCTAACATCCTGCAAGGGATCTCTAAACATCGATCACATGTCCATAGTACATTTCCCTGCAAAAACATCATCCCAACTCACACCCGCAAGTTCTAGCCTTATAGCCTCATAATTTGCCCTTCCCCAATTAAAAAATTTTGTGTCCTCTCTGATTCTGTCCTTTTCCATTATAATGCTGAAGGCCAGGGAGCGGTGGTCACTGTCCCCCAAATGCTCACCCACTGAGAGATCTGTGAACTGACCCGGTTCTTTACCTAGTACTAGATCTAGTATGGCATTCCCCCTAGTCGACCTGTCAACAGATTGTGACAGGAATCCGTCCTGGACACACTTAACAAATTCTGCCCCATCTAAACCTTTGGAACTAATCAGGTGCCAATCAATATTAGGGAAGTTAAAGTCACCCATGATAACAACCCTGTTACTTTTGCACCTTTCCAAAATCTGCCTACCAATCTGCTCCTCTGTATCTCTGCTGCTACCAGGGGGCCTATAGAATACTCCCAACAGAATACTGCTCCCTTCCTGTTCCTGACTTCCACCCATAACGACTCAAAAGAGGATCCTGCTACATTACCCACCCTTTCTGTAGCTGTAATAGTATTCCTGACCAGTAATGTCACCCCTCCTCCCCTTTTACCCCCCTCTCTATCCCTGTTAAAGCACTGAAATCCAGGAATATTGAGAATCCATTCCTGCCCTGGTGCCAACCAAGTCTCTGTAATGGCCACTACATCATAATTCCATGTATGTACCCAAGCTCTCAGTTCATCACCTTTCCTCCAGCGTTTCGTGTGTATACCAGTAGAAGTTGCTTTTTGATGAAATGTGCTTTTGAAGTGGTGGTTTTCTATATTGAGATACAGTGCAGAAGAGGCCCTTCTGACCCTTCGAGCCATGTTGCCCAGCAACCCCTGATTTAACCCCAGCCTAATCACGGGATAATTTACGATGACCAGTTAACCTACACCTTTGGGCTGTGGGAGGAAACTGGAGCACCATCCACATGGTCATGGAGAGAACATACAAACTCCTTACAGGCAGCAACGGGAATTGAACCAGGCTTATCTGTACTGTAAAGTGTTGTGCTAACCACTACACCACCGTGTGATGGGAATTGAACCCGGGTCACTGGTACTGTAAAGCGTTGTGCTAACCACTACACTACCGTGCGATGGGAATTGAACCTGGGTCACTGGTACTGTAAAGTGTTGTGCTGACCACTACACTACTGTGCTTCCACAATCAATATGTTGTTGATCAAGCATTGTTTCTCGTTTGAATAATTCACTGTTTTTACATAAAAATTCATGAACTGCATACGTCATGATGCCACCACGTGATATGCGCGTGCCTCGCTTAAAGAACCAAGACTCACATTTTGGACTCTGTCATTTCCTTTTAACTAGTTTAATGTTTTGGAATTACAAAGCATAACTTTGTGATGTTGTGAACTCAAATTAGTTGTGTGTAGTAGACTTTATACATAATGAGAGAGCTATGGACAGTGGTGAACCCAAGTGCAGAGTGAGGTATAGAGTTCACTCAGACTCCGACTCCAAACAAGACAACACAAGCCAAATCCAAAGGCAAAATCACAAACAGTAGTACTACAAATGGGACTTTTCCTGTGGCCACTCATCTCAATTCTACTTTCCATTCTCATATGTCAGTCCGTGGCCTCCTTTACTGCCACGATGAAGCCACACTCAGGTTGGAGGAGCAACATCTTATATTCTCTCTGGATAGTCTCCAACCTACAAAGACTTACTGTACATTCCCAAACCAAAAGCTGTGGATGAACCAGGAGGTACGCCGTCTGCTGTAGGCTAGATATGTGGCATTCAAGTCTGGCAACCCAGGCCTGTACCAGAAAACCAGGTATGATCTGCAGAGGACTATTTCAAGGGCGAAGAGACAATTTAAAATGAGGTTGGAGGCGATATCAGCTGCATGGCAACTCTGGCAGGGTCTGCAAGACATTACTTCCTTCAAAGTGAAACCCAATACTATGAATGGCAGTGATGCTTCATGACCAGATGAACTCAATGCCTTCTATGCCACTTTGAAAGGGAGAACACAACTACAGCTCTGAAGATCCCTGCTGCACCTGAGGACTCTGTGATCTCTGTCTCAGAGGCTGACTTTAAAGAGAGTGAACCCTCACAAGGCAGAAGATCCCGATGGGGTACCTGGTAAGGCTCTGAAAACCTGTGCCGACCAATTAGCGGGAGTATTCAAGGACATTTTCAACCTCTCACTGCTACGGGCAGAAGTTCCCACTTGCTTCAAAAAGGCAACAATTATACCAGTGCTTAAGAAGAATAATGTGGGCTGCCTCAGTGACTATCGCTGGGTAGCACTCACATCGACAGTGATGAAATGCTTTGAGAGGTTGGTCATGACTAGACTGAACTCCTGCCTCAGCAAGGACCTGGACCCATTGTAATTTGCCTATCGCCACAATAGGTCAACGGCAGATGAAATCTCCATGGCTCTCCACACGGCTTTAGACCACGTGGACAACACAAACACCTGCGCCAGGATGCTGTTCATCAACTGTAGCTCAGCATTTAATACCATCGTTCCCACAATCCTGATTGAGAAGTTGCAGAACCTGGACCTCTGTACCTCTCTCTGCAATTGGATCCTCAACTTCCTAACCGGAAGACCACAGTCTGTGCAGATTGGTGATGGCATATCCTCCTCGCTGACGTTTAACACTGGCGCAGTTTAGGGGTGTGTACTTAGCCCACTGCTCTAATCTCTATATACACTGACTGTGTGGCTAGGCATAACTCAAATACCATCTACAAATTTGCTGACAATACAGTTATTGTTGGTAGAATCTCAGGTGGTGACGAGAGGGCGTACAGGAGTGAGATATGCCAACTCGTGGAGTGGTGTCGCAGCAACAACCTGGCACTCAACGTCAGTAAGACAAAAGAGCTGATTGTAGACTTCAGGAAGGGTAAGACGAAGAAGCACATACCAATCCTCATAGAGGGATCAAAAATGGAGAGAGTGAGTAGCTTCAAGTTCTTGGGTGTCAAGATCTTTCAAGATCTAACCTGGTCCCAATATATCGATGTAGTCATAAAGCAGGCAAGACAGCGGCTATACTTCATTTGGAGTTTGAAGAGATTTGGCATGTCAACAATACACTCAAAAACTTCAGTAGCTCTACCGTGGAGAGCAATCTGACAGGCTGCATCACTGTCTGGTATGAAGGGGGCTACTACTCAGGACCGAAAGAAGCTGCAGAAGGTTGTAAATCTAGTCAGCTCCATCTTGGGCACCCAGGACATCTTTAGGGAGCAGTGTCTCAAAAAGGCAGCGTTCATTATTAAGGACCCCCAGCACCCAGGGCATGCCTTTTCTCACTGTTACCATCAGGTAGGAGATACAGAAACCTGAAGGCACAGACTTAGCAATTCCGGAACAGCTTCTTCCCCTCTGCCATCCGATTCCTAAATGGACTTTGAATCTTTGGACACTACCTCACTTTTTTTAATTTCTGTTTTTTGCACATTTTAAAAAATCTATTCAATATACATAATTGATTCACTTGTTTATTTATTATCATGTTTTATTTTATTTATTAATATTATTTTTTTTCTCTCGCTGCTAGATTATGTATTGCACTGAACTGCTGCTGCTAAATTAACAAATTTCATGTCACATGCTGGTGATAATAAGCCTGATTCTGATTCTGACACATGTGCATTAATTTCTGCAAGTTCCTGTAACTGCATCCCTTTCACCATTCCCCATTCCTATTTCCCTCTCTCACCTTATCTCCTTACCTGTCCATCGCCTCCCTGTGGTGCTGCTGCCCCTTCCCTTTCTTTATAGTCTTCTGTCCTCTCCTATCAGATTCCCCCTTCTCCAGCCCTTAATTTCTTTCACCAACCAACTTCTCAGCTCTTTACTTCACCCCTTCCCCCTCTCCTGGTTTCATCTATCACCTACCACCTTGTCCCTCTTTCTCATCCCTCCCCCAGCTTCTTAGTCTGATTCATTCCCACTTCCTTTCCAGACCTGAAGAAGGGTCTCAGGTTAAAATGTCAACTATATATTCATTTCCATAGATGCTGCCTAGCCTGCTGAGTTCCTCCAGCATTTTGTGTGTGTTCCTTTGGATTTCCAGCATCTGCAGATTTTCTTGTTTTTGTAGTATGGGAAATCAAACTCTTACAATTGAGCCCTGAGTGCTCAGTGTGAGGCATCTAAAAGAAGACTGTCCATGAAGGAATGCGGCAGGCAAGAACTGGCAGTCTGAGTCTTAAAGGGACAGGGGCAGCTAACCGCACTCTGGGGAATTGGAACGCTGAAACTTGGATGCCTCCTGCTGTTCAGTTGAGACCATGACATCATGCCATTGATTTGTAGATAAGGGGACAACACTGAATCCTTTTACAGTCTGGCTTCATTCCCCTGCCTTGATGTTGTGTTAATTCTGAAATGCTTGTTCATTTCCTATTTAAGTTGCGAGAAACTGCAGAGATTCGGGTGCTGGCTGCACTTCCACTTGCAGTGTTCTGGGATGTCTCTGTGACTATCAGTTCAGTACATGACAGGAACCACCCTCCACTCCATAGACTCTGCCTATACTTCTCACTGCCTCAGTATAGCAGCCAACATATATAGAGAACCATAGAGCACTGCAATACAGAAACAGGCCCTTCAGCCCATCTAATCCATGCCAACCTGCACCTGGACCACAGACCATCCATCCCTGCACTTTCCTTAAATGTTGAAATTTATTTATTATTGAGATACTGTATGGAACAGTCCCATCTGGTCCTACGAGCCACATCACCCAGCAATATCCCAATTAATCAGGGCACAGTTAAACCCTCATCCACTACTTCTGCTGGCAGCTCGTTCCGCACTCTCACCACCCTCTGAGTGAAGACATTTCCCCTGATGTTCCCCTTAAATATTTCACCTTTCACAACACCAGTTCAGGTTCAACTCCCATCGCACGGTAGTGTAGTGGTTAGCACAACGCTTTACAGTACCAGTGACCCGGGTTCAATTCCCATCGCACAGTAGTGTAGTGGTTAGCACAACGCTTTACAGTACCAGTGACCCGGGTTCAATTCCCATCGCATGGTAGTGTAGTGGTTAGCACCACACGTTACAGTACCAGTGACCCGGCTTCAATTCCCATTGCATGGTAGTGTAGTGGTCAGCACAACGCTTTACAGTACCAGTGACCCGGGTTCAATTCCCATCACACGGTACTGTAGTGGTTAGCACAACGCTTTACAGTACCAATAATTGGGTTCAAATCCCATCACACGGTAGTGTAGTGGTCAGCACAATACTTTACAGTACCAGTGACCCGGGTTCAATTCCCATCGCACAGTAGTGTAGTGGTTAGCACAACGCTTTACAGTACCAGTGACCCGGGTTCAATTCCCATCGCATGGTAGTGTAGTGGTTAGCACCACGCGTTACAGTACCAGTGACCCGGGTTCAATTCCCATTGCATGGTAGTGTAGTGGTCAGCACAACGCTTTACAGTACCAGTGACCCGGGTTCAATTCCCATCACACGGTAGTGTAGTGGTCAGCACAACGCTTTACAGTACCAGTGACCCAGGTTCAATTTCCTTCCACTGCCTGTAAGGAGTTTGTACGTTCTCTCTGTGACCATGTGGTTTCCTCCTACAGCCCAAAGATGTACCAGTTGATAGATTAATTGGTCATTGTAAATTGTACCGTGATTAGGCCAGGGGGATTGCTGGGCGTTGTGGCTCGAAGGGCCAGAGGAGCCTATTCTGTGTGGAATTTCAATAAATAAATAAAATGGATGGTTTGTTCTCAGAGTGAAAAGCGTTAGTTATACACTCGGTGGACACTTTAGTGGGTACTGTGACGAAAGACCAAGTTATCAGAAGATTGATGCTAATGAGAGAGATAAGTGAGACAATGGAGCAGCATTCAGAAATATTAATGAGAGACGAGAGAGATTAACGAAAAGAGACACAGTTCGGAGTATTGACAGACCAGTTGCTTTGAACCTGAGCTGTTTGAAGTTTGATGGACAGGCGATACCCCAGCAGGGGGATAAAAGGAACAGGTTCACTAAGGCAAGACAGACACCATGAGATCACGAGATAACGAGACCCTGGAAGTGCGGTGTGCCCCCACATGTTGGTAGAAGTTTGGAGGTCTGGTCGCAGGACCGACCATAGACGCACAGGGTGAAAAGGTACGATCGGTGGGAACCTGGTGTGTGTGTTCGCCCTTTCCTGGGTACTGGGTTCACTGCGGAAGAACGATAGTATCCGGAACGGAGGGGTCACAGTCGGTGACCTCAGAAGACAGTAAAAGGGCTCGTCCGACATCTAACTGCGAGGAACATCAAAGGTCTGTTTGAATCAGAAATTTGCATATTGGCTCTCTCTCTCTCTCCAATGGCACAACAGCGATTGCTGCGAACTGTACTGAGCTGAACTGAACTCTGCGTCACTTGAGACTGATCATTTTACCCCTAGACTGCGATAGAGCTTGATTGATTCCTATTATCCTGGTTCTGTGTACATGTGTGTTTTATCATTACTAACCTGTTGCATTTATATCCTTGCGATTAGAGTACTGTGTTACTTATTTCTTTAATAAAACTTTCTTAGTTCCAGTAATCCAGACTCCAACTAAGTGGTCCATTTCTGCTGGTTTGGCAACCCAGTTACGGGGTACGTAACGGTACATTCTGTAGCTAAGAAATAGGCCACTGAGTGTATGGTTGTGGTCTTCTGCTGGAGCCTATCCACTTCAAGGTTCGATGTGTTGTGTGTTCAGAGATGCTCTTCCACACACCACTGATGCAACACATGGCTATTTGTGTTACTGTCATCTACTTGTCAGCTTGAACCAGTCTGGTCATTCTTCTCTGACCTCTCTCAATAACAAGGCATTTTCACCCACCGAACTGGTGCTCACTAAATATTTTTGTTTTCTGTACTATTCTCTGGAGACTATAGAACAGGGGTTCCCAACCTTTTTCATGCCATGAAGCCTTACCATTAACCAAGAGGTCCATGGACCCCAGGTTGGGAACCCCTGCTTTAGAGACCATTGTGCATGAAAATCCCAGGAGATCAGTGGGTGTCAGATATACTCCAGCCACCCCATCTGGCACCAACAATCTTCCATGGTCAAAGTAATTTAGATCACATTTCCTCCCCATTCTGATGTTTGGTCTTAACAACAACTGAACCTCTTGACTATGTCTGCATGCTTTTATGCCTTGAGTTGCTGCCACATGATTGGCTGGTCAGATATTTGCATTAATGAGCAGGTGTAAAGAGGTCACTGAGGGTATCACCTCGTATACTTTATACTTCAAGTGATTGGAGGAAGGTTGGAGTGTGTAATCCTCCAAGAGGACCACATAGGGTTTGGAGGCTTGCATGTCTCAATGACCCGAAGAGCTACATTGGCTGGAGTCAGGACCTCGTGGTTTGGCTCTCGGTAAGGTCACCAATGCTAAACAGGTCATAGGCCAGACTAAGAGTGGTCCACCGGTCCTCCAGGTTTGGGGGTTCAGCCTTTGGACTAACAACTCTGACTGGTAAAGCAATATTGTTACAGAAACAGCAATGAAGAATCCTTCTGCATCTGAGTGTGACCGTATTTTTGAGATTCCATCCAGCTTGTGTGACTGACAGTAGTGAAACCACTGACACGATGAAGGAAGCCCTGAGCACCACCAGAGATGTAGGACTTTCATTACTGCCCTAATTGCCAGTGGCATAACAGGCAGTAAGTCAGTAAAGTAGTGTTTAAAGTGGTGTCCCTGGTGTTTGTACAGAATGAGATGAATGGTTTGTTCTCAGAATGTAAAGCTTTAAGTAGAGTTCCACAAGAATGCCAATCGCAGCTGCCTGTCTTCGGTGGAAGGAAACCGTTTTACATTGTGATGAGAAGCCTAATAAATCACAGTACAGATCTGTTTGGGAATCAGAAAGTATACTGGGGAAATAGGTTTGGGAGGGGAGTCAGTTTTCTTTTTATGTCAGGCCTGTAACTCTTGGAGAATTGCAGGCCTAATAGAACAGGACTGTGGGAGAGTAAGTAGGAGCAGAGATTCGTTCTGACCTTTGAACCTGCTCCACCATCAAGCACAATCATCGCCAATCTTCGCTCCCACTCAGTCACCCTTGTTCTTGATGCCCTGCGATGGTTAAGGTAGGTACACTCAGGACAGGTACGGTCATGCAATAGTTAAGTGTCTGGACGAGAGATCCAGAAGTCCGAGTGAATGATCCAGATTCCACCTCAGCGGTGGAAAGTATAGATTTAGTCAATGAAATTAATCCAGTACCATTAAACATGGTGAGGAAATTATCAGAGTGTCATAAAAACCAGCTGTTTCATTGAAATCTACCATCCAGACTGTGTCTGCTCCCTATTTGGCTTCAGACCCAACCATCAGATGAAAACTATTGAATGTTGAGAGATGCCGATAGACTGGATGTGAAGATGATGTCTCCTATGGATGGAGAATCTCAGACCAGAGAACACGGCCTCCGAATAGAGGGGTGTCCTGTTAGAATGGAGATGAGGGGGAATTCTTTAGCCAGTGAGTGGTGAATCTGCGGAATTCATTGCCACAAGCAGCTGTGGAGGCCAAGCCTTCACGTATATTTAAGGCAGAGGTTGATAGATTCTTGATTAGTCAGGTCATGAAGGGATACGGAGAGAAGACAGGAGGTTGGGGCTGAGAGGGAAATGGATCAGCCATGATGAAATGGTGGAGCAGACTTGTTGGGCCAAATGGCCTAATTCTGTTTCTATATCTGATGGTCTTATGGCCTTATTTATTTATTTGAAGATATAACACAGTAATAGGCCCTTCCGACTCAATTAACCCGCTCCACCTAATTACACCCCTGTGACCAATTAACCTCCTGACCTGTACCTCTGAAATGTGGGAGGAAGCTGGAGCGGTCATGAGGAGAATGTATAAACCGCTTACAGACAGCATTAGACATTGAATCAGGGTTGCTGGTGCAGTGTTATTGGGAAGTAGATTCACACATTCATTGAGTGGGACAGAAGACACTGAGTGAGAGGCATTACAGAGCTGTATGAGACAAACCACCTGAGTCAAACAAGTACTTATCTAAGCCCCCAAAGTTACAAGACTACAACACTAACACCATTCAAAACCCTTCAAGCTAAACTTGGTTACAGATTCCTGTCTAATCTGAGTACCTGAAGTGGCAGGTCAAATCAGTTCAAAGTAAATTTATTTTTGGAATACCTATATGTGATTAGTTTTCTGCAGGCAAATCAGTAACTGTTAACTGCAAACAAATGCAAATATAAATAAATAGCAATAAATAACGAGCATGAAATAACAAGAGTCCTTAGCTGAGTGTAGCTTCCCCTTTTGTTCAAGAGCCTGATGGTTGAGGGGTAGTAACTTCTTGAACCTGGTGGTGAGAGTCCTGAGGCTCTTGTACCTTCTACCTGATGGCAGCAGTGAGAAAAGAGCATGTTCTGGGTGGTGGAGATCTCTGATGATGGATGCAATGTTTCATGTAGATGTGCTCAATGGTTGGGAGGGTTTTACCCACTATGTAATGGGCTGAATCCACTACCTTTTGTCGGATTTCCCGCTCAAAGACATTATTGTTCCCACACCAGACTGTAAAGCAGCCAACCAGCACACTTTCCACCACACATCTACAGAAGTTTGCCAGGGTTTTCAATGACATACCCAATCTTCGCAGACTCCTGAGGAAGCAAAGGCATTGTTGTACTTTCTTCACAATTATATTTATATGATGGGTTCAGGACAGGTCCTCTGAGATAGTGACACACAAGAATTTAAAATTACTCTCCCTTTTAAAGTTACTCTTAAAAGGCATGAAAAGATTAAATATGGCAAAGTTATTTCCCGTGGTAGGGGATTCTAGGATGAGAGGGCACGACTTCAGGATTGAAGGACATCCTTTTAGAACTGAGATGCAGAGAAATTTCTTTAGTCAGAGGGCAGTGAATCTGTGGAATTTGTTGCCACGAGTGGCTGTGGAGCCCAAGTCATTGAGTGTATTTAAGGCAGAGGTGGATAGGTTCTTGATTAGCCAGGGCATCAAAGGGTATGGGGTGAAAGCAGGGGAATGGGGATGACTGGAAGAATTAGATCAGCCTATGATTGAATGGCGGAGCAGACTCGAGTGACCGAATGGCCTACTTCTGTTCCTGTATCTTATGGTCTCTCCACCTCTGATCCTCTGATGATTACTGCTTTCTCCAATTATTGTTTCGTATGGCAGGTGCTTTTTTCTGAACATTTCTAATTGGATTTTGCAAACTGCTCCTCCAATGAGAGGGCAGGTTTAGCCCAGGTGGAGGACGTCCTGGGTTGGGGCTCCACAGGGGCAAGCTGGGGTTTGTCAGGTGCCCCATTACTGTAGTGTTCGCTCTGCTTTGGCACGTCGACTTGAGTCTATTTGCGGCTGTCCTGTTCTTTCTGGGAGCTGTAGTAAAGCCCAGGAGGAGTGAGGTGGGATCGTTGATCAGATCTCCACTGGGGGTGGGGGGGGTTTAGTGTTGGTGTGCCAGTATTGACACCATTCATGTGTTCGTCACAGGATTCGAGGCATTTCCAGTTGTAGAAAGGTTTTTGGGATTTGAGTTGGGAAACTGGAGGAGCATTTTTGATGATTTTATGAACTGGAATGTTGTTGGGCATATTTTGGATATGCTTGTAAAGTTTTGCTGAAGCTGCTCTTCTACAGATTTCCGGGGGTGCTGTTCCAGTCTTTGTTGGACAGTGTGGATTCTGGGGCTCCTGAGATTAATCTCGTAGCGGTACAGTGGAGCCCTGTCCACTTACAGACGCTAAGCATACCACAGTCGCAAATGCTTAACTCAAGTGTGCGCACGTGCTTTCGACACGACAGAATGCCCCCCCCCCAAGTATTTATTGTTTCCACAGCACCCTTGTCTACCTGGTTCATGGTGACCCGACAGTAAAAAAAGACCAAATGATAAACACTAGAGATTGTGCAGATGCTGGAAATCCAGAGCAACACATACAGAACGCTGGAGGAACTCAGCAGGTCAGGCAGCACCTATGGAAATGAATAGACAGTCGACATTTCAGGACAAGACCTTCTTCAGGACCACCTGTTTGCCACATGCTTGATATAAACCCCTTCACCCTCCAAGATGGCCACAACCTTGTCGTAAGGTTTGGAGGCTTGTGTACCTCAAAGACCCAGTGTTGGCTGGGGTCAGGGCTTTATGCTTTGGCTCTTGGTAGGGTCGCCCATGCCAAACAGGTCAAAGGGTAGAGGCCAGACTAAGAGTGGCCCAATGGTCCTCCAGGTTTGGGGGTTCAGCTCAGGGCTAATAACCCTGACTGGTAAAACATAATTGTTACGAAACAGCAATGAAGAGTTTTTCTGTATTTGAGTGCCATGGCATCCTGAGGCTCCACCCAGGACTTGCATGACTGACAGTAGTGAAAACCGAGGAAGCTACCGACATGATGAAGGAAGCCCTGAACACTATCAGAGATAGAGGATCTTCATCGCTCCCCAAAACACCAGCGGTGTAACGGGCAGTAAGTAAAGAGCGCTGTGACATCATCAGCTAAACGGAAGCTAATGGAAGGGGCTGCAATGTTCCTTACAGGGGCCAGTCCCCGCCTCCCACAGGAGGAGCAGCTTTTAATGAGCAGGTGAGGTTAACACACTTACTCCAACACACTATAGTAGTGTTACACTGACCACATGCTCCCACTACAAAAACCACTACACTCCCGCTACACTACCACTATGCTAATCACTGTGCCCCGGACTGTTCATTGCCCTCCAAAGTGGCCCTGCAAGATACACTGTTCAGGGGCACATTAGGTGTGGTCAGAAGGTGCAGGCCATATCTGCATTCCCCTGGTTACATGATTGTAGGATTAAAATCAGCTGCATGTCAGACTAATGTGGATTTGGGTCCTTCGCTCCCGGTAGAGCATCAGCCATCGATGACCTTGTCTCCATTGTACAAAGTTGATGGGATGGTTGGAGTTCATCGATGTTTCTGTAATCCATTGTATTCATTGTAACATAGAAACATAGAAAATAGGTGCAGGAGTAGGCCATTCGGCCCTTCGAGCCTGCACCGCCATTCAGTATGATCATGGCTGATCATACAACTCAGAACCCTGTACCTGCTTTCTCTCCATACCAGCTGATCCCTTTAGCCACAAGGGCCATAGCTAACTCCCTCTTAAATATAGCCAATGAACTGGCCTCAACTGTTTCCTGTGGCAGAGAATTCCACAGATTCACCACTCTCTGTGTGAAGAAGTTTTTCCTCATCTCGGTCCTAAAAGGCTTCCCCTTTATCCTCAAACTGTGACTCCTCGTTCTGGACTTCCCCAACATCGGGAACAATCTTCCTGCATCTAGCCTGTCCAATCCCTTTAGGATTTTATATGTTTCAATAAGATCCCCCCCTCAATCTTCTAAATTCCAACGAGTATAAGCCTAGTCAATCCAGTCTTTCATCATATGAAAGTCCTGCCATCCCAGGAATCAATCTGGTGAATCTTCTTTGTACTCCCTCTATGGCAAGGATGTCTTTCCTCAGATTAGGGGACCAAAACTGCACACAATACTCCAGGTGTGGTCTCACCAAGGCCTTGTACAACTGCAGTAGTACCTCCCTGCTCCTGTACTCGAATCCTCTTGCTATGAATGCCAGCATACCATTCACCTTTTTCACCGCCTGCAGTACCTGCATGCCCACTTTCAATGACTGGTGTATAACGTGTGACGAGAATACACATAGATTAAGATGTTAGCTGTCCTGTGCTGGCACCAGTGGGATCAGTAGTTGGTCTGCCACCTGTCGTCAGGAGAGAGAGAGATAAGGAAAACAATGGAGCAGCATTTGGAGATGTTAATGAAGGGACGGGAGAGAGTAACGGAAGGAGAGCTGTCAAGATCGGCTCCCCCTTTGAACCCTGAACTGTTTGAAGTGATGGACAGGCGATACCCCAGCAGGGGGATAAAAAGGGACAGGTTCGCTAAGGCAACACACACACGACACCCCGAGGTAATGAGACCCTGGAAGCGGTGCGTCTCTCACAAGTCAGTGGGAAGCTTTTGGACGGCTGGTGGCGGGATCAAGCCATAGACGCTCAGGGTGGAAAGGCACGATCGGCGGGAACCTGGTGTGTGTCCACCCTTGCCTGGGTGCCAGGTTCACCGCAGAGAAACGATCGTATCTGGAAACAGAGAGGTCACGGTCGGTGACCTCAGATGACATCACAAAGGGCTCGCACGAAAGCTGACTGCGAAGAATATCGAAGGTCTGTGTGTGGAAGCCATTTGAATATTCATTCATTTGCTCTCTCTCTCCTTCCCTCCACTGTCTGCGAACTGAACTGAACTAAATTGAACTGAACTTTGCGTCACTTTGAAACTGGTCATTTACCCCTAGACAACGATAGAGCTTGATTGATCCTGTTATCTTAATTCTGTGTACATGTGTGTTTATCTTTGCTGAACTGTTGCATTTATTATCCTTTTGATTAGAGTACTGTGTTGCTTGTTTCTTTAATAAAACTTTCTTAGTTCTAGTAATCCAGACTCCAACTGAGTGATCCATTTCTGCTGGTTTGGCAACCCAGTTACGGGGTACGTAACAAATGACACCCAGGTTTCGTTGCACCTCCCCTTTTCCTAATCGGACACCATTTAAATAATAATCTGTTTTCCTGTTTTTGCCACCAAAGTGGATAACTTCACATTTATCCACATTAAATTGCATCTGCCATGAATTTGCCCACTCACCTAACCTATCCAAGTCACCCTGCATCCTCTTAGCATCCTCCTCACAGCTAACACTGCCACCCAGCTTTGTGTCATCTGCAGACTTGGAGATGCTGCATTTAATTCCCTCATCTAAGTCATTAATATATATTGTAAACAGCTGGGGTCCCAGCACTGAGCCTTGCGGTACCCCACTAGTCACTGCCTGCCATTCTGAAAAGGTCCCGTTTGTACAGGGGCATTGGCCTATACAGCTTCACCAGAGTCCTGTTGGCTGGCCTTACCCATTTTTAGCCATTTTTACAGGGCATATGGTTGGACTTTCAAAACCATGTCAGACTAAACTTCCCTCAGTTCCCATTTGTCATGTGGGAAGGTGGCTTATTTGCCAGTCGAAAGCTGATTCTGCCATGTCGGTCATTGATTGGTTCAGATAAACTTTGCAATGCTCTTTCCCATTGGCTGGCTTGTGCGCCATGGCACATGTTTCCGGTTTGGGGACCTGGGGCAGGGGGTGGTGCAGTGGGTGGTATGAGAGAAGCTCCTGTGAGACGTTCCCTCTTTCTGCCATCCCCAGGGCCCTCTTCAGGCTGAAGTCATGATCAGTACTGAAAGACCATTCCGAAAGAGCGTTGCAGACATAGACGGGACCCCTGCGTTTTTTAGTTAAGTATCCGTTTGTAGCATGTTTAATTCTTCAGTCATATAATTCAGGGAGATTTAACAGGGTAGCCATTCAATTAAAAGGTAACTGAATGTGCAGTATTGTGGTACTGGGTAGTTTAGACAAACACTTGTTTAGCTAAGTGCCCAGTTTAGTGTTTAACAGTTCATTTTTAAAGAGTTAACGTACCCATTTTAAGTATGTGTTTTCTGTTTTATTCAAACCTGCCCCCCACGTTACACCATTCCCTTGGCTGATGTAGTCGTCATCATCATCATCATTATGTGACATCCCCAATGATGTGGGCCATCAAGGTACATATACATCACCACATACAACCCTGAGATTCATTTTCCTGCAGGCACACTCAGCAAATCTATAGAATAGTAACTATAACAGGATCAGTGAAAGATCAACCAGAGTGCAGAAGACAACAAACTGTGAAAATGCAAATATAAATAAATAGGAATAAGTAACAAGAACATGAAATAATGTGATAAAGAGTCCTTAAAGTGACATAATTGGTTATGGGAACATCTCAATGGATGGGCAAATGACTATAGTTATCCCCTTTTGTTCAAGAGCCTGATGGTTGAGGGGTAGTAACTGTTCTTGAATCTGGTGCTGTGAGCCCTGAGGCTCTTGTACCTGATGGCAGCAGCGAGAAGACCTGTGTGGTGGGGATCTCTGATAATGGATGCTGTTTTTCCATGACAAAGTTTCATGTAGATGTGCTCCACAGTGGGGAGTTCTTCCATCTGTCTTTAATTTGAGAAATTCTAATGAGCTCTTCAAAACTTTTGCCTGTCCATCCCTTGATGTAACTCACGAAGGAAGTGCATGAAATAGACTTGCCAAAAATAGCTCTCATCAGGCAGTAGATACAAGAGCCTGAAAGCACATACCACCAGGCTCAAGGACAACTTCTCTCCCAGTGTTATAAGAATATTGTATCGTTTGATGCTGCAATGTTCGTCAAACTTGGCAATTAGCTTTCATCACCAGTCAAGGTGACATCTTCAGTGCACAGTTGTTGGTGTTTCTCTCTGGGAGGGCTCGTGTTTATATAGCAGACCCCCCCCCCCCACCACCACCGTTTGCTTGCCTCGGTCCTGATTCGCTACCCCTTCAGTTGTCCTTTGAATTCTATTGGCTCACATTCTTTAGCTCTTAGGGGGTTAGTAGATGGCGTATATTTCGATATGTTTGTTTACAGAGTTATCAGAGGAGAACCACACTCCTGAAAATTCTCATGCTTGGTTGTGCCAGAACCTCCACAGTGTCCCAGTTAAAGTGGTGTCCTTCTTGAATCGTTCCTGTTATGATAATATACACGCTTGCCCTTGCACATCATTATGGTCTTAGACATCATTATCTGCACTTTCTCTGCAAACTGCAACACTACTCTGTATTCATTTATAGCTTTCCCTTGTACACCTTAATGCTTGGTGAATCTGTGGAATTCATTCTCACCGTCAGATGTGGAGGCTAAGTTGTATATTTTTTAATGTGGTGGGCAGTAGGTTTTTGATAAGTAAGAGTTCAGAGTTCAAAGTAAATTTATTATCAAAATACATATACATCACCATATACCATATCCTGGGATTCACTTTCTTGTGGGCATTCACAATAGATACAAAGAAACACAATGAAAAATACACAGAAACAAATAGACAGACGAACAACAAAGTGTGCAAATGACAACAAATTGTGCAAGTACAAGAAGAGAAACGAAATAAAAATAATAGACACAAGAAAGTCTGCAGTCACTGGAAATGCAGAGTAACACACACACAAAATGCTGAAGGAACTCAGCAGATCAGGCAGCATCTACGGAATTGAATAAACAGTCGATGTCTTGGGCTGAGACCCTTCTTCAGGAATAATAATTATAATAAATAATATAGAGAACACAAGCTGTAGAGTCTTAGAAAATAAATCCATAGGTTGTGGGAACAGTTCAGTGCTGGGGTGAGTGAAGTTATCCCCTCTGGTTCAAGAGCCTGATGTTTGGGGGTAGTGACTGTTCCTGAGATGCGTGCTGTAAGCCCTCAGGCTCTTGTACCTCCCAATGGCAGCAGTGCTCCTTATACCTGTGGAGGGGAGGCCTTTCCTGTGCTGGACCAACCCAATTCCACTACTTTTTGTAGGATTTTCCATTGAAGAGCAGGAGGTGAGTAAAGCTGATATTTAATTAGTGCAAGGTTGGCGTTGTACTGTGCCATACTGAGCAATGTATTTACCACTGTAATGGCAGGGAAACCCACTTCAGAAACAACCCAAGGACAGTGGACGGCACCGTGCAGAAGTGACGAGTGATTACCACAGAACATCTGTTCAGGATGTGGCTGTATGGAGATTGAACAAAGAAATCCCCCATCAGATAAATTGCTCTGCGTGTACATCTGGTGGAATTAAGCATCTGGAAAGAGGGAAAACTTGGCACGTCACAATAAACAGGATACAAATACGAACGTGTGTTGGGACCACTACTCTAATTACTCTGCGGTTTGGCTCAGTGATGTTTATTAAATTACTTTTGCCACATTCCTGGTCTTTACTAACATAATACCGTGACCAAAGTAAGTGAACCGGACTGCAATTTCTCCTGGCATTCCTATCTCTCCTGAGATTTGAGCTTGTGCCTTTCCCTTGGAGGCATTAGCTGAGAACTACTGGCGCACCGGTGATGCTGAGTAGTGACTGATCTGGGAGCTGATTGATCACATACCAAAACCAGCATTGACAGACGTACTGTTTCCTTGAGAAGTTAGGAAACCCTCATTCCTGTCCCAGACTCCGGTTCACATTCATACACAGTGGCCACTTTATTAGTTACCTCCTCAGAATCAGGTTTAATATCACCAGCATATGTCAGGACATTTGTTAACTTTATGCCAGCAGAACAATATATATTATGAATTGAATATATATATTATGTATATTAAATAGTTAAGTAAAATAAGTAGTGCAAAAACAGAAATTTTTAAAAGTGAGGTTGTGTTCATGGGTTCAATGTCCATTCAGAGGGAAAGAAGCTGTTGCTGAATCACTGAGTGTGTGCCTTCAGGCTTCTGTACCTCCTTCCTGATGGTAATAATGAGAAGAGGGCATGTCCTGGGTGATGGGGCTCCTTAATGATGGATGCCACCTTTCTGAGGCATCGCTCCTTGAAGATAGAAACATGGAAAAGCTGCAGCACAATACAGGCCCTCCGCCCCACAAAGCTGTGCCAAACATGTCATTACCTTAGAAATTAACTAGGGTTACCCATAGCCCTCTATTTTTCTAAGCTCCATGTACCTATCCAAAAGTCTTTTAAAAGACCCCATCGTATCCACCTCCACTACTGTCGTCAGCAGCCCATTCCACGCAGTCACCACTCTCTGCGTAAAAAACTTACCCATGACATCTACTCTGTACCTACTTCTAAGCACCTTAAAACTGTGCCCTCTCATGCTAGCCATTTCAGCCCTGGGAAAAGCCTCTGACTATCCACGCGATCAATGCCTCTCATCATCTTATACACCTCTATCAGGTCGCCTCTCATCCTCCATCTCTCCAAGGAGAAAGGGCCAAGTTCACTCAACCTATTCTCGTAAGGCACGCTCCCCAATCCAGGCAAAATCCTTGTAAATCTCCTCTGCGCCCTTTCTATCATTTCCACGTCCTTCCTGTAGTGAGGCGACCAGAACTGAGCACCCTACTTCAAGTGGGGTCTGACCTGGATACTGGGGAGGCTGGTGCCCATGATGGAGCTGACTGAGTTTACAACTCTCTGCAGCTTACGTTGATCCTATGTAGTAGCCGGCACCCTCCCCGCCATACCAGACAGTGACACAGCCTGTCAGAATGCCCTCCATGGTACATCTACAGATATTTTCGAGTGTTTTAGGTGATAAACCAAATCTCCTCAAACTCCCAATGAAATGTAATCGCTGCCTCGCCTTCTTTATAGCCGTATCGATATGTTGGGACCAGGTTAGGTCTTCATGGATATTGACACCCACCCAGGAACTTGAAATTGCTCACTCTCTCCACTTCTGATCCCTCTGTGTGGACTGCTGTGTGCTCTCTCATCTTACCCGTCCTGAAGTCCACAATGAGTTCTTTGGTCTTTCTGACATTGAGTGCAAGGTTGCTGCTGGTGACACCTCTGTAAACTCTATAGTCTTTTGTGTGTGAAAACCCCAGGAGGCGAGCACTTTCTGCACCAACAATTTTGAAATTGTATACTTAAAGCAGAAACTGAAAAGTCCTTGAATAGTAAGGGCATCAATGTTTGCGGGGAGAAGGCTGGAGAATGGGGTTGAGAGGGATAATAAATCGGCTGTGAAGGATTGGTGGAACAGACTTTATGGGCCAAATGGCCTAATTCTGCTCCAATATCTTATGGTCTTATGGCTTTACATCCAACACACCCAAGAATATACTGGGGGCAGTTGAAGTGTCACTGCTCATTCCGATTTTGAATTCTAAGAGAGAGAATTTGTAGAATGCCTATGCAATGGCTTTTTAGATCAGCTTACCATCGAACCCACTGGGGGTTAGTTATTCTGGATTGGGTGTTGTTTAATGACCCAGATTTCATTAGAGAGCTTAAGTAAAGGAACCATTAGGAGACAGTGATCATAATATGATAGAATTCACCCTGCAATTTGAAAGGGAGAAGTTAAAGTCAGATGTATCAGTATTACAGCTGTGTAAAGGGAATTACAGAGGTATGAGAGAGGAGCTGGTCAAAGATGATTGGAAGGGGACACTAGCAAGGATGATGGCAGAGCAGTAATAACTGGAATTTCTAAGAACAATTCAGAAGGTGCAGGATAGATATATCCCAAAGAACAAAAAGTATTCTAAAGGCAGAATGATGCAACCGTGGCTGACGAGAGAAGTCAAAGACAGTATAAAAACCAAAAGAGAGGGCATAAATAGGGCAAAACTTAGGGGGACGTGAGAGGATTGGGACGCTTTTAAAAGCCATAAAGAGGGAAAAGATTGAATACAAAAGTAAGCTAGCCAATAATATTAAAGAGGTTACCAAAAGTTTCTTCAGATGTATAAAGTGTAAAAGACAGGCGAGAGTAGATATCGGACTGCTGGAAAATGACGCTGGAGTGGTAGTAATGGAGAACAAGAAAATGGCAGATGAACAGAATAAGAATGTTGCATCAGCCTTCACTATGGAAGACACTAGCAGCATGCCAGATGTTGGACAGCATCAAGGGACAGAAGTGAATGAAATTGCCATTACTAGGGAGAAGGTGCTTGGGAAACTGAAAGGTCTGATGGTAGATAAATCACCTGGACCAGATGGTCTACATCCCAGGGTTCTGAAAGAGTGGCTGAAGAGATTGGGGAGGCATTTGTAATGATCTTTCAGAAACAGTAGATTCTAACATGGTTCCAGAGGACTAGGAAATTAGAAAAGTCACTCCAGGGAATAAAGGGAGCCTTTTCTGATTATCAGTGACTAGTGTTGTTCCACAGGGGTCTATGTTGAGACTGTTTCTTGTTACGTTATATGTCAATGATTTGGTTGATGGAATTGATGGCTTTGTGGCAAAGTTTGCGAACAATACGAAGATAGGTGAAGGGGCAGGTAGTGTTGAGGAAGCAGGGAGCCTGCAGAAGGAATTGAACTGATTAGGAGACTAGGCAAAGAAGTGGCAGATGGAATATAGTGTCGGGAAATGTATGGTCATGCACTGTTGAGGAAGCAGGGATGCTGGAGAAGACTATGTCTATACTCTGTGTGTGTGTGTGTGTGTGTGTGTGTGTGTGTGTGTGTTTGTTTGGGTAGGTGTGTTTAAATGTGTGCATAATTTTATGAAAACCCTTAACTCCAGATTCCTTACTTCCTCCGTACTCAGAAAAGAGGCCTTTAGTAGAGCCATATCTTACCGTCAATGCCACAATGACATTACCACCATGAGCTTGGGGCCAGGCTAGCTCACTATTAATTAATTTGAGTAAATTTCTCCACATTTAACCCATTGGAAATCCTCTCTGCTTCTGTGCTGTATGCAGTGGTAAATCAGCACTCTCTGCCTCTCAGTCGTGAGTCAGAGGCCCAACACTCTGCAGTCTGCTCCTGTACTGAGGTAGTGCTGTACCGACAGAAATAGACAATGTTAACACCCTGAGCCTAGATAAAAAACTTCTGTGGTTTGATAGGGGAGTGTGTCAGTGACTTCTCTCTCAATGTTAGTCTGACAGACAGTGCAGCCGAAGAACAATTCTTGCTGTGTGTAGGAACAGAGCGCTGTTTACCAGTCTCTCCCTCGCTGCTGTCGGAGGAAGGTGTCTGCGTGTTACGGTCTCTCTCTCTCTCTCTCTCTCGTTGCTCCCAAAGGAAAGTCCCTGCATTTCAATGGTCTCCCTCTCCCTCGATGCTGTCGGAGGATGATGCCAGAGTCCTGTGTCCTGGGCAAGGGTTAATCGATACAATTTGTGGATTGACAGATAGGTAGATACGTTATTGATCCCAAAGGAAATTACAGTGTCTCAGTAGCATTACAAGTGCACAGATATACAAATATACAAATATTAGAAGAGAAGTAAGAAAAAATAAAAAACAAGTTACCTCGAACAGTCTAACTGGAGAGGGTCATCACTTCCCCAGCTATAGGTTGACTCCTTATAGAGCCTAGTGGCCGAGGGTAAGAATGACCTCATTTAGTGTTCTTTGGAGCAGTGCAGTTGTCCAAGTCTATCACTAAAAGTGCTCCTCTGCTCAGCTAAGGTGGCACACAGAGGATGAGAAACATCGTCTAGAATTGCCAGGATTTTCTGTAGGGTCCTTTGTTCCACCACAGATTCCAGTTTATCCAGTTTGACTCCTATAAGAGCAGGCCTTTCTAATGAGTTTATTAAGCCTGTTGGCATCACCCATGTTGATGCCATTGCCCCAGCACACCACGGCATAGAAGATTTTACTGGAGACAACAGACTGGTAGAACATGTGAAGGAGAGGCCTGCACACTCCAAAGGACCTCAGTCTCCTCAGGAAGTCGAGGCCACTCTGGCCCTTCTTGTACACAGCCTCTGTGTTGGTGCTCCACTCAAGTCTGTCATCCAGGTGCACCCACGGGTACTTGTAGATCTTCACCACATCCGCATCCTCACCATCAATAGTAACAGGGAGTAGTATAGGCTTGATCATCCTAAAGTCCATCACCACCTCCCTTGTCTTACTGATGTTGAGCTGCTGATGATTCAGCTTGCACCATTTGACAAAGGCCTCCACCAGGGCCCTGTATTCATCCTCCCGTCCTCCCTTTATACACCCAACTATTGCTGAGTCATCAGAGAATTTCTACACATGACATGACTCAGTGTGGTATCTAAAGTTCAAGCTATACAGGGTAAACAGAAAGGGAGCCGATACAGTCCCCTATGGGACCCCAGTGCTGCTTACAGCCATGTCTGACACACAGCTCTGAAGCCTCACAAACTGTGGTCTGCCAGTCAGGTAGTCCATTATCCAGGAAACAATGGAAGTGCTAACCAGCATTGAACAGAGCTTTCCCCCAGCAATGAGGGCTGTATTCTATTGAAGACACTTGAGAAATCAAAAACACATGATCCTCACAATGCTGCCCTGCTTATCCAAATGGGAGCTGGCTCTGTTCAGCAGGTAGATGACAGCATCATCGACTCCAATGTGCTCCTGGTAGGCAAACTGCAGGAGATCGAGGGCCGATCTGACCAGGGGTCAGAGGTGAGCCAGGACCAGCCTCTCTGGGGTCTTCATGATGTATGAGGTCAGGGCCACTGGACGGTCGTCATTCAAGACTTTTGGTCGGCCCTTTGGCCCTTCTTGTGTACTGGAACCACACAAGATGTTTTTCACACAGTCAGGACCCTCTCCAGGGTGAGACTCAGATTGAAAATGTGCTGGAGAACTCCACACTACTGCTTAGCACACTCCTTCAGGACCTTGGGGTTCACACCATCCGGTCCCAAAGCTTTACCGGTCCCCAGAGTTTTCACCTGCTCAATAGTGAACGTGAGTCCATGATAACTGTGGAGTTGATGGAAGGTGGGGACTGGGGGAGGTGAAGGTTGGGACGAGAGCAGTTGGTATGTGGAGGTGTGGATGGTAGGTGCGGGGGAAGGAGGGGTGCAGATAGTGGGAGCCTGTGTTGTTCATCCACGTGTTGAACTTGAGGACAGAGGAGGGAGGAGGGTACGCATTGGTGCTGAGTGAGCATTGGGTACCTTGGCACCTGGGCTGGTGTGCTGAGGGAGGTGTAAACAGGAGGGTAGTTGTCAAACCTATTGAAGAATTGGTTTAACTCATTAGCCCATTCATGGCTGCGTTCTGAGGCTCTACACTAGGCTGATTGAAGCCAGTGATGTTCTTCATACCTCTCTACACCTTCCGTGTGCTAGTCTGTCCAAACTTGTTCTTCAGCTCTCTCCTGAATTTCTCTTTAGCCACCTTGATCTTCTCCTTTAGCTCCCTCTGCACGTTTCAATTCCTCCCTGTCTCCTGATCCAAGGGCTCACTTTTTGTGGTTGAGAAGAGCCTTCAGATCACTGGTGACCCATGATTTGTTGCTAGGGAAGCAGCGAACAGTCCATGATGACATTACAGTGTCCACACAGAGGTTGATGTAGCCAGTAAGTCTGTTAAAGCCCTCCCCATATGGTTCACAAAGCACATTCCAGACAGTAACCTCAAAGCAACCCCTCAAGGCCTTGATAGCCCCTGGAGACCATTTTTTTTACTGTCGGTGGTAACTAGCAGTTGCTGCGCTTATACAAGTAGACAAGGTAAACCAGGCTGTGACCTGATCTTCCAACTGGGAGCAAAGCTGTGGAGCTGTATGCATCTCTTACATTTGCATACAAGAGGTCCATTGCTTTTTTCTCTTGTATGATACTTGATAAACTGAAAGTGGGTAGAGCTGTCGAGAGAGAAACGTGGTTGAAGTTTTCTGACCACACACATCAAAGTTGCTGGTGAACGCAGCAGGCCAGGCAGCATCTCTAGGAAGAGGTACAGTCGACGTTTCGGGCCGAGACCCTTCGTCTGGACCTGACGAAGGGTCTCGGCCCGAAACGACGAGTGTACCTCTTCCTGGAGATGCTGCCTGGCCTGCTGCGTTCTCCAGCAACTTTGATGTGTGTTATTTTATGTTATGATGTGCTTCTGGTTTCTGGTCACTCATTTCTCTTTGGGATTTTGATCGAGGCAGCCTGCAAATAATGAATGACACAGAGCTAGATTGAACTGAACTGAACTGAACTGAACTAGACAGAATATGCCTGGACATTTTCGATTTTATGTTTTACGTCATGTGTTTAACACTCATTTTTGTTTGTTGTCTTTTTTTTGTGGGTGGGGGTTTTGATGCTTTTTTCTCTTAAATGGGTTCCATGATGTTTCTTTGTTTCGTGACTGTCAGAGAGAACGATGAATCTCAGGGTTGTATACTGCATACATACTTTAACAAATGTACTTGGAATGTTGGGGTCCATGTCCACAGATCTGTCAAAGTTGATAGTGTGGTTAAGAAGGTGCGTTGGCCTTTGTTAGTCGGGGGATTGAATTCAAGAGCCATGAGGTAATCTTGCAGCTCTGGGGGCCTGGAAGCCTGGAGATGGTGCAGAATCCTCTGATCGACTCCATTGCTTCTCTCCGAATGAGGCATCGAGCAAGGTTGAAGTTGACGAGGACAAGAACAGAGGAAGAGCAGGTGTTCAGCACCATCTGCCTCTCCCTCAATCGATCTTCCTCTCCCTCGCGTTAGCTGTTGTCGAAGTAATGTGCAGGAATCTTGGGATCTATTTCACAAGAATTGACTGATGAGGCCTGAGACTGTGGACTCACTCTGGGACTTTGAGGTTCATGTTGTACTGTATATGTTTCTGAATTCTGGTGACTCTTTTCTTGCTGATTTTGAGCGGTTTGATTGACGCAATCGATGCGGACTGGGGCTTTTCGCAAAGAATGGCCCTGCATGGGCTAGCAGCATGGTGCTGAGTGGAACTGAACAGAACACTACCGTTGATGCTTCATGTTTATGTGTTGTTTGCTCGCTCTGTGCCGTTTACACAATATGTTCTTTTTTCATGCTTTAAATGTTTGATGTTTTTCCTTGAATGGTGTTACTTTGTGCTGTGGCTACCGGTGGGAAGACACATCTCAGGGTTGTATTCTGTGTACATACTTTGATAATAAATGTACTCTGAATATTTGAATCTATATATCTGTTTAGGTCACACTTAGAGTATTGCCTTCAGTTCTGGTCGCCCCTTTATAGGTAGGATGTGGAAGATTTAGAGAGAATGCAGAAGAGATTTACCGGGATGCTGCTTGTATTAGACAGCAAGTCTTCTGAGGAAAGGTTGAGCAAGCTAAGGTTTTTCTCTTTGGAGCAAAGGTGGATGACTTCATAGAGATGTATAAGATGATAAGAGGCATAGTTCAAGTGAACAACCAAACACTTTTTCCCAGGCCAGCAATGGCTAATGTGAGAAGATGTACTTTGAAGGTGATTGGAGGAAAGTATAAAAACATAGAAAATAGGTGCGGGAGTAGGCTATTTGGCCCTTCGAGCCTGCACCGCCATTCAGTATGATCATGGCTGATCATCCAACTCAGAACCCTGTACCAGCCTTCCCTCCATACCCCCTGATCCCTTTAGCCACAAGGGCCATATCTAACTTCTTCTTAAATATAGCCAATGAACTGGCCTCAACTGTTTCCTGTGGCAGAGAATTCCACAGATTCACCACTCTCTGTGTGAAGAAGTTTTTCCTCATCTCGGTCCTAAAAGGCTTCCCCTTTATCCTCAAACTGTGACTCCTCGTTCTGGACTTCCCCAACATCGGGAACAATCTTCCTGCATCTAGCCTGTCCAATCCCTTTAGGATTTTATATGTTTCAATAAGATCCCCCCCTCAATCTTCTAAATTCCAACGAGTATAAGCCTAGTTGATCCAGTCTTTCATCATATGAAAGTCCTGCCATCCCAGGAATCAATCTGGTGAATCTTCTTTGTACTCCCTCTATGGCAAGGATGTCTTTCCTCAGATTAGGGGACCAAAATTGCACACAATACTCCAGGTGTGGTCTCACCAAGGCCTTGTACAACTGCAGTAGTACCTCCCTGCTCCTGTACTCGAATCCTCTTGCTATGAATGCCAGCATACCATTCGCCTTTTTCACTGCCTGCTGTACCTGCATGCCCACTTTCAATGACTGGTGCATAATGACACCCAGGTCTCGTTGCACCTCCCCTTTTCCTAATCGACCACCATTCAGATAATAATCTGTTTTCCTGCTTTTGCCACCAAAGTGGATAACTTCACATTTATCCACATTAAATTGCATCTGCCATGAATTTGCCCACTCTCCTAATCTATCCAAGTTACCCTGCATCCTCTTAGCATCCTCCTCACAGCTAACACTGCTGCCCAGCTTCGTGTCATCCGCAAACTTGGAGATGCTGCATTTAATTCCCTCATCTAAGTCATTAATATATATTGTAAACAGCTGGGGTCCCAGCACTGAGCCTTGCGGTACCCCACTAATCACTGCCTGCCATTCTGAAAAGGTCCCGTTTATTCCCACTCTTTGCTTCCTGTCTGCCAACCAATTCTCTATCCACATCAACACCGTACCCCCAATACCATGTGCTTTAAGTCTACACACTAATCTCCTGTGTGGGACCTTGTCAGAAGCCTTTTGAAAATCCAAATATACCACATCCACTGGTTCTCCCCTATCCACTCTACTAGTTACATCCTCAAAAAATTCTATGAGATTCGTCAGACATGATTTTCCTTTCACAAATCCATGCTGACTTTGTCCGATGATTTCACCACTTTCCAAATGTGCTGTTATCACATCTTTGATAACTGACTCTAGCATTTTCCCCACCACCGATGTCAGGCTAACCGGTCTATAATTCCCGGGTTTCTCTCTCCTTCCTTTTTTAAAAAGTGGGGTTACATTAGCCACCCTCCAATCCTCAGGAACTAGTCCAGAGTCTAACGAGTTTTGAAAAATTATCACTAATGCATCCACTATTTCTTGGGCACTCTGGGATGCAGACCATCTGGCCCTGGGGATTTATCTGCCTTTAATCCCTTCAATTTACCTAACACCACTTCCCTACTAACATGTATTTCCCTCAGTTCCTCCATCTCACTGGACCCTCTGTCCCCTACTATTTCCGGAAGATTATTTAGGAGCATGTCAGAGGTAGGCTTTTTATACAGGGAGTGGTGGATGTATAGGAATGCCCTGCAAGAAGTGCTGGTGGAGTCAGATACATTAGAAAGGGTTAAAAGACTCTTGGGCACGTAAATTATAGAAAAATGGAGAGCTACATGACAGGGAGGGGTAGATTGATCTTAGAGTACGTTGAAAATTATGCCACTCATGTTAACAATTTCCATTCAGGGAAAAGCCTCTCATTGTCCACTCAATCTAGTCTTCTTAACATTTTGTACATACCTAACAAGTCAACTCTCATCCTTCTTCACTCCAAAGAGAAAAGCCCGAGTTCAGCTTCATTCATCACCACTCTTCTACAACATACAGAATCTCAAGTTAGTATATGGGTAAGTGCTTTGATAATACAAATTTATTATCAAAGTACATATACTGTACATCACCATATACAACCCTGAGATTCATTTTCTTGTGGGCATACTCAATAAATCAATAGAATAATATCCATAACAGAATCAGTGAAAGTCTGCCGAACTCAGGCTTTCTACCAGAGTGCCAAAAACAACAAACTGTGCAAATACAAAGGGAAAGAAATAATAAGAATAAATAAATAAGCAATAAATATTGAAAACATCAGATGAAGAGCCCTTGAAAGTGAGTCCATAGGTTGTGGGAACATTTCAATGATGGGCCAAGTGAAGTAGAGTGAAGTTATCCCTTTGATTCAAGGGCCTGTGTTTGAAGGGTAGTAGCAGTTCCTGAACCTGGTGGTGTGAGTCCTGAGGCTCCTGTACCAGCTTCTGATGGCAATAGGCATGTCCTGGTTGGTGGGGGCTGATGATGGAGGCTGCTTTCCTGCAACAACGTTCCATGTAGGTGTGCTCAGTGGTGGGGAGGGCTTTACCCGTGATGGACATATCCTCTGCCTTTTTGTAGGATTTTCCATTCAAGGTCACTGGTGTTTCCATACCAGACTGTGATGCAGCCAGTCAATATACTCTCCACTGGGAGCTTGTTATAGTGATGGGAGGGCCAAAACCTTGTCGTAAGGGTTGGAGGCTTGCGTGGCTCAATGACCTGGAGAGCTCTGTTGACTGGAGTCAGGGCTTTATGCTTTGGCCCTTGATAGAGTCACCCATGGCAAACAGGTCAAAAGCTTAAGTCTAGACTAAGAGTAGCCCACCCTTTGTTCAGGTTCAGCTCAGGGCTAACAACCCTGACTGGTTAAAAGAAAATGTTACAGAAACAGCAATGAAACACCTCTTCTATACAGAGAGAGACAGAGGACCTTCATTGCTGCCCTACACACCAGTGGCATAGTGGTTAGTAAGTAAGTATAGTGAAGGGAAATTTCACTGACCTAGGAACGCTAGTCTCCTCAGCACTCAGACTCACTCCTGCCCCTATGCTCTACTGTTCCATGTCCAATGGTGCAAAATATTTTCAGTCCCATAGATGTCCACCTTCACTTTCATGGTGCTACAGGGCCTGCGGTGGATATCTAACTTCAAAGTCAAAGTCAGGTTTATTATCATATGTATAGGTACACAGCATGGACGAGATGGGCCAAAGGGCCTGCGGTGCTCTATGCCTTTATGACGATGTATCCATAGGGGGGCACTGAACATTTTGCTTGCAGAAGCATCACACACAAATGGCATCATATAAGGAGCATTCACAAGAAAAGCCTAAATTATGCCCAATTTTTACAAGGAAGAAAACAATTAGAATAAAAAAAATTGCGGTCTATTTTAACGCAGAGAGGTCATAGTGTTGCTAAGCTGTGGTGATTAAGGTTGTGCAGGTCGGTTCAGGATCTGAATGGTTGAAGGGAAGTCACTGTCCCTGAACCGGTGGGAGTGGATGTCACGAACTGTTCACCTGCATTTGTTAATTGTTGTCTTGATTAGCATCGTTAGGCTCTTGTGCATTCCATTTAATCTTGTCGAGTTTATTTTGATTTGTATGGGTTTTCAGCGTGCTGTGATTATTTAAAGTGGACTCCCCATTAACACTAAACACAGGGTCCTTGTGTGGTTCAAGAATGTTTCATCTCACTGTATTGCTTGGTCAAGACTGCAATTTTCTGCTGGAATGCCTATGAATAAGCTCTTGTTTCTGTCTTTATATGGGAGTCTGGCATTCCTTTGTACCTGGGATCACTCGTTGATTAGCACACACTGTGACAGTGGGACTTCATGCTTCTGTACCTCCTGCCTGTTGGTAGCAAAGAGAAGATGTCATGGTTTAGATGATGGGGACCTTTGAAGGTGGACAGTGCCTTCTTGAAGCAACACCTCCTATTGATATGATCAATGGTGGGGAGGAATATGCCTGAGGCAAATTGGGTTGAGTCCACTATTTTGGTTGGTAGGGTAGAGATAGGTCTCTAACAAAGGAGGTGTAAGGAGCTGCTTTCCTCCGCCGACCTGCAGGTCACCCTTGGGCAAGGCGTAGCACCTGCTTTGCCCACTGATCAGGGTCACATGAGGCCATGGGAGCAAGCGGTAGATGGTTGTACAAGCAGCTGGTCACAAGTCCTGGTTATGTGACCACTGGCGCCAGGCAGACAATCTGTAAAGAGTATTGATAATGGCTGGGGTCATTCATCGCATGAAGACACTGCCCAGAAGAAGGCAATGGCAAACCACTTCTGCAGAAAAATTTGCCAAGAACAATCATGGTCATGGAACGACCATGATCACCCACATCTTACAACATGGCACATAATGAATGAAGGAGCCCATTATTCCTGCTAAAGTTTTAGGCACCCTAGATTTTTTATATGCTTTTAGAAAGTATGGTCTCCACAGAGCCCTGATCTCAACATCATCAAGGCTGTCTGGGATTACCTGGAGAGACAGAAGCAAGCGAGATGGCCAAAGTCTGCAGAAGAACTGTGGCAAGTTCTCCAAGGTGCTTGGAACAACCTACCAGCCGATTTTCTTATAAAATTGCATGACAGTGCTCCTAAGAGAATTGATGCAGTTTTAAAGACAAAGGGTGATCACACCAAATATTGATTTGATTTGCTTTAGTTTTTTTAATTGTTTACTTTTTATACCAAATGCAACCAGTCAGGACATTTTCAACAGTACATCTGTAGAATTTTGTCAGAGTGTTTGGTAATGATCCGAATGTCTTTAATTTTCTAAGACAGGGGCTCCCAGCCTGGGGTCCCCAGATCCCTTTCTTAATAATATTGGTCCATGGCATAAAAACGCTTGGGAACTCCTCTAATCTGGTGCACCTTCCTTGTGATTGCAACTTTCTGGGCATCTAATAGGCTGGTGACTATCTTCACATTCGCAAGCTCATTCACATATACTGAGACAGTGGGTGCAGCTGTCGAAGGCTTCTACACTTGGACGATCGCGCTCTCTCTCCCTCTCTCTCTCTCTCTCTGTCAATGGTGAGAGAGAGTTTGCTGCCGATTCTCGAGTTGGAGAGACTCGAAATAAAAGTGATGCTGCAGACCGTAACATTGAAGCAGTGAGCTGGTTGTCTCCCCGCTGCTGTGGAAGGAGTGATATCTCACTCCCTTGTGAGAGGGAGAGGAAGGGGGGCAGGGAGAGAGAGTGGGGGAGAGAGGGAGAGAGAGACAGACAGACTGACTGACTGTGGTATATTGATTGAACTGTTGGGGTGGACAGAGGTTTTTGAAGGACTCTAGATCATGGTTTCTTTGGGAGCTTTGTTATTGCTTCCATGGTGGGCAGTGGGGCCTGATGCTTTTGCTGAGGTGGGTAAGGGGGAGGGTTGATGCTTTGCTGGTGCTTGTGCGTGGGAAGGGGAAGAGAGCTTTGCAGATCTAACATTTTTTTCATTCATTCTTTGGGGCTTTTCTTCTGTTTAATGGATGTCTGTGAAGAGTAAGAATTTCAGGTCATTTACTGTATACATTCTCTGATATTAAATGGAACCATTGAATGTGGCAAGCCAGCTGAGAAGTCTACAGTGGAAAGCAGATGGGAACTGTTGGAATGAGGGTTTAGTCACTGAATTTCAGGGATTTTGCAGTAATATGTCTTTTAAATACATAAATAAACTGGAATATCCTCAGACGAATGGATAGAAGTTACCAGGGTTGAGGGGAGAGGCACAATTCATCTACCAAACTGAAACAGTCAGTGTTAGGAGCTGCAGCTGTGACCCATTACATTAGCGTCCCAGCGGAATGATAGATTTTTTTAAACTGCAGTGGACACATGAACTGCAGTATATTTTTTGACAGCTCCTCGCACTCTGCACTTCATGGTAAAGTAAACAGAATTAGCAAGTAACTGGGAAATGAGAAGTGAACTTGAATTAGAGGCTTCTGTGCAAGGTACTTCGTTAACACCTTTGGAGAACAAGATTGGAATCACATTTAAAAACATAGAACACATGACACTACAGCCCAATACAGACCCTTTAGCCCATAATGTTATGCCGAGCTCTTAGCCTATCCTAAGATCATTCGAACCCTTCCCTCCTATGAAGTCCCCCAAGTTTCTATCATCCATGTGTCTGTCTAAGAGTTTCTTATATTCCCTAATACCACCCACTGTGAAAGTTTACCACTCACTATGTAAAAATACTTACCTCTGACATCTCCCCTATACTTTCCACCAATCAGTTTAGAATTATGACCCCTGATATTCACCGTGGAGATGCGTCTCAACCAAAGAAAGTGTAAATCGCTCCTCCCCTCCGCCAGCCTGTAGGTCACATTTGGGCAAGGTGTAGCACCTGCTTAGCCCCTCGCCCCTCCCCACCCTCCCGGGGTCAGGGTCAAGTAAAGCCATGGGAGCAGGTGGTGGGGTCGTATAAGCAGCTGGTACATATCACAACAACACTCACAACACATTGGAGGAACTCAGCAGGTCAGGCAGCATCCGTGGAAACGATCAGTCAACGTTTCAGGCTGGAGCCCTTCGTCAGCACTGAAGAGGGAAGGGGCAGAGGCCCTATAAAGAGGGTGGGGGGAGGGTGGGAAGGAGAAGGCTGGTAGGGTCCAGGTGAAAAACCAGTAAGGGGAAAGATAAAGGGGTGGGGGAAGAGAGGCAGGGAGGTGATAGGCAGGAAAGGTGAAGAAGGAATAGGGGAAAACACAATGGGTAGTAGAAGGAGGCAGAACCATGAGGAAGGTAGTAGGCAGCTGGGGGAGAGGGCAGAGTGACATAGGGATGGAGAAGGGTAGGGGAGGGAATTACCGGAATTTGGAGAATCAATGTTCATACCAAGGGGCTGGAGACTACTTAGACAGTATATGAGTTTAGCCTGAGTTTAGCCTCATCATGGCTGCTGCCTATCACCTCCCTGCATCCCCTCCCCCACCTCTTTAGCTTTCCCCTTACTGGTTTTTCACCTGGAACCTTCCCCTTCCCTCCCTCCCCCCACCTTCTTTATAGGGCCTCTGCCCCTTCCCTCTTCAGTCCTGACGAAGGGTTCCGGCCCGAAACGTTGACTGATCGTTTCCACGGATGCTGCCTGACCTGCTGAGTTCCTCCAGCGTGTTGTGAGTGTTGCTTTGACCCCAGCATCTGTAGAGTATTTTGTGTTTACAGTACATATCACAAGACCACTGACACCAGGCAGACAATCTCTGAAGAGTATTGATAATGGCTGAGGTCATCCGTCTTTGCAAAGACACTGCCCAGAAGAAGGCAATAGCAAACCACTTCTATAGAAAAACTTGCCAAGAACTGTTGAGTGTGTGCACAACTACGTATTGATTAAATGAAAGCTCGCAGGTGGGAGTTGGTTTTAGCTGGTATGTTCACATTGCAGTGAGAGCGAGAGAAAACGGTGCACGCGTGCATACAATGCATCAATACGTAGTGTTAATGGTGTGGTTACACTAAAAGAAATAGATCCATACGACGCATTTTCTCCCCCTTTAGATTAATGCAACATAAAACTGTATATGTACAAAGTATTCAATTTCTCTCTCACAAACCCATATTCCAAACAAACATGCTTTCACAATAATTTCAAACTTCACAGTTCCAAAGTTTCAGCCTTTTGGATGGCACTCTGTTTCTCTCAGGATAGAGCCTTTGGACCTGTGGAGTGACATAGGGTTTGGCAGGTGTCTTGTCAAAGGTAACGTTCTCAGTTTCCAGGGTCACGTTGCTGTCAGTAATGTCATCACTGGTAGCTAAGTCTGGTGACTGTAATGTGTCCATCTTCTTGGATGCAGTCGACTCAGGTGTGTTCTTCAGTTGAGCTTCCAGTATCTGGTCCACATGACGTCACCATATCTGATCTCCAGCATCCACCGTGTATATCAGTGGTCCATTTCTTGCAGATACCTGTACCCTACTGGTTGTCCACTTGTCTTCTCGGTAATCACAATCTAGGACTTCATGTCCAATCCCAAAGCTCCTTGCTGCTTCACTTGGCAACTGGCCGAACTGTTTATTCCGCACTTCCCTCCATAAATCTGGTTTCAGGAGGTCTATTTGGAACTTCAGATTTCTATTCATGAACTGTGTTGCAGGTGTTTGATTTGTTGTTACATGAACAGAGCTCCAATATACAAAAAAGGATGTTGTCCACCTTGTGCTGTAGAGAAACATCCTGCTTATCCATAGCTTTAATGGACTTCTTGAAGGTTTGGACAAACCTTTCAGCTAACGCATTCGTTGCTGGGTGGTGAGGAACTGACTTGAAATGTCTAATGCCATTTTTCTTCATGAAGAATCGGAATTCTTCTGACGTGTATTGTGGTCTGTTGTCACTCACAATTTGTTCTGGTAAGCTTTTTCTGGTGAAGGTCGTTCTCAGAGCTGAGACAGTCTTTGCTCAGGTGGTTGACTTCATTGGTATAACCTCTGACCACTTTGAATGAGCATCCACAGCAATCAGAAGCATGGAGTCCATGAATGGCCCAGCAAAGTGAAGATGCATTCTTTGTCACAGTGAGGAAGGTTACTTCCATGGGTATAATGGTGTCTGTAGGGTGCATTTTGAACTTTTTGGCATCCTGAACAGCTTTTGACCAAGTCTTCGATCTGTGTATCTATTCCCGGCCACCACACGTAACTCCGGGCGAGACTCTTCATCTCGACTATACCCAGGTGTTCTTCATGCAGAATCTCCAACACTGCTGTGCAGTTCAGAGGAAACCACAACACGAGATCCATACATCAGTGTTCTTTGACATACTGGCAGTTGGTCTGGTCTCACTGAGAACTCTGGAAACATGAGCTGGGCATCCTTGCATGGGGATTTCACAGACTTTTGACAATGTTGGCTCATTCCTTGTTTCCCTTTGTATTTTGGAATTTGTTACCTGCAACTGGTCCACCAATGCGGTGTAGAACATCTCTGCTGGGTCACAGCATGAAGACTTTTCTTCTTCAGTCACCAACAGTGGAAGACGTGACAAACCATCAGCATTGCCATGTTGTTTGGTACCCTTGAACTCCATGTCATAAAAGTGGGCTCCTATGAAAAGTGCCCAATGTTGTAACCAGGTAGCAGTCATCACTGGAATTCCCTTTCTGGGATTGAAAATGGGCACAATGGGCAATCTGTCACTAGCATAAATACTTATCAATAGAGGTAGTGGTGGAACTTTATTCCCCATATTGGACTAAGGGCCTCTCGGTCCATCTGTGCACAGTTACATTCTGCATTCACCAGTGATCTTGAAGCAAATGCAATCAGACTTTGAGATCCATCTTTCATTGTGTGTGACAAAATGGCACAATGCCACAAGGGAACACATTGCATGCCAGTCTGATGGGCAGGGATGGGTCATAATGAGTGAGGACCAACCAAGTGTGACAGTGGAAAGTATGTATGGAGCTGGAGGAGACAGCAGAAGTACTTAATGAGTGCTTCAGTATTCACTACGGAAAAAGATCTTGGTGATTGTAGGGATGACGTACAGCAGATTGAAAAGCTTGAGCATATAGACATTAAGAAAGAGGATGTGCTGGAGCTTTTGGAAAGCATCAAGTTGGATAAGTCACCGGGATTGGACGAGATATACCCCAGGCTACTGTGGGAGGTGAGGGAGGAGATTGCTGAGCATCTGGCGACAACCTTTGCATCATCAATGGGGATGGGAGAGGTTCCGGGGGATTGGAGGGTTGCAGATGTTGTTCCTTTATTCAAGAAAGGGAATAGAGATAACCCAGGAAATTACAGACTAGTGAGTCTTACTTCAGTGGTTGGTAAGTTGATGGAGAAGAACCAGAGAGGCAGGATTTATGAACATTTGGAGAGGCATAATATGATTAGAAATAGTCAGCATGGCTTTGTCAAAGGCAGGTTGTGCCTTACAAGCCTGATTGAATTTTTTGAGGATGTGACTGAACACATGAAGGTAGAGCAGTAGATGTAGTGTATTTATGGATTTCAGCAAGGCATTTGATAAGGTACCCCATGCAAGGATTATTGAGAAAGTAAGGAGGCATGGGATCCAAGGGGACATTGCTTTGTGGATCCAGGACTGGCTTCCCCACAAAAGGCAAGAAGAATGGTTGCAGATGGGTCATATTCTGCATGGAGGTCAGTGACCAATGGTGTGCCTCAGGGATCTGTTCTGGGACCCCTTCTCTTCGTGATTTTTATAAATGACCTGGATGAGGAAGTGGAGGGATGGGTTAGTAAATTTGCTGATGACACAAAGGTCGGGGGTGTTGTGGGTAGTGTGGAGGGTTATCAGAGCCTACAGTGGGACATCGATAGGATGCAAAACTGAGCTGAGAAGTGGCAGATGGAGTTCAACTCAGATAAGTGTGAGACTCCTGGATAGGTACATGGAGCTTAGAAAAATAAAGGGTTATGAGTAACCTGAGGAAATTTCTAAAGTAAGTACATGTTCGGCACAGCATCTTGGGCCAAAGGGCCTGTATTGTGCTGTAGGTTTTCTATGTTTCTATGTTTCTAAAATAGTAATAATTTTGTCGAACAATTTGCTTTCTGGCTTTTAAGGAGTTACTAGATTGTGTAAGAGTCTGTACGTCCTTGCAGGCATTAATCTAAGAAGTACAGGGGCTTTCTTTTGCTCCACCACATTATTTGTGTTACAATACAGTTCAACCCTCTTGATATATGACTCCAAGCCTTCATTAGTGCTATCAAATTCATCAACTTTCCCGTCCGACGTCATTGCCACATTATTTTCACTTTAAGTTCAGTGTCTTGCAGCAGAAGTACATTGCAATACATAACATTACTATTAATATCAATAAGAAATATATGTGGAAAAAAAATAAATAAGTAGCACACAAAGAAAGCAAAAATAGTGCAGTAGTGTTAATGGTGATCCCACACCCAGGCCATGCTCTCTTCTCGCTGCTGCCATCAGGTCCTTAGAAGGTACAAAAGGCCCAGGGCTCACACCACCAGGTTCAAGAACAGTTACTACCCCTCAACCATCAGGCTCTTGAATAAAAGGAGATAACTATACTCACCTCCCCACCCATTGAGATGTTCCCACAATCAATGATTTCACTTTAAGGACTCTATCGCATGCTCTCATTATTTATTGCTATTTATTTATATTTGCATTCGCACAGTTTGTTCTCTGCTGCACTCTGGTTGATCTTTCATTGATCCTGTTATAGTTACTGTTCTTTAGATTTGCTGAGTATGTCCGCGGGAAAATGAATCTCAGTGTTGTATATGGAGACATGTATGTACTCTGATAATAAAATTTACTTTGAACTTTGAACTTTTGGTTCATTGTCCATTCAGAAATCTGATAGCAGAGGGGAAAACATAGAAAAAACATAGGAAGAAGCTGATCCTCAAATGTTGAGTGTGTACTTCCTCCCTGGTTGTAGTAATGAGAAGTGTACTTTGAAAATAAATTTACTTGGACTTTCAGGTTGGACTTTGCAGATCAGGACTGGCAGGAAAACAGAGACTTTTCACATCTTATTTCCAGTGTTTTTAAGTTCGGGAGATTCTGAGATAGTTTGAAAAGGCTGGAGACGTGTTTAGAACAGCATTACACTGCTGTGCAATTAGCTCCCAATCATGTACTCAATAAGAACCATCTGGTCCCATTGATGTAAATTAGCAACAAGCCAAAGTTAAGAAGTTGCTGGGGGTGTTCGAAATGTTAACATGTGTGGACCAAGTGGATAATCAGAATCAGGTTTAATATCACTGGCATATGTGTTGAAATTTGTTGCCTTTGTGGCAGCATTACAATGTAATACAGAATAATAGCGAAAAAAACTCTGAATTACAGCGTGTTTTTATATATCTCTATATTAAATCGTTAAATTAAATAATTAGTGCAAAAATAGGAATAGAAAAGTGGTGGGGTAGTTTTCATGGATTCAATGTCCATTCAGATATTGGATGGCAGAAGGGAAGAGTTGTTCTTGAATCATTGAGTGTGCGCCTCCACACTCCTGTACCTCCTTCCTGATGGTGGCAATGAGAACAAGGCATAATCTGGGTAGTGGGGGTCCTTAATGTTGGATGCTGCCTTTTTGAGACATCGCTTCTTGAAGATGTCCTGGATACTATGGAGTTTAGTGTCCATGATGGAGCTGACTAATTAAGAATCTATCAACCCCTGCCTTAAATATACCCAATAACTTGGCCTTCTCAGCTGCCTTTGGCAACGAATTCCACAGATTCATCTCTTCCTGGCTAAAGAATTACCTCCTAATCTCCATTCTACAAGGACACCCCTCTATTCTGACTCTATGTGCTCTGGTCTCAGGAAACATCTTCTCCAAATGCACTCTATGGAGGCCTTTCATCATTCGATAAGTTTCAATGAAGTCACCCCTCAATCTTCTGAATTCCAGCGATTAGAGCCTCAGAGCCATCAAACGGTCCTCATGTGAGAAGCCTTTAAATCCCAGAAACATTTTCATGAACTTCCTTTGAGCCTTCTCCAAAGCCAACACATCCTGTCCTAGATAAGAGGCCCAAAACTGTTCACAATATTCCAATTGAGGCCTCACCAGTGTTTTATAAAGCCTTAACATTACATCCTTGCTTCTGTATTCTAGTCTCCTCAAGCTGAATGGATACATTGTAGACAGAGTGGCAAGGCAATGTAGTGGTCAGCACAACACTTTACAGTACCAGTGACCCGGGTTCAATTCCCATCACACGGTAGTGTAGTGGTTAGCACAACGCTTTACAGTACCAGTGACCCGGGTTCAATTCCCATCACACGGTAGTGTAGTGGTCAGCACAACACTTTACAGTACCAGTGACCCGGGTTCAATTCCCATCACACGGTAGTGTAGTGGTCAGCACAACACTTTACAGTACCAGTGACCCGGGTTCAGTTCTCACCGCACGGTAGTGTAGTGGTCAGCACAACGCTTTACAGTACCAGTGACCCGGGTTCAATTCCCATCGCACGGTAGTGTAGTGGTCAGCACAACGCTTTACAGTACCAGTGACCCGGGTTCAATTCCCGTCACACGGTAGTGTAGTGGTCAGCACCATGCTTTACAGTACCAGTGACCCGGGTTCAATTCCCATCGCACGGTAGTGTAGAGCTGAGCACCACGCTTTACAGTACCAGTGACCTGGGATCAACTCCATTCGCTGACAGTGAAGAGTTTATAGGTTCTTCCTATGATGTGGATTTACTCCAGAAACTGCCGTTATCTCCCACAGTCCCAAGACGTACCAGTTGGTAGGTGAATTGGTCATTCTAAATTGGTGCTGTAATTAAGCGAGTGTTAAATGGGGGGAGGGGCTGAGCAAAGTGCAGGAAGGGCCTGTCCGCACAGTTTCTCAATAAGCAAATAAAAAGATATTCAGTTTGGGAGGTTTTTTAGCTGCAGAACTTTTCTCCGAATGTGTAGGAGAGAAGTAAAATCTGGGGTGAGTTGATGTGCAGTACTGCAGTTAGAAACATGTCTGTAGTGGTTCGAGAGGTGACCCGGTTCACAGAGTGTGGTACCACAGTCAGAAACATGTCTGTAGTAGTTCAAGTTGTGATCCGGTTCACAGACTGTACTTCCTCAGTTACAAACATGTCTGTCATAGTTCGAGAGGTGACCCGGTTCACAGAGAGTAGTACCACAGTCAGAAACATGGCTGCAGTACTTCGTGAGGTGACCTGGTTCATAGAGTGCAGTGCCACAGTTAGCAACATGTCTGTAGTAGTTCGAGAGGTGTCCCGTTCACAGAGTGCAGTTCCTCACTTAGAAACATATCTGTAGAAGCTCGAGAGATGACCCGGTTCACAGAGTGTGGTACCATAGTTACGAACATGTCTGACATGTCTGTAGTAGCTCGAGAGGGGACCCGGTTCACTGAGTGTAGTACGACTGTTAGAAACGTGTCTGTAGTAGTTCGAGAAGTGACCCGGTTCACAGAGTGTAGTACCAAAGTTAGAAACATGTCTGTAGTAGTTCGAGCTGTGACCCGGTTTACAGCATGTAGTACCACAATCAGAAACATGTCTCTAGTAGTTCGAGAGGGTCCCAGTTCACAGAGTGTGGTACCAAAGTTAGAAACATGTCTGCAGTAGTTCGAGAGGTGACCCGGTTCACAGAGTGTGGTACCAAAGTTAGAAACATGTCTGTAGTAGTTCGAGCTGTGACCCGGTTTACAGCATGTAGTACCACAATCAGAAAAATGTCTCTAGTAGTTCGAGAGGGTCCAGGTTCGCACAGTGAGGTACAACAGTTAGGAATATTTCTGTAGGAGTTCAAGAGGTGACCCGGATCACAAAGTGTAGTACCACAGTTAGAAACATATCTGTAGTAGTTCGAGAGGTGACCCGGTTCACAGAGTGTATTTCCTCAGTTAGAAGTATGTCTGTAGTTGTTCGAGAGGTCATCTGGGTGACAGAGTTCTGTTGCTCTGTTAGAAACAACTCTGCAGTAGTTCGAGAGGTGACCCGGTTCACAGAGTGTATTTCCTCAGTTAGAAATATGTCTGTAGTTGTTCGAGAAGTCATATGGGTGACAGAATGCTGTTCCTCTGTTAGAAACATGTCTGTACTAGTTCGAGATGTGACCCGGTTCACAGAGTGTAGTTCCTCTGTTAGAAACATGTCTGCAGTAGTTCGAGAGGTGACCCGGTTCACAGAGTGTAATACCACTGTTAGAAACATGTCTGTAGTAGTTCGAGAGGTGACCCGGTTCACAGAGTGTAGTACCACAGTTAGAAACATGTCTGTAGTAGTTCGAGAGGTGACCCGGTTCACAGAGTGTAGTACCACAGTTAGAAACATGTCTGTAGTACTTCGACAGGTGACCCGGGTTACAGGGTGTAGTACCACAGTTAGGAACAGATCTGTAGTAGTTCAAGTGGTGACCCAGTTATCAGAGTCTAGTTCTCAGTTAGAAACATGTCTGTAGTAGTTTGAGAGGTGACCTGGGTTACAGAGTGCAGTACCGCAGTTAGAAACATGTCTGCAGTAGTTCAAGATGTGATCCGGTTCACCGACTGTACTTCCTCAGTTACAAACATGTCTGTCGTAGTTCGAGAGGGGACCCGGTTCACAGAGTGTAGTACCACTGTCAGAAACATGGCTGTCGTAGTTCGAGAGGTGACCCGGTTCACAGAGTGTTGTGCCACAGTTAGAAACATGTCTGTAGTAGTTCGAGAGGTGACCCGGTTCACAGAGTGTGGTACTACAGTTACGAACATGTCTGACATGTCTGTAGTAGTTCGAGAGGGGACCCGATTCACAGAGTGTAGTCTCAGAGTTAGAAACATGTCTCTAGTAGTTTGCGAGGTGACCCGGTTCACAGAGTTTAGTACCTTAGTGAGAAACATGTCTGTAATGGTTCGAGAGGTGACCTGGATCACAGAGTGTAGTACCACTGTTAGAAACGTGTCTGTAGGAGTTCGAGAGGTGACCAGGTTCACAGAGTGTAGTACCAAAGTTAGAAACATGTCTGTAGTAGTTGGACCTGTGACCCGGTTTACAGCATGTAGTACCACAATCAGAAACATGTCTCTAGTAGTTCGAGAGGTGACGCGGTTCACAGAGTGTATTTCCTCAGTTAGAAATATGTCTGTAGTTGTTCGAGAGGTCATCTGGGTGACAGAGTGCTGTTCCTCTGTTAGAAACATCTCTGTAGTAGTTCGAGAGGGGTCCCAGTTCACAGAGTGTAGTTCCTCCGTTAGAAACATGTCTGTACTAGTTCGAGAGGTGACCCGATTCACAGAGTGTGGTAGACAGTTAGAAACATGTCTGTAATGGTTCGAGAGGTGACCCGGTTCACAGAGTGTAGTACCACAGTTAGAAACATGTCTGTAGTACTTCGACAGGTGACCCGGGTTACAGAGTGTAGTACCACAGTTAGGAACAGATCTGTAGTAGTTCAAGTGGTGACTCAGTTATCAGAGTCTAGTTCTCAGTTAGAAACTTGTCTGTAGTAGTTTGAGAGCTGACCCGGTTCACAGAGTGTGGTACCATAGGTAGGAAGATGTCTGTAGTAGTTCGAGAGGGGACACGGTTCACAGAGTGCAGTACCACAGTTAGAAACATGTCTCCAGTAGTTGCGAGGTGACCCGGTTCACAGAGTGTAGCTCCGCAGATGGAAACATGTCTGTAGTAGTTTGAGAGGTGACCCGGTTCACAGAGTGTAGTTTCTCAGATAGAAACATATCTGTAGTTGTTTGAGAGGTCATCTGGGTGACAGAGTGCTGTTCCTCTGTTAGAAACATCTCTGTTGTAGTTCGAGAGGGGTCCCAGTTCACAGAGTGTAGTTGCTCTGTTAGAAACATGTCTGTACTAGTTCGAGATGTGACCCGGTTCACAGAGTGTAGTTCCTCTGTTAGAAACATGTCTGCAGTAGTTCGAGAGGTGACCCGGTTCACAGAGTGTGGTACCACAGTCAGAAACATGTCTGTAGTAGTTCGAGAGGTGAACCGGTTCACAGAGTGTGGTACTACAGTTACGAACATGTCTGACATGTCTGTAGTAGTTCGAGAGGGGACCCGATTCACAGAGTGTAGTTTCAGAGTTAGAAACACGTCTCTAGTAGTTTGCGAGGTGACCCGGTTCACAGAGTGTACTTCCTCAGTTACAAACATGTCTGTCGTAGTTCGAGAGGGGACCCAGTTCACAGAGTGTCGTACCACTGTTAGAAACATGGCTGTCGTAGTTCGAGAGGTGACCCGGTTCACAGAGTCTAGTACCACAGTTAGAAACATGTCTGCAGTACTTCGTGAGGTGACCTGGTTCACAGAGTGTTGTGCCACAGTTAGAAACATGTCTGTAGTAGTTCGAGAGGTGACCCGGTTCACAGAGTGTGGTACTACAGTTACGAACATGTCTGTAGTAGTTTGAGAGGGGACCCGATTCACAGAGTGTAGTCTCAGAGTTAGAAACATGTCTCTAGTGGTTTGCGAGGTGACACGGTTCAAGAGTGTAGTACCTCAGTTAGAAACATGTCTGTAGTAGTTCAAGATGTGATCCGGTTCACAGACTGTACTTCCTCAGTTACAAACATGTCTGTAGTAGTTCGAGAGGGGACCCGGTTCACAGAGTGTAGTACCACAGTTAGAAACATGTCTGTAGTAGTTCGAGAGGTGACCCGGTTCACAGACTGTGGTACCACAGTTACGAACATGTCTGACATGTCTGTAGTAGTTCGAGAGGGGACCCGATTCACAGAGTGTAGTCTCAGAGTTAGAAACATGTCTCTAGTAGTTTGCGAGGTGACCCGGTTCACAGAGTTTAGTACCTTAGTGAGAAACATGTCTGTAATGGTTCGAGAGGTGACCTGGATCACAGAGTGTAGTACCACTGTTAGAAACGTGTCTGTAGGAGTTCGAGAGGTGACCAGGTTCACAGAGTGTAGTACCAAAGTTAGAAACATGTCTGTAGTAGTTGGACCTGTGACCCGGTTTACAGCATGTAGTACCACAATCAGAAACATGTCTCTAGTAGTTCGAGAGGTGACGCGGTTCACAGAGTGTATTTCCTCAGTTAGAAATATGTCTGTAGTTGTTCGAGAGGTCATCTGGGTGACAGAGTGCTGTTCCTCTGTTAGAAACATCTCTGTAGTAGTTCGAGAGGGGTCCCAGTTCACAGAGTGTAGTTCCTCCGTTAGAAACATGTCTGTACTAGTTCGAGAGGTGACCCGATTCACAGAGTGTGGTAGACAGTTAGAAACATGTCTGTAATGGTTCGAGAGGTGACCCGGTTCACAGAGTGTAGTACCACAGTTAGAAACATGTCTGTAGTACTTCGACAGGTGACCCGGGTTACAGAGTGTAGTACCACAGTTAGGAACAGATCTGTAGTAGTTCAAGTGGTGACTCAGTTATCAGAGTCTAGTTCTCAGTTAGAAACTTGTCTGTAGTAGTTTGAGAGCTGACCCGGTTCACAGAGTGTGGTACCATAGGTAGGAAGATGTCTGTAGTAGTTCGAGAGGGGACACGGTTCACAGAGTGCAGTACCACAGTTAGAAACATGTCTCCAGTAGTTGCGAGGTGACCCGGTTCACAGAGTGTAGCTCCGCAGATGGAAACATGTCTGTAGTAGTTTGAGAGGTGACCCGGTTCACAGAGTGTAGTTTCTCAGATAGAAACATATCTGTAGTTGTTTGAGAGGTCATCTGGGTGACAGAGTGCTGTTCCTCTGTTAGAAACATCTCTGTTGTAGTTCGAGAGGGGTCCCAGTTCACAGAGTGTAGTTGCTCTGTTAGAAACATGTCTGTACTAGTTCGAGATGTGACCCGGTTCACAGAGTGTAGTTCCTCTGTTAGAAACATGTCTGCAGTAGTTCGAGAGGTGACCCGGTTCACAGAGTGTGGTACCACAGTCAGAAACATGTCTGTAGTAGTTCGAGAGGTGAACCGGTTCACAGAGTGTGGTACTACAGTTACGAACATGTCTGACATGTCTGTAGTAGTTCGAGAGGGGACCCGATTCACAGAGTGTAGTTTCAGAGTTAGAAACACGTCTCTAGTAGTTTGCGAGGTGACCCGGTTCACAGAGTGTACTTCCTCAGTTACAAACATGTCTGTCGTAGTTCGAGAGGGGACCCAGTTCACAGAGTGTCGTACCACTGTTAGAAACATGGCTGTCGTAGTTCGAGAGGTGACCCGGTTCACAGAGTCTAGTACCACAGTTAGAAACATGTCTGCAGTACTTCGTGAGGTGACCTGGTTCACAGAGTGTTGTGCCACAGTTAGAAACATGTCTGTAGTAGTTCGAGAGGTGACCCGGTTCACAGAGTGTGGTACTACAGTTACGAACATGTCTGTAGTAGTTTGAGAGGGGACCCGATTCACAGAGTGTAGTCTCAGAGTTAGAAACATGTCTCTAGTGGTTTGCGAGGTGACACGGTTCAAGAGTGTAGTACCTCAGTTAGAAACATGTCTGTAGTAGTTCAAGATGTGATCCGGTTCACAGACTGTACTTCCTCAGTTACAAACATGTCTGTAGTAGTTCGAGAGGGGACCCGGTTCACAGAGTGTAGTACCACAGTTAGAAACATGTCTGTAGTAGTTCGAGAGGTGACCCGGTTCACAGACTGTGGTACCACAGTTACGAACATGTCTGACATGTCTGTAGTAGTTCGAGAGGGGACCCGATTCACAGAGTGTAGTCTCAGAGTTAGAAACATGTCTCTAGTAGTTTGCGAGGTGACCCGGTTCACAGAGTTTAGTACCTTAGTGAGAAACATGTCTGTAATGGTTCGAGAGGTGACCTGGATCACAGAGTGTAGTACCACTGTTAGAAACGTGTCTGTAGGAGTTCGAGAGGTGACCAGGTTCACAGAGTGTAGTACCAAAGTTAGAAACATGTCTGTAGTAGTTGGACCTGTGACCCGGTTTACAGCATGTAGTACCACAATCAGAAACATGTCTCTAGTAGTTCGAGAGGTGACGCGGTTCACAGAGTGTATTTCCTCAGTTAGAAATATGTCTGTAGTTGTTCGAGAGGTCATCTGGGTGACAGAGTGCTGTTCCTCTGTTAGAAACATCTCTGTAGTAGTTCGAGAGGGGTCCCAGTTCACAGAGTGTAGTTCCTCCGTTAGAAACATGTCTGTACTAGTTCGAGAGGTGACCCGATTCACAGAGTGTGGTAGACAGTTAGAAACATGTCTGTAATGGTTCGAGAGGTGACCCGGTTCACAGAGTGTAGTACCACAGTTAGAAACATGTCTGTAGTACTTCGACAGGTGACCCGGGTTACAGAGTGTAGTACCACAGTTAGGAACAGATCTGTAGTAGTTCAAGTGGTGACTCAGTTATCAGAGTCTAGTTCTCAGTTAGAAACTTGTCTGTAGTAGTTTGAGAGCTGACCCGGTTCACAGAGTGTGGTACCATAGGTAGGAAGATGTCTGTAGTAGTTCGAGAGGGGACACGGTTCACAGAGTGCAGTACCACAGTTAGAAACATGTCTCCAGTAGTTGCGAGGTGACCCGGTTCACAGAGTGTAGCTCCGCAGATGGAAACATGTCTGTAGTAGTTTGAGAGGTGACCCGGTTCACAGAGTGTAGTTTCTCAGATAGAAACATATCTGTAGTTGTTTGAGAGGTCATCTGGGTGACAGAGTGCTGTTCCTCTGTTAGAAACATCTCTGTTGTAGTTCGAGAGGGGTCCCAGTTCACAGAGTGTAGTTGCTCTGTTAGAAACATGTCTGTACTAGTTCGAGATGTGACCCGGTTCACAGAGTGCAGTTCCTCTGTTAGAAACATGTCTGCAGTAGTTCGAGAGGTGACCCGGTTCACAGAGTGTGGTACCACAGTCAGAAACATGTCTGTAGTAGTTCGAGAGGTGAACCGGTTCACAGAGTGTGGTACTACAGTTACGAACATGTCTGACATGTCTGTAGTAGTTCGAGAGGGGACCCGATTCACAGAGTGTAGTTTCAGAGTTAGAAACACGTCTCTAGTAGTTTGCGAGGTGACCCGGTTCACAGAGTGTACTTCCTCAGTTACAAACATGTCTGTCGTAGTTCGAGAGGGGACCCAGTTCACAGAGTGTCGTACCACTGTTAGAAACATGGCTGTCGTAGTTCGAGAGGTGACCCGGTTCACAGAGTCTAGTACCACAGTTAGAAACATGTCTGCAGTACTTCGTGAGGTGACCTGGTTCACAGAGTGTTGTGCCACAGTTAGAAACATGTCTGTAGTAGTTCGAGAGGTGACCCGGTTCACAGAGTGTGGTACTACAGTTACGAACATGTCTGTAGTAGTTTGAGAGGGGACCCGATTCACAGAGTGTAGTCTCAGAGTTAGAAACATGTCTCTAGTGGTTTGCGAGGTGACACGGTTCAAGAGTGTAGTACCTCAGTTAGAAACATGTCTGTAGTAGTTCAAGATGTGATCCGGTTCACAGACTGTACTTCCTCAGTTACAAACATGTCTGTAGTAGTTCGAGAGGGGACCCGGTTCACAGAGTGTAGTACCACAGTTAGAAACATGTCTGTAGTAGTTCGAGAGGTGACCCGGTTCACAGACTGTGGTACCACAGTTACGAACATGTCTGACATGTCTGTAGTAGTTCGAGAGGGGACCCGATTCACAGAGTGTAGTCTCAGAGTTAGAAACATGTCTCTAGTAGTTTGCGAGGTGACCCGGTTCACAGAGTTTAGTACCTCAGTGAGAAACATGTCTGTAATGGTTCGAGAGGTGACCCGGTTCACAGAGTGTAGTACCAAAGTTAGAAACATGTCTGTAGTAGTTGGACCTGTGACCCGGTTTACAGCATGTAGTACCACAATCAGAAACATGTCTCTAGTAGTTCGAGAGGGTCCAGGTTCACACAGTGAGGTACAACAGTTAGGAATATTTCTGTAGGAGTTCAAGAGGTGACCCGGATCACAAAGTGTAGTACCACAGTTAGAAACATATCTGTAGTAGTTCGAGAGGTGACCCGGTTCACAGAGTGTATTTCCTCAGTTAGAAATTTGTCTGTAGTTGTTCGAGAGGTCATATGGGTGACAGAATGCTGTTCCTCTGTTAGAAACATGTCTGTACTAGTTCGAGATGTGACCCGGTTCACAGAGTGTAGTACCACAGTTAGGAACAGATCTGTAGTAGTTCAAGTGGTGACCCAGGTTACAGAGTGCAGTACCGCAGTTAGAAACATGTCTGTAGTAGTTCACGAGGTGACCCGGTTCACAGAGTGTAGTAACACAGCTAGAAACATGGCTGTAGTAGTTCGAGAGGTGTCTCGTTCACAGAGTACAGTTCCTCACTTAGAAACATATCTGTCGAAGCTCAAGAGCTGACCCGGTTCACAGAGTGTGGTACCATAGGTAGGAACATGTCTGTAGTAGTTCGAGAGGGGGCATGGTTCACAGAGTGTAGTACCTCAGTTAGAAACATATCTGTAATGGTTCGAGAGGTGACCCGGTTCACAGAGTGTAGTTTCTCAGATAGGAACATGTCTGTAGTAGTTCGAGAGGTGTCCCGTTCACACAGTGCAGTTCCTCAGTTAGAAACAAGTCTGTAGCAGTTCGTGAGGTGACCCGGTTCACAGAGTGTAGTACCATAGTTAGAAACATGTCTGTAGCAGTTCGAGAAGTGACCCGGTTCACAGAGTGTGGTACCACAGTTAGGAACATGTCTGTAGTAGTTCGAGAGGGGACACGGTTCACAGAGTGCAGTACTACAGTTAGAAACATGTCTGTAGTAGTTCGAGAGTTGACCCAGTTCACAGAGTGTAGTCTCAGAGTTGGAAACATGTCTCTAGAAGTTCGCGAGGTGACCCGGTTCACAGAGTGTATTTCGTCAGTTAGAAATATGTCTGTAGTTGTTCGAGAGGTCATCTGGGTGACAGAGTGCTGTTCCTCTGTTAGAAACATCTCTGTTGTAGTTCGAGAGGGGTCCCAGTTCACAGAGTGTAGTTGCTCTGTTAGAAACATGTCTGCAGTAGTTCGAGAGGTGACCCGGTTCACAGAGTGTAGTACCACTGTTAGAAACATGTCTGTAGTGGTTCGAGACGTGATCTGGTTGACAGAGTGTAAGAGACAGTTAGAAACATGTCTGTAATGGTTCGAGAGGTGACCCGGTTCACAGAGTGTAGTACCACAGTTAGAAACATGTCTGCAGTAGTTCGAGAGGCGACCCGATTCACAGAGTGTGGTACCACAGTCAGAAACATGTCTGCAGTAGTTCGAGAGGTGAACCGGTTCACAGAGTGTGGTACTACAGTTACGAACATGTCTGACATGTCTGTAGTAGTTCGAGAGGGGACCCGATTCACAGAATGTAGTCTCAGAGTTAGAAACACGTCTCTAGTAGTTTGCGAGGTGACCCGGTTCACAGAGTGTACTTCCTCAGTTACAAACATGTCTGTAGCAGATCGTGAGGTGACCCGGTTCAGAGAGTGTAGTACCATAGTTAGAAACATGTCTGTAGCAGTTCGAGAAGTGACCAGGTTCACAGAGTGTGGTACCACAGTTAGGAACATGTCTGTAGTAGTTCGAGAGGGGACACGGTTCACAGAGTGCAGTACCACAGTTAGAAACATGTCTGTAGTAGTTCGAGAGGTGACCCAGTTCACAGAGTGTAGTCTCAGAGTTGGAAACATGTCTCTAGAAGTTCGCGAGGTGACCCGGTTCACAGAGTGTAGTACATCAGTTAGAAACATATCTGTAATGGTTCGAGAAGTGACCCGGTTCACAGAGTGTAGTACCACTGTTAAAAACATGTCTGTAGTAGTTCGAGAGGTGACCCGGTTCACAGAGTGTAGTAGACAGTGAGAAACGTGTCTGTAGTTGTTCGAGAGGTGACCCGGTTCACAGAGTGTAGTACCACAGTTAGAAACATATCTGTGGTAGTTCGAGAGGAGACCCGGTTCACAGAGTGTATTTCCTCAGTTAGAAATATGTCTGCAGTTGCTCGAGAGGTCATCTGGGTGACAGAGTGCTGTTCCTCTGTTAGAAACATCTCTGCAGTAGTTCGAGAGGGGTCCCAGTTCACAGAGTGTAGTTCCTCTGTTAGAAACATGTCTGTACCAGTTCGAGAGGTGACCCGGTTCACAGAGTGTAGTACATCAGTTAGAAACATATCTGTAGTAGTTAGACAGGTGACCCAGTTAACAGACTATTGTACCACAGTCAGAAACATGTCTGTCGTAGTTGGAGACTTGACCAGGTTCACAGAGTGTAGTAACACAGCTAGAAACATGTCGGTAGTAGTTCAAGAGGAGTCCCGTTCACAGAGTGCAGTTCCTCACTTAGAAACATATCTGTCGAAGATCGAGAGCTGATCCGGTTCACAGAGTGTGGTACCACAGTTAGAAACATGTCTGTAGTAGTTCGCGAGGTGACCCGGTTCACTTACTATTGTACCACAGTCAGAAACATGTCTGTCGTAGTTGGAGACTTGACCAGGTTCACAGAGTGTAGTAACACAGCTAGAAACATGTCGGTAGTAGTTCAAGAGGAGTCCCGTTCACAGAGTGCAGTTCCTCACTTAGAAACATATCTGTCGAAGATCGAGAGCTGATCCGGTTCACAGAGTGTGGTACCACAGTTAGAAACATGTCTGTAGCAGTTCGTGAGGTGACCCGGTTCACAGAGTGTAGAACCTCAGTTAGAAACATGTCTGTAGTAGTTTGAGAGTTGTCCCGTTCACAGAGTGCAGTTCCTCAGTTAGAAACAAGTCTGTAGCAGTTCGTGAGGTGACCCAGTTCACAGAGTGTAGTCTCAAAGTTGGAAACATGTCTGTAGCAGTTTGCGAGGTGACCCGGTTCACAGAGTGTAGTACCTCAGTTAGAAACATATCTGTAATGGTTCGAGAGGTGACCCGGTTCACAGAGTGTAGCTCCGCAGATGGAAACGTGTCTGTAATAGTTTGAGAGGTGACCCGGTTCGCAGAGTGTGGTTTCTCAGATAGGAACATGTCTGTAGTAGTTCGAGAGGTGACCCGGTTCACAGTGTGTATTTCCTCAGTTAGAAACATGTCTGTAGTTGTTCGAGCGGTGACCCAGTTCACAGAGTGCAGTAGCTCAGTTAGAAACATGTCTGTAGTAGTTCGAGCTGTGACCCGGTTTACAGTGTGTAGTACCACAGTTAAAGACATGTCTGTAGTAGTTCGAGGTATGACCCGGTTTACAGCATGTCGTACCACAATCAGAAACATGTCTCTAGTAGTTCGCGTGGGTCCCGGTTAACACAGTGAGGTACAACAGTTAGGAATATTTCTATAGGAGTTCGTGAGGTGTTCCGGATCCCAAAGTGTAGTACCACAGTTAGAAACATGTCTCTAGTAGTTTGCTAGGTGATCCGGATGACAAAGTGTAGTACCTCAGTTAGAAACATGTCTGTAGTAGGTCGAGAGGTGATCCGGTTCACAGAGTGTAGTACCACAGTTAGAGACATGTCTGTAGTAGTTCGAGGTATGACCCGGTTTACAGCATGTAGTACCACAATCAGAAACATGTCTCTAGTAGTTCGAGAGGGTTCCGGTTAACACAGTGAGGTACAACAGTTATGAATATTTCTGTAGGAGTTCGAGAGATGACCCGGATCACAAAGTGTAGTATCACAGTTAGAAACATGTCTGTAGTTGTTCGAGAGGTCATATGGGTGACAGAGTGCTGTTCCTCTGTTAGAAACATGTCTGTACTAGTTCGAGAGGTGACCCGGTTCACAGAGTGTAGTACGACTGTTAGAAACATGTCTGTCGTAGTTCGAGAGGTGAACTGGTTCACAGAATGTAGTACCTCAGTTAGAAACATATCTGTAGTAGTTCCAGATATGACCCGGGTCACAGAGTGTTGTACCACAGTCAGAAACAAGTCTGTCGTAGTTGGAGACTTGACCAGGTTCACAGAGTGTAGTTCAACAGTTAGAAACATGTCTGTAGTAGTTCGAGAGGTGTCCCGTTCACAGAGTGCAGTTCCTCACTTAGAAACATGTCTGTCGTAGTTCGAGAGGGGACCCGGTTCACAGTGTGTAGTACCACAGTTAGAAACATGTCTGCAGTACTTCGTGAGGTGACCTGGTTCACAGAGTGTTGTGCCACATTTAGAAACATGTCTGTAGTAGTTCGAGAGGTGACCCGGTTCACAGAGTGTAGTCTCAGAGTTAGAAACATGTCTCTAGTAGTTCGAGCTGTGACCCGTTTTACAGCATGTAGTACCACAATCAGAAACATGTCTCTAGTAGTTCGAGGGGGTCCCGGTTCACACAGTGAGGTACAACAGTTAGGAATATTGCTGTAGGAGTTCGAGAGGTGACCCGGATCACAAAGTGTAGTACCACAGTTAGAAGCATATCTGTAGTAGTTCGAGAGGAGACCCGGTTCACAGAGTGTATTTCCTCAGTTAGAAACATGTCTGTAGTTGTTCGAGAGGTCATCTGGGTGACAGAGTGCTGTTCCTCTGTTAGAAACATCTCTGTAGTAGTTCAAGAGGGGTCCCAGTTCACAGAGTGTAGTTCCTCTGTTAGAAACATGTCTGTACTAGTTCGAGAGGTGACCCGGTTCACAGAGTGTAGTACATCAGTTAGAAACATATCTGTAGTAGTTCGCGAGGTGACCCGGTTCACAGACTATTGTACCACAGTCAGAAACATGTCTGTCGTAGTTGGAGACTTGACCAGGTTCACAGAGTGTAGTAACACAGCTAGAAACATGTCGGTAGTAGTTCAAGAGGTGTCCCGTTCACAGAGTACGGTTCCTCACTTAGAAACATATCTGTAGAAGCTCGAGAGGTGACCCGATTCACAGAGTGTGGTTCCACAGTTGCGAACATGTCTGACATGTCTGTAGTAGTTCGAGAGGGGACCCGGTTCACAGAGTGCAGTACCACAGATATAAACATGTCTGTAATAGTTCGAGAGGTGACCCGGTTCACAGAGTGTAGTCTCGGAGTTAGAAAAATGTCTCTAGTAGTTTGCGAGGTGATCCGGTTGACAGAGTGTAGTACCTCAGTTAGAAACATGTATGTAATGGTTCGAGAGGTGACCAGGTTCACAGAGTGTAGTACCACTGTTAGAAACATGTCTGTAGTAGTTCGAGCTGTGACCCGGTTTACAGTGTGTAGTACCACAGTTAAAGACATGTCTGTAGTAGTTCGAGGTATGACCCGGTTTACAGCATGTCGTACCACAATCAGAAACATGTCTCTAGTAGTTCGAGTGGGTCCCGGTTAACACAGTGAGGTACAACAGTTAGGAATATTTCTATAGGAGTTCGTGAGGTGTTCCGGATCCCAAAGTGTAGTACCACAGTTAGAAACATGTCTCTAGTAGTTTGCTAGGTGATCCGGATGACAAAGTGTAGTACCTCAGTTAGAAACATGTCTGTAGTAGGTCGAGAGGTGATCCGGTTCACAGAGTGTAGTACCACAGTTAGAGACATGTCTGTAGTAGTTCGAGGTATGACCCGGTTTACAGCATGTAGTACCACAATCAGAAACATGTCTCTAGTAGTTCGAGAGGGTTCCGGTTAACACAGTGAGGTACAACAGTTATGAATATTTCTGTAGGAGTTCGAGAGATGACCCGGATCACAAAGTGTAGTATCACAGTTAGAAACATGTCTGTAGTTGTTCGAGAGGTCATATGGGTGACAGAGTGCTGTTCCTCTGTTAGAAACATGTCTGTACTAGTTCGAGAGGTGACCCGGTTCACAGAGTGTAGTACGACTGTTAGAAACATGTCTGTCGTAGTTCGAGAGGTGAACTGGTTCACAGAATGTAGTACCTCAGTTAGAAACATATCTGTAGTAGTTCCAGATATGACCCGGGTCACAGAGTGTTGTACCACAGTCAGAAACAAGTCTGTCGTAGTTGGAGACTTGACCAGGTTCACAGAGTGTAGTTCAACAGTTAGAAACATGTCTGTAGTAGTTCGAGAGGTGTCCCGTTCACAGAGTGCAGTTCCTCACTTAGAAACATGTCTGTCGTAGTTCGAGAGGGGACCCGGTTCACAGTGTGTAGTACCACAGTTAGAAACATGTCTGCAGTACTTCGTGAGGTGACCTGGTTCACAGAGTGTTGTGCCACATTTAGAAACATGTCTGTAGTAGTTCGAGAGGTGACCCGGTTCACAGAGTGTAGTCTCAGAGTTAGAAACATGTCTCTAGTAGTTCGAGCTGTGACCCGTTTTACAGCATGTAGTACCACAATCAGAAACATGTCTCTAGTAGTTCGAGGGGGTCCCGGTTCACACAGTGAGGTACAACAGTTAGGAATATTGCTGTAGGAGTTCGAGAGGTGACCCGGATCACAAAGTGTAGTACCACAGTTAGAAACATATCTGTAGTAGTTCGAGAGGAGACCTGGTTCACAGAGTGTATTTCCTCAGTTAGAAACATGTCTGTAGTTGTTCGAGAGGTCATCTGGGTGACAGAGTGCTGTTCCTCTGTTAGAAACATCTCTGTAGTAGTTCAAGAGGGGTCCCAGTTCACAGAGTGTAGTTCCTCTGTTAGAAACATGTCTGTACTAGTTCGAGAGGTGACCCGGTTCACAGAGTGTAGTACATCAGTTAGAAACATATCTGTAGTAGTTCGCGAGGTGACCCGGTTCACAGACTATTGTACCACAGTCAGAAACATGTCTGTCGTAGTTGGAGACTTGACCAGGTTTACAGAGTGTAGTAACACAGCTAGAAACATGTCGGTAGTAGTTCAAGAGGTGTCCCGTTCACAGAGTACGGTTCCTCACTTAGAAACATATCTGTAGAAGCTCAAGAGGTGACCCGATTCACAGAGTGTGGTTCCACAGTTGCGAACATGTCTGACATGTCTGTAGTAGTTCGAGAGGGGACCCGGTTCACAGAGTGCAGTACCACAGATATAAACATGTCTGTAATAGTTCGAGAGGTGACCCGGTTCACAGAGTGTAGTCTCGGAGTTAGAAAAATGTCTCTAGTAGTTTGCGAGGTGATCCGGTTGACAGAGTGTAGTACCTCAGTTAGAAACATGTATGTAATGGTTCGAGAGGTGACCAGGTTCACAGAGTGTAGTACCACTGTTAGAAACATGTCTGTAGTAGTTCGAAGTATCACCCGGTTTACAGCATGTAGTACCACAATCAGAAACATGTCTCTAGTACTTCGAGAGGGTCCTGGTTAACACAGTGAGGTACAACAGTTAGGAATATTTCTGTAGGAGTTCGAGAGATGACCCGTATCCCAAAGTGTAGTACCACAGTTAGAAACATGTCTCTAGTAGTTTGCGAGGTGACCCGGTTGACAGAGTGTAGTATCTCAGTTAGAAACAAGTCTGTAATGGTTCGAGAGGTGACCAGGTTCACAGAGTGTAGTACCACTGTTAGAAACACGTCTGTAGTAGTTCGAGAGGTGACCTGGTTCTCAGAGTGTAGTACCACAGTTAGAGACATGTCTGTAGTAGTTCGAGAGGTGACCCAGTTCACAGAGTGTAGTCTCAGAGTTAGAAACATGTCTCTAGTAGTTTGAGCTGTGACCCGGTTTACAGCATGTAGTACCACAATCAGAAACATGTCTCTAGTAGTTCGAAAGGGTCCCGGTTCACACAGTGAGGTAGAACAGTTAGGAATATTGCTGTAGGAGTTTGAGAGGTGACCCGGATCACAAAGTGTAGTACCACAGTTAGAAATATGTCTGTAGTTGTTCGAGAGGTCATCTGGGTGACAGAGTGCTGTTCCTCTGTTAGAAACATCTCTGTAGTAGTTCGAGAGGGGTCCCAGTTCACACAGTGTAGTTCCTCTGTTAGAAACATGTCTGTACTAGTTCGAGAGGTGTCCCAGTTCACAGAGTGTAGTACCTCAGTTAGAAACATGTCTGTAGTAGTTCGAGAGGTGACCCGGTTCACAGAGTGTAGTTCCTCTGTTAGGAACATGTCTGTAGTAGTTCGAGAGGTGACCCGGTTCACAGAGTGTAGTAGACAGTTAGAAACATGTCTGTACTGGTTCGAGAGGTGACCCGGTTCACAGAGTGTAGTCGACAGTTAGAAACATGTCTGTAATGGTTCGAGAGGTGACCCGGTTCACAGAGTGTAGTACCACAGATAGAAACATGTCTGTAGTACTTCGATAGGTGACCCGGGTTACAGGGTGTAGTACCACAGTTAGGAACAGATCCGTAGTAGTTCAAGGGGTGACCCAGTTCTCAGAGTCTAGTTCTCAGTTAGAAACATGTCTGTAGTAGTTCACGAGGTGACCTGGTTCACAGAGTATTGTACCACAGTCAGAAACATGTCTGTCGTAGTTGGAGACTAGACCAGGTTCACAGAGTGTAGCACCACAGCTAGAAACATGTCTGTAGTAGTTCGAGAGGTGTCCCGTTCACAGAGTGCAGTTCCTCACTTAGAAACATATCTGTCAAAGATCGAGAGCTGACCCGGTTCACAGAGTGTGGTACCACAGTTAGAAACATGTCTGTAGCAGTTCGTGAGGTGACCCGGTTCACAGAGTGTAGTACCTCAGTTAGAAACATATCTGTAATGGTTCGAGAGGTGACCCGGTTCACAGAGTGTAGCTCCGCAGATGGAAACGTGTCTGTAGTAGTTTAAGAGGTGACCCGGTTCACAGAGTGTCGTTTCTCAGATAGAAACATGTCTGTAGTAGTTCGAGAGGTGACCCGGTTCACAGTGCTTATTTCCTCAGTTAGAAAAATGTCTGTAGTTGTTCGAGCGGTGACCCAGTTCACAGAGTGTAGTACCTCAGTTAGAAACATGTCTGTAGTAGTTCGAGAGGTGTCCAGTTCACAGAGTGCAGTTCCTCAGTTAGAAACAAGTCTGTAGCAGTTCGTGAGGTGACCCGGTTCACAGAGTGCAGTACCACTGTTAGAAACATGTCTGTAGTAGTTCGAGAAGTGACCCAGTTCACAGAGTGTAGTCTCAAAGTTAGAAACATGTCTGTAGTAGTTTGTGAGGTGACCCGGTTCACAGAGTGTATTACCTCTGTTAGAAACATATCTGTAATGGTTCGAGAGGGGTCCCAGTTCACAGAGTGTAGTTCCTCTGTTAGAAACATGTCTGTACTAGTTCGAGAGGTGTCCCAGTTCACAGAGTGTAGTACCTCAGTTAGAAACATGTCTGTAGTAGTTCGAGAGGTGACCCGGTTCACAGAGTGTAGTACATCAGTTAGAAACATATCTGTAGTAGTTAGACAGGTGACCCGGTTCACAGACTATTGTACCACAGTCAAAAACATGTCTGTCGTAGTTGGAGACTTGACCAGGTTCACAGAGTGCAGTAACACAGCTAGAAACATGTCGGTAGTAGTTCGAGAGGTGTCCCGTTCACAGAGTGCGGTTCCTCACTTAGAAACATATCTGTAGAAGCTCGAGAGGTGACCCGGTTCACAGAGTGTGGTACCACAGTTACGAACATGTCTGACATGTCTGTAGTAGTTCGAGAGGGGACACGGTTCACAGAGTGTAGTCTCGGAGTTAGAAACATGTCCCTAGTAGTTTGCGAGGTGATCCGGTTGACAGAGTGTCATACCTCAGTTAGAAACAAGTCTGTAATGATTCAAGAGGTGACCAGGTTCACAGAGTGTAGTACCACTGTTAGAAACATGTCTCTAGTAGTTCGAGAGGGTCCCGGTTCACACAGGGAGGTACAACAGATAGGAATATTTCTGTAGGAGCTCGAGAGGTGACACGGATCCAAAAGTGTAGTACCACAGTTAGAAACATGTCTGTAGTACTTCGACAGGTGACCTGGGTTACAGGGTGTAGTACCACAATCAGAAACATTTCTCTAGCAGATCGAGATCGTACCTCACTTAGAAACATATCTGTCGATGCTCGAGAGGTGACCCGGTTCACAGAGTGTGGTAGCACAGTTAGAAACATGTCTGTAGCTGTTCGAGAGGTCATATGGGTGACAGAGTGCTGTTCCTCTGTTAGAAACATGTCTGTAGCAGTTCGAGAGGTGACCCGGTTCACAGAGTGTAGTACCACAGTTAGAAACATGTCTGTAAGGGTTCGAGAGGAGACCCGGTTCACAGAGTGTAGTACGACTGTTAGAAACATGTCTGTAGTAGTTCGAGAGGTGTCCCATTCACAGAGTGCAGTTCCTCACTTGGAAACATATCTGTAGAAGCTCGAGTGGTGACCCGGTTCACAGAGTGTAGTACCACAGTTAGAAACATGTCTGTAATGGTTCGAGAGGTGACCCGGTTCACAGAGTGTAGTCCCACTGTTAGAAACATGTCTGTAGTAGTTCGAGAGGTGACCCGGTTCACAGAGTGTAGTCCCACTGTTAGAAACATGTCTGTAGCAGTTCGAGAGGTGACCCAGCTCGCAGAGTGTAGTCTCAGAGTTAGAAACATGTCTCTAGTAGTTCACGAGGTGACCCGGTTCACGGAGTGTAGTACCTCAGTTAGAAACGTGTCTGTAATGGTTCGCGAGGTGACCCGGTTCACAGAGTGTAGTACTGTAGTTAGAAACATGTCTGTAGTAGTTCGAGAGGTGTCCCGTTCACAGAGTGCCGTTCCTCACTTAGAAACATATCTGTAGAAGCTCGAGCGGTGACCCGGTTCACAGAGTGTGGTACCACAGTTACGAACATGTCTGACAAGTCTGTAGTAGTTCGAGAGTGGAAACAGTTCACAGAGTGCAGTACCACAGATAGAAACATGTCTGTAGTAGTTCGAGAGGTTTACCCGTTTCACAGAGTGTATTCTCAGAGTTAGAAACATGTCTCTAGTAGTTTGCGAGGTGACCGGTTGACAGAGTGTAGTACCTCAGTTAGAAACATCTCTGTATTGGTTCGAGAGGGGAGCCGGTTCACAGAGTGTAGTACCACTGTTAGAAACATGTCTGTAGTAGATCGACAGGGTCCCGGTTCGCGCAGTGAGGTAAAACAGTTAGGAATAATTCTGTAGGAGATCGAGAGATGACCGGATCACAAAGTGTAGTCACACAGATAGAAACATGTCTGTAGCTGTGCGAGAGGTCATATGGGTGACAGAGTGCTGTTCCTCTGTTAGAAACATGTCTGTCGTAGTTCGAAAGGTGACCCGGTTCACAGAGTGTAGTACCACAGTTAGAGACATGTCTGTAATGGTTCGAGAGGTTACCCCGTTCACAGAACGTAGTACGACTGTTAGAAACATGTCTGTAGTAGTTCGAGAGGTGTCCCGTTCACAGAGTGCAGTTCCTCACTTAGAAACATATCTGTAGAAGCTCGAGAGGGGACCCGGTTCACAGAGTGTGGTACCACAGTTACGAACATGTCTGTCATATCTGTAGTAGTTCGCGAGGTGACCCATTTCACAGACCATTGTACCACAGTCAGAAACATGTCTGTCTTAGTTGGCGACTTGAGAAGGTTCACAGAGTGTAGTAACACAGCTAGAAACATGTCGGTAGTAGTTCGAGAGGTGTTCCGTTCACAGAGTGCAGTTCCTCACTTAGAAACATATATGTAGAAGCTCGAGAGGTGACCCGGTTCACAGAGTGTGGTACCACAGTTACGAACATGTCTGACATGCCTGTAGTAGTTCGAGAGGGGACACGGTTCACAGAGTGTAGTCTCAGAGTTAGAAACATGTCTCTAGTAGTTTGAGCTGTGACCCGGTATACAGCATGTAGTACCACAATCAGAAACATGTCTCCAGTAGTTTGAGAGGGTCCCGGTTCACACAGTGAGTTACAACAGTTAGGAATATTTCTGTAGGAGTTCGAGAGGTGACCCGGTTGACAGAGTGTAGTACCACAGTTAGAAACATATCTGTAGTAGTTCGAGAGTTGACCCGGTTCACAGAATGTAGTACCAAAATCAGAAACATGTCTCTAGTAGTTCGAGAGGGTCCCGGTTAACACAGTGAGGTACAACAGTTAGGAATATTTCTGTAGGAGTTCGAGAGGTGACCCGGATCACAAAGTGTAGTACCACAGTTAGAAACATGCCTGTAGTTGTTCGAGAGGTCATATGGGTGACAGCGTGGGATTCCTCTGTTAGAAACATGTCTGTACTAGTTCAAGAGGTGACCCGGTTGACAGAGTGTAGTACCAAAATCAGAAACATGTCTCTAGTAGTTCGAGAGGGTCCCGGTTAACACAGTGAGGTACAACAGTTAGGAATATTTCTGTAGGAGTTCGAGAGGTGACCCGGATCACAAAGTGTAGTACCACAGTTAGAAACATGCCTGTAGTTGTTCGAGAGGTCATATGGGTGACAGAGTGGGATTCCTCTGTTAGAAACATGTCTGTACTAGTTCAAGAGGTGACCCGGTTGACAGAGTGTAGTACCAAAATCAGAAACATGTCTGTAGTAGTTCGAGAGGTGTCCAGTTCACAGAGTGCAGTTCCTCAGTTAGAAACAAGTCTGTAGCAGTTCGTGAGGTGACCCGGTTCACAGAGTGCAGTACCACTGTTAGAAACATGTCTGTAGTAGTTCGAGAAGTGACCCAGTTCACAGAGTGTAGTCTCAAAGTTAGAAACATGTCTGTAGTAGTTTGTGAGGTGACCCGGTTCACAGAGTGTATTACCTCTGTTAGAAACATATCTGTAATGGTTCGAGAGGGGTCCCAGTTCACAGAGTGTAGTTCCTCTGTTAGAAACATGTCTGTACTAGTTCGAGAGGTGTCCCAGTTCACAGAGTGTAGTACCTCAGTTAGAAACATGTCTGTAGTAGTTCGAGAGGTGACCCGGTTCACAGAGTGTAGTTCCTCTGTTAGGAACATGTCTGTAGTAGTTCGAGAGGTGACCCGGTTCACAGAGTGTAGTAGACAGTTAGAAACATGTCTGTACTGGTTCGAGAGGTGACCCGGTTCACAGAGTGTAGTCGACAGTTAGAAACATGTCTGTAATGGTTCGAGAGGTGACCCGGTTCACAGAGTGTAGTACCACAGATAGAAACATGTCTGTAGTAGTTCGAGAGGTGACCCGGTTCACAGAGTGTAGTACCACAGTTAGAAACATGTCTGTAGTACTTCGACAGGTGACCCGGGTTACAGGGTGTAGTACCACAGTTAGGAACAGATCTGTAGTAGTTCAAGTGGTGACCCAGTTCTCAGAGTGTAGTTCTCAGTTAGAAACATGTCTGTAGTAGTTTGAGAGGTGACCCAGTTCACAGAGTGTAGTACTTCAGTTAGAAACATATCTGTAGAAGTTCGAGAGGTAACCCGGGTTACAGAGTGCAGTCCCGCAGTTAGAAACATGTCTGTAGTAGTTCACGAGGTGACCCGGTTCACAGACTATTGTACCACAGTCAGAAAAATGTCTGTCGTAGTTGGAGACTTGACCAGGTTCACAGAGTGTAGCACCACAGCTAGAAACATGGCTGTAGTAGTTCGAGAGGTGTCCCGTTCACAGAGTGCAGTTCCTCACTTAGAAACATATCTGTCGAAGATCGAGAGCTGACCCGGTTCACAGAGTGTAGTTTCTCAGATAGAAACATGTCTGTAGTAGTTCGAGAGGTGACCCGGTTCACAGAGTGCAGTACCACTGTTAGAAACATGTCTGTAGTAGTTCGAGAGGTGACCCGGTTCACAGAGTGTAGTACATCAGTTAGAAACATATCTGTAGTAGTTAGACAGGTGACCCGGTTCACAGACTATTGTACCACAGTCAAAAACATGTCTGTCGTAGTTGGAGACTTGACCAGGTTCACAGAGTGCAGTAACACAGCTAGAAACATGTCGGTAGTAGTTCGAGAGGTGTCCCGTTCACAGAGTGCGGTTCCTCACTTAGAAACATATCTGTAGAAGCTCGAGAGGTGACCCGGTTCACAGAGTGTGGTACCACAGTTACGAACATGTCTGACATGTCTGTAGTAGTTCGAGAGGGGACACGGTTCACAGAGTGTAGTCTCGGAGTTAGAAACATGTCCCTAGTAGTTTGCGAGGTGATCCGGTTGACAGAGTGTCATACCTCAGTTAGAAACAAGTCTGTAATGATTCAAGAGGTGACCAGGTTCACAGAGTGTAGTACCACTGTTAGAAACATGTCTCTAGTAGTTCGAGAGGGTCCCGGTTCACACAGGGAGGTACAACAGATAGGAATATTTCTGTAGGAGCTCGAGAGGTGACACGGATCCAAAAGTGTAGTACCACAGTTAGAAACATGTCTGTAGTACTTCGACAGGTGACCTGGGTTACAGGGTGTAGTACCACAATCAGAAACATTTCTCTAGCAGATCGAGATCGTACCTCACTTAGAAACATATCTGTCGATGCTCGAGAGGTGACCCGGTTCACAGAGTGTGGTAGCACAGTTAGAAACATGTCTGTAGCTGTTCGAGAGGTCATATGGGTGACAGAGTGCTGTTCCTCTGTTAGAAACATGTCTGTAGCAGTTCGAGAGGTGACCCGGTTCACAGAGTGTAGTACCACAGTTAGAAACATGTCTGTAAGGGTTCGAGAGGAGACCCGGTTCACAGAGTGTAGTACGACTGTTAGAAACATGTCTGTAGTAGTTCGAGAGGTGTCCCATTCACAGAGTGCAGTTCCTCACTTGGAAACATATCTGTAGAAGCTCGAGTGGTGACCCGGTTCACAGAGTGTAGTACCACAGTTAGAAACATGTCTGTAATGGTTCGAGAGGTGACCCGGTTCACAGAGTGTAGTCCCACTGTTAGAAACATGTCTGTAGTAGTTCGAGAGGTGACCCGGTTCACAGAGTGTAGTCCCACTGTTAGAAACATGTCTGTAGCAGTTCGAGAGGTGACCCAGCTCGCAGAGTGTAGTCTCAGAGTTAGAAACATGTCTCTAGTAGTTCACGAGGTGACCCGGTTCACGGAGTGTAGTACCTCAGTTAGAAACGTGTCTGTAATGGTTCGCGAGGTGACCCGGTTCACAGAGTGTAGTACTGTAGTTAGAAACATGTCTGTAGTAGTTCGAGAGGTGTCCCGTTCACAGAGTGCCGTTCCTCACTTAGAAACATATCTGTAGAAGCTCGAGCGGTGACCCGGTTCACAGAGTGTGGTACCACAGTTACGAACATGTCTGACAAGTCTGTAGTAGTTCGAGAGTGGAAACAGTTCACAGAGTGCAGTACCACAGATAGAAACATGTCTGTAGTAGTTCGAGAGGTTTACCCGTTTCACAGAGTGTATTCTCAGAGTTAGAAACATGTCTCTAGTAGTTTGCGAGGTGACCGGTTGACAGAGTGTAGTACCTCAGTTAGAAACATCTCTGTATTGGTTCGAGAGGGGAGCCGGTTCACAGAGTGTAGTACCACTGTTAGAAACATGTCTGTAGTAGATCGACAGGGTCCCGGTTCGCGCAGTGAGGTAAAACAGTTAGGAATAATTCTGTAGGAGATCGAGAGATGACCGGATCACAAAGTGTAGTCACACAGATAGAAACATGTCTGTAGCTGTGCGAGAGGTCATATGGGTGACAGAGTGCTGTTCCTCTGTTAGAAACATGTCTGTCGTAGTTCGAAAGGTGACCCGGTTCACAGAGTGTAGTACCACAGTTAGAGACATGTCTGTAATGGTTCGAGAGGTTACCCCGTTCACAGAACGTAGTACGACTGTTAGAAACATGTCTGTAGTAGTTCGAGAGGTGTCCCGTTCACAGAGTGCAGTTCCTCACTTAGAAACATATCTGTAGAAGCTCGAGAGGGGACCCGGTTCACAGAGTGTGGTACCACAGTTACGAACATGTCTGTCATATCTGTAGTAGTTCGCGAGGTGACCCATTTCACAGACCATTGTACCACAGTCAGAAACATGTCTGTCTTAGTTGGCGACTTGAGAAGGTTCACAGAGTGTAGTAACACAGCTAGAAACATGTCGGTAGTAGTTCGAGAGGTGTTCCGTTCACAGAGTGCAGTTCCTCACTTAGAAACATATATGTAGAAGCTCGAGAGGTGACCCGGTTCACAGAGTGTGGTACCACAGTTACGAACATGTCTGACATGCCTGTAGTAGTTCGAGAGGGGACACGGTTCACAGAGTGTAGTCTCAGAGTTAGAAACATGTCTCTAGTAGTTTGCAAGGTGACCCGGTTGACAGAGTGTAGTAACACAGTTAGAAACATGTCTGTAGTAGTTTGAGCTGTGACCCGGTATACAGCATGTAGTACCACAATCAGAAACATGTCTCCAGTAGTTTGAGAGGGTCCCGGTTCACACAGTGAGTTACAACAGTTAGGAATATTTCTGTAGGAGTTCGAGAGGTGACCCGGTTGACAGAGTGTAGTACCACAGTTAGAAACATATCTGTAGTAGTTCGAGAGTTGACCCGGTTCACAGAATGTAGTACCAAAATCAGAAACATGTCTCTAGTAGTTCGAGAGGGTCCCGGTTAACACAGTGAGGTACAACAGTTAGGAATATTTCTGTAGGAGTTCGAGAGGTGACCCGGATCACAAAGTGTAGTACCACAGTTAGAAACATGCCTGTAGTTGTTCGAGAGGTCATATGGGTGACAGCGTGGGATTCCTCTGTTAGAAACATGTCTGTACTAGTTCAAGAGGTGACCCGGTTGACAGAGTGTAGTACCAAAATCAGAAACATGTCTCTAGTAGTTCGAGAGGGTCCCGGTTAACACAGTGAGGTACAACAGTTAGGAATATTTCTGTAGGAGTTCGAGAGGTGACCCGGATCACAAAGTGTAGTACCACAGTTAGAAACATGCCTGTAGTTGTTCGAGAGGTCATATGGGTGACAGAGTGGGATTCCTCTGTTAGAAACATGTCTGTACTAGTTCAAGAGGTGACCCGGTTGACAGAGTGTAGTACCAAAATCAGAAACATGTCTGTAGTAGTTCGAGAGGTGTCCAGTTCACAGAGTGCAGTTCCTCAGTTAGAAACAAGTCTGTAGCAGTTCGTGAGGTGACCCGGTTCACAGAGTGCAGTACCACTGTTAGAAACATGTCTGTAGTAGTTCGAGAAGTGACCCAGTTCACAGAGTGTAGTCTCAAAGTTAGAAACATGTCTGTAGTAGTTTGTGAGGTGACCCGGTTCACAGAGTGTATTACCTCTGTTAGAAACATATCTGTAATGGTTCGAGAGGGGTCCCAGTTCACAGAGTGTAGTTCCTCTGTTAGAAACATGTCTGTACTAGTTCGAGAGGTGTCCCAGTTCACAGAGTGTAGTACCTCAGTTAGAAACATGTCTGTAGTAGTTCGAGAGGTGACCCGGTTCACAGAGTGTAGTTCCTCTGTTAGGAACATGTCTGTAGTAGTTCGAGAGGTGACCCGGTTCACAGAGTGTAGTAGACAGTTAGAAACATGTCTGTACTGGTTCGAGAGGTGACCCGGTTCACAGAGTGTAGTCGACAGTTAGAAACATGTCTGTAATGGTTCGAGAGGTGACCCGGTTCACAGAGTGTAGTACCACAGATAGAAACATGTCTGTAGTAGTTCGAGAGGTGACCCGGTTCACAGAGTGTAGTACCACAGTTAGAAACATGTCTGTAGTACTTCGACAGGTGACCCGGGTTACAGGGTGTAGTACCACAGTTAGGAACAGATCTGTAGTAGTTCAAGTGGTGACCCAGTTCTCAGAGTGTAGTTCTCAGTTAGAAACATGTCTGTAGTAGTTTGAGAGGTGACCCAGTTCACAGAGTGTAGTACTTCAGTTAGAAACATATCTGTAGAAGTTCGAGAGGTAACCCGGGTTACAGAGTGCAGTCCCGCAGTTAGAAACATGTCTGTAGTAGTTCACGAGGTGACCCGGTTCACAGACTATTGTACCACAGTCAGAAAAATGTCTGTCGTAGTTGGAGACTTGACCAGGTTCACAGAGTGTAGCACCACAGCTAGAAACATGGCTGTAGTAGTTCGAGAGGTGTCCCGTTCACAGAGTGCAGTTCCTCACTTAGAAACATATCTGTCGAAGATCGAGAGCTGACCCGGTTCACAGAGTGTAGTTTCTCAGATAGAAACATGTCTGTAGTAGTTCGAGAGGTGACCCGGTTCACAGAGTGCAGTACCACTGTTAGAAACATGTCTGTAGTAGTTCGAGAGGTGACCCGGTTCACAGAGTGTAGTACATCAGTTAGAAACATATCTGTAGTAGTTAGACAGGTGACCCGGTTCACAGACTATTGTACCACAGTCAAAAACATGTCTGTCGTAGTTGGAGACTTGACCAGGTTCACAGAGTGCAGTAACACAGCTAGAAACATGTCGGTAGTAGTTCGAGAGGTGTCCCGTTCACAGAGTGCGGTTCCTCACTTAGAAACATATCTGTAGAAGCTCGAGAGGTGACCCGGTTCACAGAGTGTGGTACCACAGTTACGAACATGTCTGACATGTCTGTAGTAGTTCGAGAGGGGACACGGTTCACAGAGTGTAGTCTCGGAGTTAGAAACATGTCCCTAGTAGTTTGCGAGGTGATCCGGTTGACAGAGTGTCATACCTCAGTTAGAAACAAGTCTGTAATGATTCAAGAGGTGACCAGGTTCACAGAGTGTAGTACCACTGTTAGAAACATGTCTCTAGTAGTTCGAGAGGGTCCCGGTTCACACAGGGAGGTACAACAGATAGGAATATTTCTGTAGGAGCTCGAGAGGTGACACGGATCCAAAAGTGTAGTACCACAGTTAGAAACATGTCTGTAGTACTTCGACAGGTGACCTGGGTTACAGGGTGTAGTACCACAATCAGAAACATTTCTCTAGCAGATCGAGATCGTACCTCACTTAGAAACATATCTGTCGATGCTCGAGAGGTGACCCGGTTCACAGAGTGTGGTAGCACAGTTAGAAACATGTCTGTAGCTGTTCGAGAGGTCATATGGGTGACAGAGTGCTGTTCCTCTGTTAGAAACATGTCTGTAGCAGTTCGAGAGGTGACCCGGTTCACAGAGTGTAGTACCACAGTTAGAAACATGTCTGTAAGGGTTCGAGAGGAGACCCGGTTCACAGAGTGTAGTACGACTGTTAGAAACATGTCTGTAGTAGTTCGAGAGGTGTCCCATTCACAGAGTGCAGTTCCTCACTTGGAAACATATCTGTAGAAGCTCGAGTGGTGACCCGGTTCACAGAGTGTAGTACCACAGTTAGAAACATGTCTGTAATGGTTCGAGAGGTGACCCGGTTCACAGAGTGTAGTCCCACTGTTAGAAACATGTCTGTAGTAGTTCGAGAGGTGACCCGGTTCACAGAGTGTAGTCCCACTGTTAGAAACATGTCTGTAGCAGTTCGAGAGGTGACCCAGCTCGCAGAGTGTAGTCTCAGAGTTAGAAACATGTCTCTAGTAGTTCACGAGGTGACCCGGTTCACGGAGTGTAGTACCTCAGTTAGAAACGTGTCTGTAATGGTTCGCGAGGTGACCCGGTTCACAGAGTGTAGTACTGTAGTTAGAAACATGTCTGTAGTAGTTCGAGAGGTGTCCCGTTCACAGAGTGCCGTTCCTCACTTAGAAACATATCTGTAGAAGCTCGAGCGGTGACCCGGTTCACAGAGTGTGGTACCACAGTTACGAACATGTCTGACAAGTCTGTAGTAGTTCGAGAGTGGAAACAGTTCACAGAGTGCAGTACCACAGATAGAAACATGTCTGTAGTAGTTCGAGAGGTTTACCCGTTTCACAGAGTGTATTCTCAGAGTTAGAAACATGTCTCTAGTAGTTTGCGAGGTGACCGGTTGACAGAGTGTAGTACCTCAGTTAGAAACATCTCTGTATTGGTTCGAGAGGGGAGCCGGTTCACAGAGTGTAGTACCACTGTTAGAAACATGTCTGTAGTAGATCGACAGGGTCCCGGTTCGCGCAGTGAGGTAAAACAGTTAGGAATAATTCTGTAGGAGATCGAGAGATGACCGGATCACAAAGTGTAGTCACACAGATAGAAACATGTCTGTAGCTGTGCGAGAGGTCATATGGGTGACAGAGTGCTGTTCCTCTGTTAGAAACATGTCTGTCGTAGTTCGAAAGGTGACCCGGTTCACAGAGTGTAGTACCACAGTTAGAGACATGTCTGTAATGGTTCGAGAGGTTACCCCGTTCACAGAACGTAGTACGACTGTTAGAAACATGTCTGTAGTAGTTCGAGAGGTGTCCCGTTCACAGAGTGCAGTTCCTCACTTAGAAACATATCTGTAGAAGCTCGAGAGGGGACCCGGTTCACAGAGTGTGGTACCACAGTTACGAACATGTCTGTCATATCTGTAGTAGTTCGCGAGGTGACCCATTTCACAGACCATTGTACCACAGTCAGAAACATGTCTGTCTTAGTTGGCGACTTGAGAAGGTTCACAGAGTGTAGTAACACAGCTAGAAACATGTCGGTAGTAGTTCGAGAGGTGTTCCGTTCACAGAGTGCAGTTCCTCACTTAGAAACATATATGTAGAAGCTCGAGAGGTGACCCGGTTCACAGAGTGTGGTACCACAGTTACGAACATGTCTGACATGCCTGTAGTAGTTCGAGAGGGGACACGGTTCACAGAGTGTAGTCTCAGAGTTAGAAACATGTCTCTAGTAGTTTGCAAGGTGACCCGGTTGACAGAGTGTAGTAACACAGTTAGAAACATGTCTGTAGTAGTTTGAGCTGTGACCCGGTATACAGCATGTAGTACCACAATCAGAAACATGTCTCCAGTAGTTTGAGAGGGTCCCGGTTCACACAGTGAGTTACAACAGTTAGGAATATTTCTGTAGGAGTTCGAGAGGTGACCCGGTTGACAGAGTGTAGTACCACAGTTAGAAACATATCTGTAGTAGTTCGAGAGTTGACCCGGTTCACAGAATGTAGTACCAAAATCAGAAACATGTCTCTAGTAGTTCGAGAGGGTCCCGGTTAACACAGTGAGGTACAACAGTTAGGAATATTTCTGTAGGAGTTCGAGAGGTGACCCGGATCACAAAGTGTAGTACCACAGTTAGAAACATGCCTGTAGTTGTTCGAGAGGTCATATGGGTGACAGCGTGGGATTCCTCTGTTAGAAACATGTCTGTACTAGTTCAAGAGGTGACCCGGTTGACAGAGTGTAGTACCAAAATCAGAAACATGTCTCTAGTAGTTCGAGAGGGTCCCGGTTAACACAGTGAGGTACAACAGTTAGGAATATTTCTGTAGGAGTTCGAGAGGTGACCCGGATCACAAAGTGTAGTACCACAGTTAGAAACATGCCTGTAGTTGTTCGAGAGGTCATATGGGTGACAGAGTGGGATTCCTCTGTTAGAAACATGTCTGTACTAGTTCAAGAGGTGACCCGGTTGACAGAGTGTAGTACCACAGTTAGAAACATATCTGTAGTAGTTCGAGAGTTGACCCGGTTCACAGAATGTAGTATCTCAGTTAGAAGCATATCTGTAGTAGTTTCAGACATGACCCGGTTCACAGAGTGTGGTACCACAGTTAGAAACATGTCTGTAGGAGTTCGAGAGGTGACCCGGGTTACAGGGTGTAGTACCACAGTTAGGAACTGATCTGTAGCAGTTCAAGTGGTGAACCAGCTCTCAGAGTGTAGTTCCACAGTTAGAAACATGTCTGTAGTAGTTCGCGAGGTGACCCGGTTCACAGATTACTGTACCACAGTCAGAAACATATCTGTCGTAGTTGGAGACTTGACCAGGTTCACAGAGTGCAGTACAACAGTTGGAAACATGTCTGTAGTAGTTCGAGAGGTGACCTGGTTCAAAGAGTGTAGTCTTAGAGTTAGAAACATGTCTCTAGTAGTTTGCGAGGTGACCCGGTTCACAGAGTGTAGTACCACTGCTAGAAACATGTCTGTAGTAGTTCGAGATGTGTCCCGTTCACAGAGTGCAGTTCCTCACTTAGAAACATATCTGTAGAAGCTCGACTGGTGACCCGGTTCACAGAGTGTGGTACCACAGTTACGAACATGTCTGACATGTCTGTAGTAGTTCGAGAGTGGAAACGGTTGACAGAGTGCAGTACCACAGATATAAACATGTCTGTAGTAGTTCGAGAGGTTTACCCGTTTCACAGAGTGTATTCTCGGAGTTAGAAACATGTCTCTAGTAGTTTGCGAGGTGACCCGGTTGACACAGTGCTGTTCCTCTGTTAGAAACATGTCTGTCGTAGTTCGAAAGGTGACCCGGTTCACAGAGTGTAGTACCACAGTTAGAGACATGTCTGTAATGGTTCGAGAGGTGACCCGGTTCACAGAGTGTAGTACCACTGTTAGCAACATGTCTGTAGTAGTTCGATACGTGTCCCGTTCACAGAGTGCAGTTCTCACTTAGAAACATATCTGTAAAGCTCGAGGGGTGACCCGGTTCACAGAGTGTGGTACCACAGTTACGAACATGTCTGACATGTATGTAGTAGTTCGCGAGGTGACCCGGTTCACAGACTATTGTACCACTGTCAGAAACATGTCTGTCGTAGTTGGAGACTTGAGAAGGTTAACAGAGTGTAGTAACACAGCCAGAAAGATGTCGGTAGTAGTTCGAGAGGTGTCCCGTTCACAGAGTGCAGTTCCTCACTTAGAAACATATCTGTAGAAGCTCGAGAGGTGACCCGGTTCGCGGAGTGTGGGACCACCGTTACGAACATGTCTGACATGTATGTTGTAGTTCGCGAGGTGACCCGGTTCACAGACTATTGTACCACTGTCAGAAACATGTCTGTCGTAGTTGGAGACTTGAGAAGGTTAACAGAGTGTAATAACACAGCCAGAAAGATGTCGGTAGTAGTTCGAGAGGTGTCCCGTTCACAGAGTGCAGTTCCTCACTTGGAAACATATCTGTAGAAGCTCGAGAGGTGACCCGGTTCGCGGAGTGTGGTACCACCGTTACGAACATGTCTGACATGTCTGTAGTAGGTCGAGAGGGGACACGGTTCACAGAGTGCAGTACCACAGATATAAACACGTCTGTAGTAGTTCGAGAGGTGACCCAGTTCACAGAGTGTAGTCTTAGAGTTAGAAACATGTCTCTAGTAGTTTGCGAGGAGACCCGGTTGACAGAGTGTAGTAGCTCAGTTAGAAACATGTCTGTAATGGTTCGAGAGGTACCCGGTTCACAGAACGTAGTACGACTGTTAGAAACATGTCTGCAGTAGTTCGAGAGGTGTCCCGTTCACAGAGTGCAGTTCCTCACTTAGAAACATATCTGTAGAAGCTCGAGAGGTGACCCGGTTCACAGAGTGTGGTACCACAGTTACGAACATGTCTGTCATGTCTGTAGTAGTTCGCGAGGTGACCCATTTCACAGACTATTGTACCACAGTCAGAAACATGTCTGTCGTAGTTGGCGACTTGAGAAGGTTCACAGAGTGTAGTAACACAGTTAGAAAAATATCTGTAGTAGTTCGTGAGGTGACCCGGTTCAAAGAGTGTAGTCTCAGAGTTAGAAACATGTCTCTAGTAGTTTGTGAGTTGACCCGGTTGACAGAGTGTAGTACCTCAGTTAGAAACATGTCTGTAGTAGTTCGAGAGGTGTCCCGTTCACAGAGTGCAGTTCCTCACTTAGAAACATATCTGTAGAAGCTCGACTGGTGACCCGGTTCACAGAGTGTCGTACTACAGTTACGAACATGTCTGACATGTCTGTTTTTAGTTCGAGAGGGGACAAGGTTCACAGAGTGCAGTACCACAGATATAAACATGTCTGCAGTAGTTCAAGAGGTGACCCGGTTCACAGACTGTAGTCTCAGAGTTAGAAACATGTCTCTAGTAGTTTGCAAGGTGACCCGGTTGACAGAGTGCAGTACCTCAGTTAGAAACATGTCTGTATTGGTTCGAGAGGTGACCGTGTTCACAGAGTGTAGTCCCACTGTTAGAAACATGTCTGTAATGGTTCGAGAGCTGACCCGGTTCACAGAGTGTGGTACCACAGGTACGAACATGTCTGACATGTCTGTAGTTGTTCGAGAGGGGACACAGTTCACAGTGTGCAGTACCACAGATATAAACATGTCTATAGTAGTTCGAGAGGTGAAACGGTTCACAGAGTGTAGTACCACAATCAGAAACATGTCTCTAGTAGTTTGAGAGGGTCGCGGTTCACACAGTGAGGTACAACAGTTAGGAATATTTCTGTAGGAGTTCGAGGGGTGACCCGGATCAGAAAGTGTAGTACCACAGTTAGAAACATGTCTGTAGCTGTTGGAGAGGTCATATGGGTGACAGAGTGCTGCTCCTCTGTTAGAAACATGTCTGTCATAGTTCGAGAGGTGACCCTGTTCACAGAGTGTAGTACCACAGTTAGAGACATGTCTGTAATGGTTCGAGAGCTGACCCGGTTCACAGAGTGTAGTACGATTGTTAGAAACATGACTGTAGTAGTTCGAGAGGTGACCCGGTTCACAGAGTGTAGTACCACTGTTAGCAAGATGTCTGTAGTAGTTCGATACGTGTCCCATTCACAGAGTGCAGTTCTCACTTAGAAACATATCTGTAAAGCTCGAGGGGTGACCCGGTTCACAGAGTGTGGTACCACAGTTACGAACATGTCTGACATCTATGTTGTAGTTCGCGAGGTGACCTGGTTCACAGACTATTGTACCACTGTCAGAAACATGTCTGTCGTAGTTGGAGACTTGAGAAGGTTAACAGAGTGTAGTAACACAGCCAGAAACATGTCGGTAGTAGTTCGAGAGGTGTCCCGTTCACAGAGTGCAGTTCCTCACTTAGAAACATATCTGTAGAAGCTCGAGAGGTGACCCGGTTCGCGGAGTGTGGTACCACCGTTACGAACATGTCTAACATGTCTGTAGTAGATCGAGAGGGGACACGGTTCACAGAGTGCAGTACCACAGATATAAACACGTCTGTAGTAGTTCGAGAGGTGTTCCGTTCACAGAGTGCAGTTCCTCACTTAGAAACATATATGTAGAAGCTCGAGAGGTGACCCGGTTCACAGAGTGTAGTCTCAGAGTTAGAAACATGTCTCTAATAGTTTGCAAGGTGACCCGGTTGACAGAGTGTAGTAACACAGATATAAACATGTCTGTAGTAGTTCAAGAGGTGACCCGGTTCACAGAGTGTACTCTCAGAGTTAGAAACATGTCTCTAGTAGTTTGAGAGGGTCCCGGTTCACACAGTGAGGTACAAAAATTAGGAACATTTCTGTAGGAGTTCGAGAGGTGACCCGGATCACAGAGTGTAGTACCACTGTTAGAAACATGTCTGTAGTAGTTCGAGGTGTGACCCGGTTTACAGCATGTCGTACCACAATCAGAAACATGTCTCTGGTAGTTCGAGAGGGTCCCGGTTAACAAGGTGAGGTACCACAGTTAGGAATATTTCTGTAGGAGTTCGAGAGGTGACCCGGATCACAAAGTGTAGTACCACAGTTAGAAACATGCCTGTAGTTGTTCGAGAGGTCATATGGGTGACAGAGTGGGGTTCCCCTGTTAGAAACATGTCTGTAGTAGTTCGAGAGGTGACCCGGTTCACAGAGTGTGGTACCACAGTTACGAACCTGTCTGATATGTGTGTAGTAGTTCGCGAGGCGACCCGGTTCACAGACTATTGTACCACAGTCAGAAACATGTCTGTCGTAGTTGGAGACTTGAGAAGGTTAACAGAGTGTAGTAACACAGCCAGAAACATGTCGGTAGTAGTTCGAGAGGTGTCCCGTTCACAGAGTGCAGTTCCTCACTTAGAAACATATCTGTAGAAGTTCGAGAGGTTACCCGGTTCACAGAGTGCAGTCTTAGAGTTAGAAACATGTCTCTAGTAGTTTGCGAGGTGACCCGGTTGACAGAGTGTAGTACATCAGTTAGAAACATGTCTGTATTGGTTCGAGAGGTGAGCCGGTTCACAGAGTGTAGTACCACAGTTAGAAACATGTCTGTAATGGTTCGAGAGGTGACCCGGTTCACAGAGCATAGTACGATTGTAAGAAACATGTCTGTAGTAGTTCAAGAGGTGACCCGGTTCACAGAGTGTAGTCTCAGAGTTAGAAACATGTCTCTAGTAGTTTGAGAGGGTCCCGGTTCACACAGTGAGGTACAAAAATTAGGAACATTTCTGTAGGAGTTCGAGAGGTGACCCGGATCACAGAGTCTAGTAACACAGTTAGAAACATGTCTGTAGTAGTTCGAGCTGTGACCCGGTTTACAGCATGTAGTACCACAATCAGAAACATGTCTCTAGTAGTTCGAGAGGGCCCCTGTTCACACAGTGAGGTACAACAGTTAGGAATATTTCTGTAGGAGTTCGAGAGCTGACCCGGATCACAAAGTGTACTACCACAGATAGAAACATGTCTGTAGTTGTTCGAGAGGTCATATGGGTGACAGAGTGCTGTTCCTCTGTTAGCAACATGTCGGTAGTAGTTCGAGAGGTGTCCCGTTCACAGAGTGCAGTTCCTCACTTACAAACATATCTGTAGAAGCTCGAGAGATGACCCGGTTCACAGAGTGTAGTACCACAGTTAGAAACATGTCTGTAATGGTTCGAGAGGTGACCCGGTTCACAGAGCGTAGTACGATTGTAAGAAACATGTCTGTAGTAGTTCAAGAGGTGACCCGGTTCACAGAGTGTAGTCTCAGAGTTAGAAACATGTCTCTAGTAGTTTGAGAGGGTCCCGGTTCACACAGTGAGGTACAAAAATTAGGAACATTTCTGTAGGAGTTCGAGAGGTGACCCGGATCACAGAGTCTAGTAACACAGTTAGAAACATGTCTGTAGTAGTTCGAGCTGTGACCCGGTTTACAGCATGTAGTACCACAATCAGAAACATGTCTCTAGTAGTTCGAGAGGGCCCCTGTTCACACAGTGAGGTACAACAGTTAGGAATATTTCTGTAGGAGTTCGAGTGGTGACCCGGATCACAAAGTGTAGTACCACAGTTAGAAACATGTCTGTAGTTGTTCGAGAGGTCATATGGGTGACAGAGTGCTGTTCCTCTGTTAGAAACATATCTGTAGTAGTTCGAGAGGTGACCCGGTTCACAGAGTGTTGTACCACAGTTAGAAACATGTCTGTAGTACTTCGACAGGTGACCCGGGTTACAGGGTGTAGTACCACAGTTAGGAACAGATCTTTAGTACTTCAAGTGGTGACCCAGTTCTCAGAGTGTAGTTCCACAGTTAGAAACATGTCTGTATTAGTACGCGAGGTGTCCCGTTCACAGAGTGCAGTTCCTCACTTAGAAACATATCTGTCGAAGCTCGACAGGAGACCCGCTTCACAGAGTGCAGTACCACAGTTAGAAACATGTCTGCAGTAGTTCGAGAAGTGACTCAGTTCACAGAGTGTAGTCTCAGAGTTAGAAACATGTCTCTAGTAGTTCACGAAGTGACCCGGTTCACAGAGTGTAGTACCTCAGTTAGAAGCATGTCTGTAATGGTTCGAGAGATGACCCGGTTCACAGAGTGCAGTATCGCAGTTAGAAACATGTCTTTAGTTGTTCGAGAGGACATATGAGTGACAGAGTGCTATTCCTCTGTTAGAAACATGTCTGTACTAGTTCAAGAGGTGACCCGGTTCTCAGAGTGTAGTACCACAGTTAGAAACATGTCTGTAATGGCTCGAGAGGTGACCCGGTTCACAGAGTGTAGTACGACTGTTAGAAACATATCTGTAGTAATTCGAGAGGTGACCCGGCTCACAGAATGTAGTACCTCAGTTAGAAACGTATCTGTAGTAGTTTCAGACATGACCCGGTTCACAGAGTGTTGTACCACAGTTAGAAACATGTCTGTGGTACTTCGACAGGTGACCCGGGTTACAGGGTGTACTACCACAGTTAGGAACAGATCTGTAGTAGTTCAAGTGGTGAACCAGTTCACAGAGTGTAGTTCCACAGTTAGAAACATGTCTGTCGTAGTTCACGAGGTGACCCGGTTCACAGATTACTGTACCACAGTCAGAAACATGTCTGTCGTATTTGGAGACTTGACCAGGTTCACAGAGTGTAGTACAACAGTTGGAAACATGTCTGTCGTAGTTCGAGAGGTGATCCGGTTCAAAGAGTGTAGTCTTAGAGTTAGAAACATGTCTGTATTGGTTCGAGAGGTGACCTGGTTCACAGAGTGTAGTACGACTGTTAGAAACATGTCTGTAGTACTTCGACAGGTGACCCGGGTTACAGGGTGTAGTACCACAGTTAGGAACAGATCTGTAGTACTTCAAGTGGTGACCCAGTTCTCAGAGTGTAGTTCCACAGTTAGAAACATGTCTGTAGCAGTTCGAGAAGTGACCCGGTTCACAGAGTGTGGTAGACAGTTAGGAACATGTCTGTCGTAGTTCACGAGGTGACCCGGTTCACAGAGTGTAGTACCTCAGTTAGAAGCATGTCTGTAGTAGTTCGAGAGGTGTCCCGTTCACAGAGTGCCGTTCCTCACTTAGAAACATATCTGTAGAAGGTCGAGAGGTGACCTGGTTCAGAGAGTGTGGTAAGACAGTTACAAACATTTCTGACATATCTGTAGTAGTTCGCGAGCTGACCCGGTTCACAAACTATTGTACCACAGTCAGAAACATGACTGTCGAAGTTGGAGACTTGACCAGGTTCACAGAGTGTAGTAACACAGATAGAAACATGTCTGTAGTAGTTCGAGAGGTGTCCCGTTCACAGAGTGCAGTCCCTCACTTAGAAACATATCTGTAGAAGCTCCTGAGGTGACCCGGTTCACAGAGTGCGGTACCACAGTTACGAACATGTCTGACATGTCTGTAGTAGGTCGAGAGGGAACACAGTTCACAGAGTGCAGTACCACAGATATAAACATGTCTGTAGTAGTTCCAGAGGTGGCCCGGTTCACAGAGTGCAGTTCCTCACTTAGAAACATATCTGTAGAAGCTCGAGTGGTGACCCGGTTCACAGACTATTGTACCACAGTCAGAAACATGTCTGTCGTAGTTGGCGAATTGAGAAGGTTCACAGAGTGTAGTAACACAGCTAGAAACATGTTGATCGAGAGGGTCCCGGTTCGCACAGTGAGGTACAACAGTTAGGAATATTTCTGTAGGAGTTCGAGTGGTGACGCGGATCACAATGTGTAGTAACACAGTTAGAAACATGTCTGTAGCTGTTCGAGGGGTCATATGGGTGACAGAGTGCTGTTCCTCTGTTAGAAATATGTCTGTAGTAGTTCGAGAGGTGACCCGATTCACAGAGTGTAGTACCACAGTTAGAGACATGTCTGTAATGGTTCGAGAAGTGACCCGGTTCACAGATTGTAGTACCACTGTTAGCAACATGTCTGTAGCAGTTCGAGAGGTGTCCCGTTCACAGAGTGCAGTTCCTCACTTAGAAACATATCTGTAGAAGCTCGAGAGGTGACGCGGTTCACAGAGTGTGGTACCACAGTTAGAAACATGTCTCTAGTAGTTTGATCGAGAGGGTCCCGGTTCACACAGTGAGGTACAACAGTTAGGAATATTTCTGTAGGAGTTCGAGAGCTGACCCGGATCACAAAGTGTAGTACCACAGATAGAAACATGTCTGTAGTTGTTCGAGAGGTCATATGGGTGACAGAGTGCTGTTCCTCTGTTAGCAACATGTCGGTAGTAGTTCGAGAGGTGTCCAGTTCACAGAGTGCAGTTCCTCACTTACAAACATATCTGTAGAAGCTCGAGAGGTGACCCGGTTCACAGAGTGTGGTACCACAGTTACGAAGATGTCTGACATGTCTGTAGTAGTTCGCGAAGGTTACCCGTTTTACAGACTATTGTACCACATTCAGAAACATGTCTGTTGTAGTTGGCGACTTGAGAAGGTTCACAGAGTATAGTAACACAGCTGGAAACATGTTGGTAGTATTTCGAGAGGTGTCCCGTTCACAGAGTGCAGTTCCTAACTTAGAAACATATATGTAGAAGCCCGAGAGGTGACCCGGTTCACAGAGTGTGGTACCACAGTTACGAACGTGTCTGACATGTCTGTAGTAGTTCAAGAGGTGACCCAGTTCACAGAGTGTAGTCTCAGAGTTAGAAACATGTCTCTAGTAGTTTGCGAGATGACCCGGTTCACAGAGTGTAGTCCCACAGTTAGAAACATGTCTGTAGGAGTTCGAGTGGTGACCCGGATCACAAAGTGTAGTAACACAGTTAGAAACATGTCTGTAGCTGTTCGAGGGGTCATATGGGTGACAGAGTGCGGTTCCTCTGTTAGAAACATGTCTGTAGTAGTTCGAGAGGTGACCCGGTTCACAGAGTGCAGTTCCTCACTTAGAAACATGTCTGTAGAAGCTCGAGTGGTGACCCGATTCACAGAGTGTGGTACCACAGTTACAAACATGTCTGACATGTCTGTAGTTGTCCGAGAGGTCATATGGGTGACAGAGTGCTGTTCCTCTGTTAGAAACATGTCTCTAGTAGTTCGAGAGGTGACCCGGTTCACAGAGTGTAGTAACACAGCTAGAAACATGTCGGTAGTAGTTCGAGAGGTGTCCCGTTCACAGAGTGCAGTTCCTCACTTAGAAACATATATGTAGAAGCTCGAGAGGTGACCCGGTTCACAGAGTGTGGTACCACAGTTACGAATATGTCTGACATGTCTGTAGTAGTTCGAGAGGGGACCTGGTTCACAGAGTGTAGTCTCAGAGTTAGAAACATGTCTGTAGTAGTTCAAGAGGTGACCCGGTTCACAGAGTGTAGTCTCAGCGTTAGAAACATGTCTCTAGTAGTTTGCGAGGTGACCGGTTGACAGAGTGTAGTATCTCAGTTAGAAACATGTCTGTAATGGTTCGAGAGGTGACTGGGTTCACAGAGTGTGGTACCACAGTTAGAAACATGTCTGTAGTAGTTCGAGCTGTGACCCGGTTTACAGCATGTAGTACCACAATCAGAAACATGTCTCTGGTAGTTTGAGAGGGTCCCGGTTCACACAGTGAGGTAAAACAGTTAGGAATATTTCTGTAGGAATTCGAGCGGTGACCCGGATCACAAAGTATAGTACCACAGTTAGAAACATGTTTGTTGTAGTTCGAGCTGTGACACGGTTTACAGCATGTAGTACCACAATGAGAAACATGTCTCTAGCCGATCGAGAGGGTTCCGGTTCACACAGTGAGGTACAACAGTTAGCAATATTTCTGTAGGAGTTCGAGAGGTGACCCGGATCACAAAGTGTAGTAACACAATTAGAAACATAATTGTAGCTGTTCGAGAGGTCATATGGGTGACAGAGTGCTGTTCCTCTGTTAGCAACATGTCTGTAGTAGTTCAAGAGGTGTCCCGTTCACAGAGTGCAGTTACTCTCTTAGAAACATATCTGTAGAAGCTCGAGTGGTGATCCGGTTCACAGAGTGTGGTACCACAGTTACGAACGTGTCTGACATGTCTGTAGTAGTTCGAGAGGGGACACGGTTCACATAGTGCAGTGGTACAGATATAAACACGTCTGTAGTATATCGAGAGGTGACCCGGTTCACAGAGTGCAGTAGACAGTTAAAAACATGTCTGTAATGGTTCGAAAGGTGACCCGGTTCACAGACCGTAGTACCACTGTTAGAAACATGTCTGTAGTAGTTCGAGAGGTGTCCCGTTCACAGAGTGCAGTTCCTCACTTAGAAACATATCTGTAGAAGCTCGACTGGTGACCCAGTTCACGGAGTGTGGTACCACAGTTACGAACATGTCTGACATGTCTGTAGTAGATCGAGAGGGGACACGGTTCACAGAGTGCAGTACCACAGATATAAACATGTCTGTAGTAGTTCAAGAGGTGACCCGGTTAACAGACTGTAGTCTCAGAGTTAGAAACATGTCTCTAGTAGTTTGCGAGGTGACCCAGTTGACAGAGTGTAGTATCTCAGTTAGAAACATGTCTGTAATGGTTCGAGAGGTGACCCGGTTTACTTACTATTGTACCACAGTCAGAAACATGTCTGTCGTAGTTGGAGACTTGAGAAGGTTCACAGAGTGTAATAACACAGCTAGAAACATGTCGGTAGTAGTTCGAGCTGTGACCTGGTTTACAGCATGTAGTACCGCAATCAGAAACATGTCTCTAGTAGTTCGAGAGGGTCGCGGTTCACACAGTGGGGTACAACAGTTAGGAATATTTCTGTAGGAGTTCGAGAGGTGACCCGGATCACAAAGTGTAGTACCACAGTTAGAAACATGGCTGTAGTTGTCCGAGAGGTCATATGGGTGACAGAGTGCTGTTCCTCTGTTAGAAACATGTCTGTAGTAGTTCGAGAGGTGACCCGGTTCACAGAGTGTACTACCACTGTTAGCAACACGTCTGTAGTAGTTCGAGAGGTGTCCCGTTCACAGAGTGCAGTTCCTCACTTAGAAACATTTCTATAGAAGCTCGAGAGGTGGCCCGGTTCACAGAGTGTGGTACTAGAGTTACGAACATGTCTGACATGTCTGTAGTAGTTCGCGAGGTGACCCGGTTCACAGACTATTGAACCACAGTCAGAAACATGTCTGTCGTAGTTGGAGACGTGAGAAGGTTCACAGAGTGTAGTAACACAGCTAGAAACATGTCTCTTGTAGTTTGAGAGGGTCCCGGTTCACACAGTGAGGTACAACAGTTAGGAATATTTCTGTAGGAGTTCGAGTGGTGACCCGGATCACAAAGTGTAGTACCACAGTTAGAAACATATCTGTAGTTGTTCGAGAGGTCATATGGGTGACAGAGTGCTGTTCCTCTGTTAGCAACATGTCGGTAGTAGTTCGAGAGGTGTCCCGTTCACAGAGTGCTGTTCCTCTCTTAGAAACATTTCTATCGAAGCTCGAGAGGTGACCCGGTTCACAGAGTGTTGTACCACTGTTAGCAACATGTCTGTAGTAGTTCGAGAGGTCACCCATTTCAGAGTGTAGTCTCAGAGTTGGAAACATGTCCCTAGTAGTTCGCGATGTGACCCGGTTCACAGAGTGTACTACCACTGTTAGCAACATGTCTGTAGTAGATCAAGAGGTGTCCCGTTCACAGAGTGCAGTTCCTCACTTAGAAACATATCTGTAAAGCTCGAGTGGTGACCCGGTTCACAGAGTGTGGTACCACAGTTACGAACATGTCTGACATGTCTGTAGTAGTTCGCGAGGTGACCCGGTTCACAGACTATTGTAACACAGTCAGAAATATGTCTGTCGTAGTTGGAGACGTGAGGCGGTTCACAGAGTGTAGTAACACAGCTAGAAACATGTCGGTAGTAGTTCGAGAGGTGTCCCGTTCACAGAGTGCAGTTCCTTACTTAGAAACATATCTGTAGAAGCTCGAGAGGTGACCCGGTTCAAAGCATGTGGGACCACAGTTACGAACATGTCTGAAATGTCTGTAGTAGTTCGAGAGGGGACACGGTTCACAGAGTGCAGTACCACAGATATAAACATGTCTGTAGTAGTTCGAGAGGTGACCCGGTTCACAGAGTGTAGTACCTCAGTTAGAAACATGTCTGTAATGGTTCGAGAGGTGACCCGGTTCACAGAGTGTAGTACGACTGTTAGAAACATGTCTGTAGTAGTTCGAGAGGTGACCCATTTCACAGAATGTAGCACCACAGTTAGGAACAGATCTGTAGTAGTTCAAGTGGTAACCCAGTTCTCAGAGTGTAGTACCACAGTTAGAAACATGTCTGTAGTAGTTCGCGAGGTGACCCGGTTCATAGACTATTCTACCACAGTCAGAAACATGTCTGTCGTAGTTGGAGACTTGACCAGGTTCACAGAGTGTAGTAACACAGCTAGAAACATGTCGGTAGTCGTTCGAGAGTTGTCCCGTTCACAGAGTGCAGTTCCTCACTTAGAAACATATCCGTCGTAGCTTGAGAGCTGACCCGGTTCACAGAGTGTGGTACCATAGGTAGGAACATGTCTGCAGTAGTTCGAGAGGTCACCCATTTCAGAGTGTAGTCTCAGAGTTGGAAACATGTCTCTAGTAATTCGCGAGGTGACCCGGTTCACAGAGTGTAGTACCTCAGTTAGAAACATATCTGTAATGGTTCGAGAGGTGACCCGGTTCACAGAGTGTAGTATCACTGTTAGAAACATGTCTGTAGTAGTTCGATACGTGTCCCGTTTACAGAGTGCAGTTCTTACTTAGAAACATATCTGTAAAGCTTGAGTGGTGACCCGGTTCTCAGAGTGTGGTACCACATTTACGAACATGTCTGACATGTATGTAGTAGTTCGCGAGGTGACCCGGTTCACAGACTATTGTACCACAGTCAGAAACATGACTGTCGTAGTTGGAGACTTGAGAAGGTTAACAGAGTGTAGTAACACAGCCAGAAACATGTCGGTAGTAGTTCGAGAGGTGTCCCATTCACAGAGTGCAGTTCCTCACTTAGAAACATATCTGTAGAAGCTCGAGAGGTGACCCGGTTCACGGAGTGTGGTACCACCGTTACGAACATGTCTGACATGTCTGTAGTAGGTCGAGAGGGGACACGGTTCACAGAGTGCAGTACCACAGATATAAACACGTCTGTAGTAGTTCGAGAGGTGACCCGGTTCACAGAGTGTTGTCTTAGAGTAAGAAACATGTCTCTAGTAGTTTGCGAGGAGACCCGGTTGACAGAGTGTAGTACCTCAGTTAGAAACATGTCTGTAATGGTTCGAGAGGTACCCGGTTCACAGAACGTAGTACGACTGTTAGAAACATGTCTGCAGTAGTTCGAGAGGTGTCCCGTTCACAGAGTGCAGTTCCTCACTTAGAAACATATCTGTAGAAGCTCGAGAGGTGACCCGGTTCACAGAGTGTGGTACCACAGTTACGAACATGTCTGTCATGTCTGTAGTAGTTCGCGAGGTGACCCATTTCACAGACTATTGTACCACAATCAGAAACATGTCTCTAGTAGATCGAGAGGGTCGCGGTTCACACAGTGAGGTACAACAGTTAGGAATATTTCTGTAGTAGTTCGTGAAGTGACCCAGTTCACAGAGTGTAGTACCACAGTTAGAAACATGTCTGTAGTAGTTCGAGGTGTGACCCGGTTTACAGCATGTCGTACCACAATCAGAAACATGTCTCTGGTAGTACGAGAGGGTCCCGGTTAACAAGGTGAGGTACAACAGTTAGGAATATTTCTGTAGGAGTTCGAGAGGTGACCCGGATCACAAAGTGTAGTACCACAGTTAGGAACATGCCTGTAGTTGTTCGAGAGGTCATATGGGTGACAGAGTGGGGTTCCCCTGTTAGAAACATGTCTGTACTAGTTCAAGAGGTGACCCGGTTGACAGAGTGTAGTTCCACAGTTAGACACATGTCTTTAATGGTTCGAGAGGTGACCCGGTTCACAGAGTGTCGTACGACTGTTAGAAACATGTCTGTAGTAGTTCGAGAGGTGACCCGGTTCACAGAGTGTGGTACCACAGTTACGAACCTGTCTGACATGTGTGTAGTAGTTCGCGAGGCGACCCGGTTCACAGACTATTGTACCACAGTCAGAAACATGTCTGCTGTAGTTGGAGACTTGAGAAGGTTAACAGAGTGTAGTAACACAGCCAGAAACATGTCGGTAGTAGTTCGAGAGGTGTCCCGTTCACAGAGTGCAGTTCCTCACTTAGAAACATATCTGTAGAAGTTCGAGAGGTTACCCGGTTCACAGAGTGCAGTTTTAGAGTTAGAAACATGTCTCTAGTAGTTTGCGAGGTGACCCGGTTGACAGAGTGTAGTACATCAGTTAGAAACATGTCTGTATTGGTTCAAGAGGTGACCCGGTTCACAGAGTGTAGTACCACAGTTAGAAACATGTCGGTAATGGTTCGAGAGGTGACCCGGTTCACAGAGCGTAGTACGATTGTAAGAAACATGTCGGTAGTAGTTCGAGAGGTTCCCGTTCACAGAGTGCAGTTTCTCACTTAGAAACATATATGTAGAAGCTCGAGAGGTGACCCGGTTCAAAGAGTGTGGTACCACAGTTACGAACATGTCTGACATGTCTGTAGTAGTTCAAGAGGTGACCCGGTTCACAGAGTGTAGTCTCAGAGTTAGAAACATGTCTCTAGTAGTTTGAGAGGGTCCCGGTTCACACAGTGAGGTACAAAAATTAGGAACATTTCTGTAGGAGTTCGAGAGGTGACCCGGATCACAGAGTCTAGTAACACAGTTAGAAACATGTCTGTAGTAGTTCGAGCTGTGACACGGTTTACAGCATGTAGTACCACAATCAGAAACATGTCTCTAGTAGTTCGAGAGGGCCCTGTTCACACAGTGAGGTACAACAGTTAGGAATATTTCTGTAGGAGTTCGAGTGGTGACCCGGATCACAAAGTGTAGTACCACAGTTAGAAACATGTCTGTAGTAGTTCGAGAAGTGACTCAGTTCACAGAGTGTAGTCTCAGAGTTAGAAACATGTCTCTAGTAGTTCACGAGGTGACCCGGTTGACAGAGTGTAATACCTCAGTTAGAAACATGTCTGTATTGGTTCGAGAGGTGACCCGGTTCACAGGGTGTAGTACCACAGTTAGAAACATGTCTGTAATGGTTCGAGAGGTGACCCGGTTCACAGAGCGTAGTACGATTGTTAGAAACATGTCTGTAGTAGTTCGCGAGGTGACCCATTTTACAGACTATTATACCACAGTCAGAAACATGTCTGTCGTAGTTGGCGACTTGAGAAGATTCACAGAGTATAGTAACACAGCGAGAAACATGTCAATAGTAGTTCGAGAGGTGTCCCGTTCACAGAGTGCAGTTTCTCACTTAGAAACATATATGTAGAATCTCGAGAGGTGACCCGGTTCAAAGAGTGTGGTACCACAGTTACGAACATGTCTGACATGTCTGTAGTAGTTCGAGAGTGGAAACGGTTCACAGAGTGCAGTACCACAGATAGAAACATGTCTGTAGTAGTTCGAGAGGTTTACCCGTTTCACAGAGTGTATTCTCAGAGTTAGAAACATGTCTCTAGTATTTTGCGAGGTGACCGGTTGACAGAGTGTAGTACCTCAGTTAGAAACATCTCTGTATTGGTTCGAGAGGGGAGCCGGTTCACAGAGTGTAGTACCACTGTTAGAAACATGTCTGTAGTAGTTTGAGCTGTGATCCAGTTTACAGCATGTAGTACCACAATCAGAAACATGTCTCTAGTAGATCGACAGGGTCCCGGTTCGCACAGTGAGGTACAACAGTTAGGAATAATTCTGTAGGAGATAGAGAGATGACCGGATCACAAAGTGTAGTCACACAGATAGAAACATGTCTGTAGCTGTTCGAGAGGTCATATGGGTGACAGAGTGCTGTTCCTCTGTTAGAAACATGTCTGTCGTAGTTCGAGAGGGGACACGGTTCACAGAGTGCAGTACCACACATATAAACATGTCTGTAGTAGTTCAAGAGGTGACCCGGTTAACAGACTGTAGTCTCAGAGTTAGAAACATGTCTCTAGTAGTTTGCGAGGTGACCCAGTTGACAGAGTGTAGTATCTCAGTTAGAAACATGTCTGTAATGGTTCGAGAGGTGACCCGGTTCACTTACTATTGTACCACAGTCAGAAACATGTCTGTTGTAGTTGGAGACTTGAGAAGGTTCACAGAGTGTAATAACACAGCTAGAAACATGTCGGTAGTAGTTTCAGCTGTGACCCGGTTTACAGCATGTAGTACCACAATCAGAAACATGTCTCTAGTAGTTCGAGAGGGTCGCGGTTCACACAGTGGGGTACAACAGTTAGGAATATTTCTGTAGGAGTTCGAGAGGTGACCCGGATCACAAAGTGTAGTACCAGAGTTAGAAACATGTCTGTAGTTGTCCGAGAGGTCATATGGGTGACAGAGTGCTGTTCCTCTGTTAGAAACATGTCTGTAATAGTTCGAGAGGTGACCCGGTTCACAGAGTGTAGTACCACTGTTAGAAACATGTCTGTAGTAGTTCGAGCGGTGACCTGTTTCACAGAGTGTAGTACCACACTTAGAAACATATCTGTGGAAGCTCGAGAGGTGACCCCATTCACAGAGTGTGGTACCACAGTTACGAACGTGTCTGACATGTCTGTAGTAGTTCGCGAGGTGACCCGGTTCACAGACTATTGTACCACAGTCAGAATCATGTCTGTCGTAGTTGGAGACGTGAGAAGGTTCACAGAGTGTAGTAACACAGCTAGAAACATGTCAGTAGTAGTTCGAGAGGTGTCCCGTTCACAGAGTGCAGTTCCTCACTTAGAAACATATATGTAGAAGCTCGAGAGGTGACCCGGTTCAAAGAGTGTGGGACCACAGTTACGAACATGTCGGACATGTCTGTAGTAGTTCGAGAGGGGACACGGTTCACATAGTGCAGTACCACAGATATAAACATGTCTGTAGTAGTTCCAGAGGTGACGCGGTTCACAAAGTGTAGTCTCAGAGTTAGAAACATGTCTCTAGTAGTTTGCGAGGTGACCCGGTTGACAGAGTGTAGTATCTCAGTTAGAAACATGTCTGTAATGGTTTGAGAGGGGACCCGATTCACAGAGTGTAGTACCACAGATATAAACATGTCTGTAGTAGTTTGCGAGGTGACCCGGTTGACAGAGTGTAGTACCTCAGTTCGAAACATGTCTGTAATGGTTTGAGAAGTGACCCAGTTCACAGAGTGTAGTACCACTGTTAGAAACATGTCTGTAGTAGTTCGAGCGGTGACCTGTTTCACAGAGTGTAGTACCACACTTAGAAACATGTCTGTAGTAGTTCGAGCTGTGACCCGGTTTACAGCATGTAGTACCACGATCATAAACATGTCTCTAGTAGTTTAAGAGGGTCCCGGTTCACACAGTGAGGTACCACAGTTAGGAATATTTCTGTAGGAGTTGGAGAGGTGACCCGGATCCCAAAGTGTAGTACCACAGTTAGAAACATGTCTGTAGTTGTTCGAGACGTCATATGGGTGACAGAGTGCTGTTCCTCTGTTAGAAACATGTCTGTAGTAGTTCGAGAGGGGACACGGTTCACATAGTGCAGTGGTACAGATATAAACATGTCTGTAGTATATCCAGAGGTGTCCCGGTTCACAAAGTGTAGTAGACAGTTAGAAACATGTCTGTAATGGTTTGAGAGGGGACCCGATTCACAGAGTGTAGTACCACAGATATAAACATGTCTGTAGTAGTTTGCGAGGTGACCCGGTTGACAGAGTGTAGTACCTTAGTTCGAAACATGTCTGTAATGGTTCGAGAGGGGACCCGATTCACAGAGTGTAGTACCACAGATATAAACATGTCTGTAGTAGTTCGAGAGGTGTCCCGTTCACAGAGTGCAGTTCCTCACTTAGAAACATTTCTATAGAAGCTCGAGAGGTGACCCGGTTCACAGAGTGTGGTACTAGAGTTACGAACATGTCTGACATGTCTGTAGTAGTTCGCGAGGTGACCCGGTTCACAGACTATTGAACCACAGTCAGAAACATGTCTGTCGTAGTTGGAGACGTGAGAAGGTTCACAGAGTATAGTAACACAGCTAGAAATATGTCTCTAGTAGTTTGAGAGGATCCCGGTTCACACAGTGAGGTACAACAGTTAGGAATATTTCTGTAGGAGTTCGAGAGGTGACCCGGATCACAAAGTGTAGTACCACAGTTAGAAACATATCTGTAGTTGTTCGAGAGGTCATATGGGTGACAGAGTGCTGTTCCTCTGTTAGAAACATGTCTGTAGTAGTTCGAGAGGTGACCCGGTTCACAGAGTGTAGTACCACAGTTAGAAACATGTCTGCAATAGTTCGAGAGGTGACCCGGTTCACAGAGTGTAGTACCACTGTTAGCAATATGTCGGTAGTAGTTCGAGAGGTGTCCCGTTCACAGAATATAGTACCACAGTTAGGAACAGGTCTGTAGTAGTTCGAGAGGTGACCCGGTTCACAGAGTGTGGTACCACAGTGAGGAACATGTCTATAGTAGTTCGAGAGGTCACCCATTTCAGAGTGTAGTCTCAGAGTTGGAAACATGTCCCTAGTAGTTCGCGATGTGACCCGGTTCACAGAGTGTAGTACCTCAGTTAGAAACATATCTGTAATGGTTCGAGAGGTGACCCGGTTCACAGAGTGTACTACCACTGTTAGCAACATGTCGGTAGTAGTTCGAGATGTGTCCCGTTCACAGAGTGCAGTTCCTCACTTAGAAACATATCTGTAAAGCTCGAGAGGTGACCCGGTTCACAGAGTGTGGTACCACAGTTACGAACATGTCTGACATGTCTGTAGTAGTTCGCGAGGTGACCCGGTTCACAGACTATTGTAACACAGTCAGAAATATGTCTGTCGTAGTTGGAGACGTGAGGCGGTTCACAGAGTGTAGTAACACAGCTAGAAACATGTCGGTAGTAGTTCGAGAGGTGTCCCGTTCACAGAGTGCAGTTCCTTACTTAGAAACATATCTGTAGAAGCTCGAGAGGTGACCCGGTTCAAAGTATGTGGGACCACAGTTACGAACATGTCTGAAATGTCTGTAGTAGTTCGAGAGGGGACACGGTTCACAGAGTGCAGTACCACAGATATAAACATGTCTGTAGTAGTTCGAGAGGTGACCCGGTTCACAGAGTGTAGTACCTCAGTTAGAAACATGTCTGTAATGGTTCGAGAGCTGACCCGGCTCACAGTGTGTAGTACGACTGTTAGAAACATGTCTGTAGTAGTTCGAGAGGTGACCCATTTCACAGAATGTAGCACCACAGTTAGGAACAGATCTGTAGTAGTTCAAGTGGTGACCCAGTTCTCAGAGTGTAGTACCACAGTTAGAAACATGTCTGTAGTAGTTCGCGAGGTGACCCGGTTCATAGACTATGCTACCACAGTCAGAAACATGTCTGTCGTAGTTGGAGACTTGACCAGGTTCACGGAGTGTAGTAACACAGCTAGAAACATGTCGGTAGTCGTTCGAGAGTTGTCCCGTTCACAGAGTGCAGTTCCTCACTTAGAAACATATGTGTAGAAGCTCGAGAGGTGACCCGGTTCAAAGAGTGTGGGACCACAGTTACGAACATGTCTGACATGTCTGTAGTAGTTCGAGAGGTGACCCGGTTCACAGAGTGTAGTACCACAGTTAGAAACATGTCTCTTGTAGTTTGCAAGGGTCCCGGTTCACACAGTGAGGTACAACAGTTAGGAATATTTCTGTAGGAGTTCGGGAGGTGACCCGGATCAGAAAGTGTAGTCCCACAGTTAGAAAGATGTCTGTAGTAGTTCGAGAGGTGACCCGGTTCACAGAGTGTAGTACGACTGTTAGAAACATATCTGTAGTAGTTCGGGAGGTGACCCGGTTAACAGACTGTAGTCTCAGAGTTAGAAACATGTCTCTAGTAGTTTGCGAGGTGACCCAGTTGACAGAGTGTAGTATCTCAGTTAGAAACATGTCTGTAATGGTTCGAGAGGTGACCCAGTTCACTTACTATTGTACCACAGTCAGAAACATGTCTGTCGTAGTTGGAGACTTGAGAAGGTTCACAGAGTGTAATAACACAGCTAGAAACATGTCGGTAGTAGTTCGAGCTGTGACCTGGTTTACAGCATGTAGTACCACAATCAGAAACATGTCTCTAGTAGTTCGAGAGGGTCGCGGTTCACACAGTGGGGTACAAGAGTTAGGAATATTTCTGTAGGAGTTCGAGAGGTGACCCGGATCACAAAGTGTAGTACCAGAGTTAGAAACATGTCTGTAGTTGTCCGAGAGATCATATGGGTGACAGAGTGCTGTTCCTCTGTTAGAAACATGTCTGTAGTAGTTCGAGAGGTGACCCGGTTCACAGAGTGTAGTACCACAGTTGGAAACATGACTGTAAGGGTTCGAAAGGTGACCCGGTTCACAGAGTGTAGTACCACTGTTAGCAACATGTCTGTAGTAGTTCGAGAGGTGTCCCGTTCACAGAATGCATTTCCTCACTTAGAAACATATCTGTGGAAGCTCGAGAGGTGACCCCATTCACAGAGTGTGGTACCACAGTTACGAACGTGTCTGACATGTCTGTAGTAGTTCGCGAGGTGACCCGTTTCACAGACTATTGTACCACAGTCAGAATCATGTCTGTCGTAGTTGGAGACGTGAGAAGGTTCACAGAGTGTAGTAACACAGCTAGAAACATGTCAGTAGTAGTTCGAGAGGTGTTCCGTTCACAGAGTGCAGTTCCTCACTTAGAAACATATATGTAGAAGCTCGAGAGGTGACCCGTTTCAAAGAGTGTGGGACCACAGTTACGAACATGTCGGACATGTCTGTAGTAGTTCGAGAGGGGACACGGTTCACATAGTGCAGTATCACAGATATAAACATGTCTGTAGTAGTTCCAGAGGTGACCTGGCTCTCAGAGTGTAGTCTCAGAGTTAGAAACATGTCTCTAGTAGTTTGCGAGGTGACCCGGTTGACAGAGTGTGGTATCTCAGTTAGAAACATGTCTGTAATGGTTTGAGAGGGGACCCGATTCACAGAGTGTAGTACCACAGATATAAACATGTCTGTAGTAGTTTGCGAGGTGACCCGGTTGACAGAGTGTAGTACCTCAGTTAGAAACATGTCTGTAATGGTTCGAGAAGTGACCCAGTTCACAGAGTGTACTACCACTGTTAGAAACATGTCTGTAGTAGTTCGAGAGGTGTTCCGTTCACAGAGTGCAGTTCCTCACTTAGAAACATATATGTAGAAGCTCGAGAGGTGACCCGGTTTAAAGAGTGTGGGACCACAGTTACGAACATGTCGGACATGTCTGTAGTAGTTTGCGAGGGGACACGGTTCACATAGTGCAGTACCACAGATATAAACATGTCTGTAATGGTTCGAGAGGGGACCCGATTCACAGAGTGTAGTACCACAGATATAAACATGTCTGTAGTAGTTCGAGAGGTGTCCCGTTCACAGAGTGCAGTTCCTCACTTAGAAACATTTCTATAGAAGCTAGAGAGGTGACCCGGTTCACAGAGTGTGGTACTAGAGTTACGAACATGTCTGACATGTCTGTAGTAGTTCGCGAGGTGACCCGGTTCACAGACTATTGAACCACAGTCAGAAACATGTCTGTCGTAGTTGGAGACGTGAGAAGGTTCACAGAGTATAGTAACACAGCTAGAAATATGTCTCTAGTAGTTTGAGAGGATCCCGGTTCACACAGTGAGGTACAACAGTTAGGAATATTTCTGTAGGAGTTCGAGAGGTGACCCGGATCACAAAGTGTAGTGCCACAGTTAGAAACATATCTGTAGTTGTTCGAGAGGTCATATGGGTGACAGAGTGTAGTACGACTGTTAGAAACATGTCTGCAATAGTTCGAGAGGTGACCCGGTTCACAGAGTGTAGTACCACTGTTAGCAATATGTCGGTAGTAGTTCGAGAGGTGTCCCGTTCACAGAATATAGTACCACAGTTAGGAACAAGTCTGTAGTAGTTCGAGAGGTGACCCGGTTCACAGAGTGTGGTACCACAGTGAGGAACATGTCTATAGTAGTTCGAGAGGTCACCCATTTCAGAGTGTAGTCTCAGAGTTGGAAACATGTCCCTAGTAGTTCGCGATGTGACCCGGTTCACAGAGTGTAGTACCTCAGTTAGAAACATATCTGTAATGGTTCGAGAGGTGACCCGGTTCACAGAGTGTACTACCACTGTTAGCAACATGTCGGTAGTAGTTCGAGATGTGTCCCGTTCACAGAGTGCAGTTCCTCACTTAGAAACATATCTGTAAAGCTCGAGAGGTGACCCGGTTCACAGAGTGTGGTACCACAGTTACGAACATGTCTGACATGTCTGTAGTAGTTCGCGAGGTGACCCGGTTCACAGACTATTGTAACACAGTCAGAAATATGTCTGTCGTAGTTGGAGACGTGAGGCGGTTCACAGAGTGTAGTAACACAGCTAGAAACATGTCGGTAGTAGTTCGAGAGGTGTCCCGTTCACAGAGTGCAGTTCCTTACTTAGAAACATATCTGTAGAAGCTCGAGAGGTGACCCGGTTCAAAGTATGTGGGACCACAGTTACGAACATGTCTGAAATGTCTGTAGTAGTTCGAGAGGGGACACGGTTCACAGAGTGCAGTACCACAGATATAAACATGTCTGTAGTAGTTCGAGAGGTGACCCGGTTCACAGAGTGTAGTACCTCAGTTAGAAACATGTCTGTAATGGTTCGAGAGCTGACCCGGCTCACAGTGTGTAGTACGACTGTTAGAAACATGTCTGTAGTAGTTCGAGAGGTGACCCATTTCACAGAATGTAGCACCACAGTTAGGAACAGATCTGTAGTAGTTCAAGTGGTGACCCAGTTCTCAGAGTGTAGTACCACAGTTAGAAACATGTCTGTAGTAGTTCGCGAGGTGACCCGGTTCATAGACTATGCTACCACAGTCAGAAACATGTCTGTCGTAGTTGGAGACTTGACCAGGTTCACGGAGTGTAGTAACACAGCTAGAAACATGTCGGTAGTCGTTCGAGAGTTGTCCCGTTCACAGAGTGCAGTTCCTCACTTAGAAACATATGTGTAGAAGCTCGAGAGGTGACCCGGTTCAAAGAGTGTGGGACCACAGTTACGAACATGTCTGACATGTCTGTAGTAGTTCGAGAGGTGACCCGGTTCACAGAGTGTAGTACCACAGTTAGAAACATGTCTCTTGTAGTTTGCAAGGGTCCCGGTTCACACAGTGAGGTACAACAGTTAGGAATATTTCTGTAGGAGTTCGGGAGGTGACCCGGATCAGAAAGTGTAGTCCCACAGTTAGAAAGATGTCTGTAGTAGTTCGAGAGGTGACCCGGTTCACAGAGTGTAGTACGACTGTTAGAAACATATCTGTAGTAGTTCGAGAGGTGACCCGGTTAACAGACTGTAGTCTCAGAGTTAGAAACATGTCTCTAGTAGTTTGCGAGGTGACCCAGTTGACAGAGTGTAGTATCTCAGTTAGAAACATGTCTGTAATGGTTCGAGAGGTGACCCGGTTCACTTACTATTGTACCACAGTCAGAAACATGTCTGTCGTAGTTGGAGACTTGAGAAGGTTCACAGAGTGTAATAACACAGCTAGAAACATGTCGGTAGTAGTTCGAGCTGTGACCTGGTTTACAGCATGTAGTACCACAATCAGAAACATGTCTCTAGTAGTTCGAGAGGGTCGCGGTTCACACAGTGGGGTACAACAGTTAGGAATATTTCTGTAGGAGTTCGAGAGGTGACCCGGATCACAAAGTGTAGTACCACAGTTAGAAACATGTCTGTAGTTGTCCGAGAGGTCATATGGGTGACAGAGTGCTGTTCCTCTGTTAGAAACATGTCTGTAGTAGTTCGAGAGGTGACCCGGTTCACAGAGTGTAGTACCACAGTTAGAAACATGACTGTAAGGGTTCGAAAGGTGACCCGGTTCACAGAGTGTAGTACCACTGTTAGCAACATGTCTGTAGTAGTTCGAGAGGTGTCCCGTTCACAGAATGCATTTCCTCACTTAGAAACATATCTGTGGAAGCTCGAGAGGTGACCCCATTCACAGAGTGTGGTACCACAGTTACGAACGTGTCTGACATGTCTGTAGTAGTTCGCGAGGTGACCCGTTTCACAGACTATTGTACCACAGTCAGAATCATGTCTGTCGTAGTTGGAGACGTGAGAAGGTTCACAGAGTGTAGTAACACAGCTAGAAACATGTCAGTAGTAGTTCGAGAGGTGTTCCGTTCACAGAGTGCAGTTCCTCACTTAGAAACATATATGTAGAAGCTCGAGAGGTGACCCGTTTCAAAGAGTGTGGGACCACAGTTACGAACATGTCGGACATGTCTTTAGTAGTTCGAGAGGGGACACGGTTCACATAGTGCAGTACCACAGATATAAACATGTCTGTAGTAGTTCCAGAGGTGACCTGGCTCTCAGAGTGTAGTCTCAGAGTTAGAAACATGTCTCTAGTAGTTTGCGAGGTGACCCGGTTGACAGAGTGTGGTATCTCAGTTAGAAACATGTCTGTAATGGTTTGAGAGGGGACCCGATTCACAGAGTGTAGTACCACAGATATAAACATGTCTGTAGTAGTTTGCGAGGTGACCCGGTTGACAGAGTGTAGTACCTCAGTTAGAAACATGTCTGTAATGGTTCGAGAAGTGACCCAGTTCACAGAGTGTACTACCACTGTTAGAAACATGTCTGTAGTAGTTCGAGAGGTGTTCCGTTCACAGAGTGCAGTTCCTCACTTAGAAACATATATGTAGAAGCTCGAGAGGTGACCCGGTTTAAAGAGTGTGGGACCACAGTTACGAACATGTCGGACATGTCTGTAGTAGTTTGCGAGGGGACACGGTTCACATAGTGCAGTACCACAGATATAAACATGTCTCTGTAGCAGTTCAAGCGGTGACCCGGTTCACAAAGTGTAGTCTCAGAGTTAGAAACATGTCTCTGGTAGTTTGCGAGGTGAACCGGTTGACAGAGTGTAGTATCTCAGTTAGAAACATGTCTGTAATGGTTTGAGAGGGAACCTGATTCACAGAGTGTAGTACCACAGATATAAACATGTCTGTAGTAGTTTGCGAGGTGACCCGGTTGACAGAGTGTAGTACCTCAGTTCGAAACATGTCTGTAATGGTTCGAGAAGTGACCCAGTTCACAGAGTGTAGTACCACTGTTAGAAACATGTCTGTAGTAGTTCGAGCGGTGACCTGTTTCACAGAGTGTAGTACCACACTTAGAAACATGTCTGTAGTAGTTCGAGCTGTGACCCGGTTTACAGCATGTAGAACCACGATCATAAACATGTCTCTAGTAGTTTAAGAGGGTCCCGGTTCACACAGTGAGGTACAACAGTTAGGAATATTTCTGTAGGTGTTCGAGAGGTGACCCGGTTCACAGAGTGTAGTACCACTGTTAGCAACATGTCTGTAGCAGTTTGAGAAGTGACCCGGTTCACAGTGTGTGGTACCACAGTTAGGAACATGTCTGTAGTAGTTCGAGAGGTCACCCATTTCAGAGTGTAGTCTCAGAGTTGGAAACATGTCTCTAGTAGTTCGCAAGGTGACCCGGTTCACAGAGAGTAGTACCTCAGTTAGAAACTTATCTGTAATGGTTCGAGAGGTGACCCGGTTCACAGAGTGTAGTCCCACTGTTAGAAACATGTCTGTAGTAGTTCGAGAGGTGACCCGGTTCACAGAGTGTAGTCCCACAGTTAGAAACATGTCTGTAGCAGTTCGAGAAGTGACCCGGTTCACAGAGTGTAGTCTCAGAGTTAGAAACATGTCTCTAGTAGTTCACGAGGTGACCCGGTTCACAGAGTGTAGTATCTCAGTTAGAAACATGTCTGTAATGGTTTGAGAGGGGACCCGATTCACAGAGTGTAGTACCACAGATATAAACATGTCTGTAGTAGTTTGCGAGGTGACCCGGTTGACAGAGTGTAGTATCTCAGTTAGAAACATGTCTGTAATGGTTCGAGAGGTGACCCGGTTCACTTACTATTGTACCACAGTCAGAAACATGTCTGTCGTAGTTGGAGACTTGAGAAGGTTCACAGAGTGTAATAACACAGCTAGAAACATGTCGGTAGTAGTTCGAGCTGTGACCTGGTTTACAGCATGTAGTACCACAATCAGAAACATGTCTCTAGTAGTTCGAGAGGGTCGCGGTTCACACAGTGGGGTACAACAGTTAGGAATATTTCTGTAGGAGTTCGAGGGGTGACCCGGATCACAAAGTGTAGTACCAGAGTTAGAAACATGTCTGTAGTTGTCCGAGAGGTCATATGGGTGACAGAGTGCTGTTCCTCTGTTAGAAACATGTCTGTAGTAGTTCGAGAGGTGACCCGGTTCACAGAGTGTAGTACCACAGTTAGAAACATGTCTGTAAGGGTTCGAAAGGTGACCCCATTCACAGAGTGTGGTACCACAGTTACGAACATGTCTGACATGTCTGTAGTAGTTCGCGAGGTGACCCGGTTAACAGACTATTCTGTTCACAGACTGTTCACAGACTGTTCACAGACCACAGTCAGAATCATGTCTGTCGTAGTTGGAGACGTGAGAAGGTTCACAGAGTGTAGTAACACAGCTAGAAACATGTCAGTAGTAGTTCGAGAGGTGTCCCGTTCACAGAGTGCAGTTCCTCACTTAGAAACATATATGTAGAAGCTCGAGAGGTGACCCGGTTTAAAGAGTGTGGGACCACAGTTACGAACATGTCGGACATGTCTGTAGTAGTTTGCGAGGGGACACGGTTCACATAGTGCAGTACCACAGATATAAACATGTCTCTGTAGCAGTTCAAGCGGTGACCCGGTTCACAAAGTGTAGTCTCAGAGTTAGAAACATGTCTCTGGTAGTTTGCGAGGTGACCCGGTTGACAGAGTGTAGTATCTCAGTTAGAAACATGTCTGTAATGGTTTGAGAGGGAACCTGATTCACAGAGTGTAGTACCACAGATATAAACATGTCTGTAGTAGTTTGCGAGGTGACCCGGTTGACAGAGTGTAGTACCTCAGTTCGAAACATGTCTGTAATGGTTCGAGAAGTGACCCAGTTCACAGAGTGTAGTACCACTGTTAGAAACATGTCTGTAGTAGTTCGAGCGGTGACCTGTTTCACAGAGTGTAGTACCACACTTAGAAACATGTCTGTAGTAGTTCGAGCTGTGACCCGGTTTACAGCATGTAGAACCACGATCATAAACATGTCTCTAGTAGTTTAAGAGGGTCCCGGTTCACACAGTGAGGTACAACAGTTAGGAATATTTCTGTAGGTGTTCGAGAGGTGACCCGGTTCACAGAGTGTAGTACCACAGTTAGGAACATGTCTGTAGTAGTTCGAGAGGTCACCCATTTCAGAGTGTAGTCTCAGAGTTGGAAACATGTCTCTAGTAGTTCGCAAGGTGACCCGGTTCACAGAGAGTAGTACCTCAGTTAGAAACTTATCTGTAATGGTTCGAGAGGTGACCCGGTTCACAGAGTGTAGTCCCACAGTTAGAAACATGTCTGTAGCAGTTCGAGAAGTGACCCGGTTCACAGAGTGTAGTCTCAGAGTTAGAAACATGTCTCTAGTAGTTCACGAGGTGACCCGGTTCACAGAGTGTAGTATCTCAGTTAGAAACATGTCTGTAATGGTTTGAGAGGGGACCCGATTCACAGAGTGTAGTACCACAGATATAAACATGTCTGTAGTAGTTTGCGAGGTGACCCGGTTGACAGAGTGTAGTATCTCAGTTAGAAACATGTCTGTAATGGTTCGAGAGGTGACCCGGTTCACTTACTATTGTACCACAGTCAGAAACATGTCTGTCGTAGTTGGAGACTTGAGAAGGTTCACAGAGTGTAATAACACAGCTAGAAACATGTCGGTAGTAGTTCGAGCTGTGACCTGGTTTACAGCATGTAGTACCACAATCAGAAACATGTCTCTAGTAGTTCGAGAGGGTCGCGGTTCACACAGTGGGGTACAACAGTTAGGAATATTTCTGTAGGAGTTCGAGGGGTGACCCGGATCACAAAGTGTAGTACCAGAGTTAGAAACATGTCTGTAGTTGTCCGAGAGGTCATATGGGTGACAGAGTGCTGTTCCTCTGTTAGAAACATGTCTGTAGTAGTTCGAGAGGTGACCCGGTTCACAGAGTGTAGTACCACAGTTAGAAACATGTCTGTAAGGGTTCGAAAGGTGACCCCATTCACAGAGTGTGGTACCACAGTTACGAACATGTCTGACATGTCTGTAGTAGTTCGCGAGGTGACCCGGTTAACAGACTATTCTGTTCACAGACTGTTCACAGACTGTTCACAGACCACAGTCAGAATCATGTCTGTCGTAGTTGGAGACGTGAGAAGGTTCACAGAGTGTAGTAACACAGCTAGAAACATGTCAGTAGTAGTTCGAGAGGTGTTCCGTTCACAGAGTGCAGTTCCTCACTTAGAAACATATATGTAGAAGCTCGAGAGGTGACCCGGTTCAAAGAGTGTGGGACCACAGTTACGAACATGTCGGACATGTCTGTAGTAGTTCGAGAGGGGACACGGTTCACAGAGTGCAGTACCACAGATATAAACACGTCTGTAGTAGTTCAAGAGGTGACATGGTTACAGACTGTAGTCTCAGAGTTAGAAACATGTCTCTAGTAGTTTGCGAGGTGACCCAGTTGACAGAGTGTAGTATCTCAGTTAGAAACATGTCTGTAATGGTTCGAGAGGTGACCCGGTTTACTTACTATTGTACCACAGTCAGAAACATGTCTGTCGTAGTTGGAGACTTGAGAAGGTTCACAGAGTGTAATAACACAGCTAGAAACATGTCGGTAGTAGTTCGAGCTGTGACCTGGTTTACAGCATGTAGTACCACAATCAGAAACATGTCTCTAGTAGTTCGAGAGGGTCGCGGTTCACACAGTGGGGTACAACAGTTAGGAATATTTCTGTAGGAGTTCGAGAGGTGACCCGGATCACAAAGTGTAGTACCAGAGTTAGAAACATGTCTGTAGTTGTCCGAGAGGTCATATGGGTGACAGAGTGCTGTTCCTCTGTTAGAAACATGTCTGTAGTAGTTCGAGAGGTGACCCGGTTCACAGAGTGTAGTACCACAGTTAGAAACATGTCTGTAAGGGTTCGAAAGGTGACCCGGTTCACAGAGTGTAGTACCACTGTTAGCAACATGTCTGTAGTAGTTCGAGAGGTGTCCCGTTCACAGAATGCATTTCCTCACTTAGAAACATATCTGTGGAAGCTCGAGAGGTGACCCCATTCACAGAGTGTGGTACCACAGTTACGAACGTGTCTGACATGTCTGTAGTAGTTCGCGAGGTGACCCGGTTAACAGACTATTCTGTTCACAGACTGTTCACAGACTGTTCACAGACCACAGTCAGAATCATGTCTGTCGTAGTTGGAGACGTGAGAAGGTTCACAGAGTGTAGTAACACAGCTAGAAACATGTCAGTAGTAGTTCGAGAGGTGTTCCGTTCACAGAGTGCAGTTCCTCACTTAGAAACATATATGTAGAAGCTCGAGAGGTGACCCGGTTCAAAGAGTGTGGGACCACAGTTACGAACATGTCGGACATGTCTGTAGTAGTTCGAGAGGGGACACGGTTCACATAGTGCAGTACCACAGATATAAACATGTCTGTAGTAGTTTGCGAGGTGACCCGGTAGACAGAGTGTAGTATCTCAGTTAGAAACATGTCTGTAATGGTTTGAGAGGGGACCCGATTCACAGAGTGTAGTACCACAGATATAAACATGTCTGTAGTAGTTTGCGAGGTGACCCGGTTGACAGAGTGTAGTACCTCAGTTCGAAACATGTCTGTAATGGTTCGAGAAGTGACCCAGTTCACAGAGTGTAGTACCACTGTTAGAAACATGTCTGTAGTAGTTCGAGCGGTGACCTGTTTCACAGAGTGTAGTACCACACTTAGAAACATGTCTGTAGTAGTTCGAGCTGTGACCCGGTTTACAGCATGTAGTACCACGATCATAAACATGTCTCTAGTAGTTTAAGAGGGTCCCGGTTCACACAGTGAGGTACCACAGTTAGGAATATTTCTGTAGGAGTTGGAGAGGTGACCCGGATCCCAAAGTGTAGTACCACAGTTAGAAACATGTCTGTAGTTGTTCGAGACGTCATATGGGTGACAGAGTGCTGTTCCTCTGTTAGAAACATGTCTGTAGTAGTTCGAGAGGGGACACGGTTCACATAGTGCAGTGGTACAGATATAAACATGTTTGTAGTATATCCAGAGGTGACCCGGTTCACAAAGTGTAGTAGACATTTAGAAACATGTCTGTAATGGTTCGAAAGGTGACCTGGTTCACAGACCGTAGGACCACTGTTAGAAACATATCTGTAGTAGTTCGAGAGGTGTCCCGTTCACAGAGTGTAGTTTCTCACTTAGAAACATATCTGTAGAAGCTCGACTGGTGACCCAGTTCACGGAGTGTGGTACCACAGATACGAACATGTCTGACATGTCTGTAGTAGTTCGAGAGGGGACACGGTTCACAGAGTGCAGTACCACAGATATAAACATGTCTGTAGTAGTTCAAGAGGTGACCCGGTTAACAGACTGTAGTCTCAGAGTTAGAAACATGTCTCTAGTAGTTTGCGAAGTGACCCAGTTGACAGAGTGTAGTATCTCAGTTAGAAACATGTCTGTAATGGTTCGAGAGGTGACCCGGTTCACTTACTATTGTACCACAGTCAGAAACATGTCTGTCGTAGTTGGAGACTTGAGAAGGTTCACAGAGTGTAATAACACAGCTAGAAACATGTCGGTAGTAGTTCGAGCTGTGACCTGGTTTACAGCATGTAGTACCACAATCAGAAACATGTCTCTAGTAGTTCGAGAGGGTCGCGGTTCACACAGTTGGGTACAACAGTTAGGAATATTTCTGTAGGAGTTCCAGAGGTGACCCGGATCACAAAGTGTAGTACCACAGTTAGAAACATGGCTGTAGTTGTCCGAGAGGTCATATGGGTGACAGAGTGCTGTTCCTCTGTTAGAAACATGTCTGTAGTAGTTCGAGAGGTGACCCGGTTCACAGAGTGTACTACCACTGTTAGCAACATGTCTGTAGTAGTTCGAGAGGTGATCCGTTCACAGAGTGCAGTTCCTCACTTAGAAACATTTCTATAGAAGCTCGAGAGGTGGCCCGGTTCACAGAGTGTGGTACTAGAGTTACGAACATGTCTGACATGTCTGTAGTAGTTCTCGAGGTGACCCGGTTCATAGACTATTGAACCACAGTCAGAAACATGTCTGTCGTAGTTGGAGACTTGAGAAGGTTCACAGAGTGTAGTAACACAGCTAGAAACATGTCTCTAGTAGTTTGAGAGGGTCCCGGTTCACACAGTGAGGTACAACAGTTAGGAATATTTCTGTAGGAGTTCGAGTGGTGACCCGGATCGCAAAGTGTAGTACCACAGTTAGAAACATATCTGTAGTTGTTCGAGAGGTCATATGGGTGACAGAGTGCTGTTCCTCTGTTAGCAACATGTCGGTAGTAGTTCGAGAGGTGTCCCGTTCACAGAGTGCTGTTCCTCTCTTAGAAACATTTCTATCGAAGCTCGAGAGGTGACCCGGTTCACAGAGTGTTGTACCACTGTTAGCAACATGTCTGTAGTAGTTCGAGAGGTCACCCATTTCAGAGTGTAGTCTCAGAGTTGGAAACATGTCCCTAGTAGTTCGCGATGTGACCCGGTTCACAGAGTGTACTACCACTGTTAGCAACATGTCTGTAGTAGATCGAGAGGTGTCCCGTTCACAGAGTGCAGTTCCTCACTTAGAAACATATCTGTAAAGCTCGAGTGGTGACCCGGTTCACAGAGTGTGGTACCACAGTTACGAACATGTCTGACATGTCTGTAGTAGATCGCGAGGTGACCCGGTTCACAGACTATTGTAACACAGTCAGAAATATGTCTGTCGTAGTTGGAGACGTGAGGCGGTTCACAGAGTGTAGTAACACAGCTAGAAACATGTCGGTAGTAGTTCGAGAGGTGTCCTGTTCACAGAGTGCAGTTCCTTACTTAGAAACATATCTGTAGAAGCTCGAGAGGTGACCCGGTTCAAAGCATGTGGGACCACAGTTACGAACATGTCTGAAATGTCTGTAGTAGTTCGAGAGGGGACACGGTTCACAGAGTGCAGTACCACAGATATAAACATGTCTGTAGTAGTTCGAGAGGTGACCCGGTTCACAGAGTGTAGTACCTCAGTTAGAAACATGTCTGTAATGGTTCGAGAGGTGACCCGGTTCACAGAGTGTAGTACGACTGTTAGAAACATGTCTGTAGTAGTTCGAGAGGTGACCCATTTCACAGAATGTAGCACCACAGTTAGGAACAGATCTGTAGTAGTTCAAGTGGTAACCCAGTTCTCAGAGTGTAGTACCACAGTTAGAAACATGTCTGTAGTAGTTCGCGAGGTGACCCGGTTCATAGACTATTCTACCACAGTCAGAAACATGTCTGTCGTAGTTGGAGACTTGACCAGGTTCACAGAGTGTAGTAACACAGCTAGAAACATGTCGGTAGTCGTTCGAGAGTTGTCCCGTTCACAGAGTGCAGTTCCTCACTTAGAAACATATCCGTCGTAGCTCGAGAGCTGACCCGGTTCACAGAGTGTGGTACCATAGGTAGGAACATGTCTGTAGTAGTTCGAGAGGTCACCCATTTCAGAGTGTAGTCTCAGAGTTGGAAACATGTCTCTAGTAATTCGCGAGGTGACCCGGTTCACAGAGTGTAGTACCTCAGTTAGAAACATATCTGTAATGGTTCGAGAGGTGACCCGGTTCACAGAGTGTAGTATCACTGTGAGAAACATGTCTGTAGTAGTTCGATACGTGTCCTGTTTACAGAGTGCAGTTCTTACTTAGAAACATATCTGTAAAGCTTGAGTGGTGACCCGGTTCTCAGAGTGTGGTACCACATTTACGAACATGTCTGACATGTATGTAGTAGTTCGCGAGGTGACCCGGTTCACAGACTATTGTACCACAGTCAGAAACATGACTGTCGTAGTTGGAGACTTGAGAAGGTTAACAGAGTGTAGTAACACAGCCAGAAACATGTCGGTAGTAGTTCGAGAGGTGTCCCATTCACAGAGTGCAGTTCCTCACTTAGAAACATATCTGTAGAAGCTCGAGAGGTGACCCGGTTCACGGAGTGTGGTACCACCGTTACGAACATGTCTGACATGTCTGTAGTAGGTCGAGAGGGGACACGGTTCACAGAGTGCAGTACCACAGATATAAACACGTCTGTAGTAGTTCGAGAGGTGACCCGGTTCACAGAGTGTTGTCTTAGAGTAAGAAACATGTCTCTAGTAGTTTGCAAGGAGACCCGGTTGACAGAGTGTAGTACCTCAGTTAGAAACATGTCTGTAATGGTTCGAGAGGTACCCGGTTCACAGAACATAGTACGACTGTTAGAAACATGTCTGCAGTAGTTCGAGAGGTGTCCCGTTCACAGAGTGCAGTTCCTCACTTAGAAACATATCTGTAGAAGCTCGAGAGGTGACCCGGTTCACAGAGTGTGGTACCACAGTTACGAACATGTCTGTCATGTCTGTAGTAGTTCGCGAGGTGACCCATTTCACAGACTATTGTACCACAGTCAGAAACATGTCTGTCGTAGTTGGCGACTTGAGAAGGTTCACAGAGTGTTAGAAACATGTCTGCAGTAGTTCGAGGTGTGACCCGGTTTACAGCATGTCGTACCACAATCAGAAACATGTCTCTAGTAGTTCAAGAGGGTCCCGGTTAACACAGTGAGGTACAACAGTTAGGAATATTGCTGTAGGAGTTCGAGAGGTCATATGGGTGACAGAGTGGGATTCCTCTGTTAGAAACATGTCTGTACTAGTTCAAGAGGTGACCCGGTTGACAGAGTGTAGTACCACAGTTAGAAACATATCTGTAGTAGTTCGAGAGTTGACCCTGTTCACAGAATGTAGTATCTCAGTTAGAAACATATCTGTAGTAGTTTCAGACATGACTCGGTTCACAGAGTGTGGTACCACAGTTAGAAACATGTCTGTAGGAGTTCGAGATGTGACCCGGGTTACAGGGTGTAGTACCACAGTTAGGAACAGATCTGTAGTAGTTCAAGTGGTGAACCAGCTCTCAGAGTGTAGTTCCACAGTAAGAAACATGTCTGTAGTAGTTTGTGAGGTGACCCGGTTGACAGAGTGTAGTACCTCAGTTAGAAACATGTCTGTATTGGTTCGAGAGCTGACCCGGTTCACAGAGTGTAGTACGACTGTTAGAAACATGTCTGTAGTAGTTCAAGAGGTGACCCGGTTCACAGAGTGTAGTACCACTGTTAGCAACATGTCTATAGTAGTTCGAGAGGTGACCCGTTCACAGAGTGCAGTTCCTCACTTAGAAACATATCTGTAGAAGCTCGAGTGGTGACCCGGTTCACAGAGTGACGTACCACAGTTACGAACATGTCTGACATGTCTGTAGTAGTTCGCAACATGTTCCGGTTCACAGACTATTGTAGCACTGTCAGAAAAATGTCTGTCGTAGTTGGAGACTTGAGAAGGTTCACAGAGTGTAGTAACACAGCTAGAAACATGTCTGCAGTAGTTCGAGAGGTGTCCCGTTCACAGAGTGCAGTTCCTCACTTAGAAACATATCTGTAGAAGCTCGAGAGGTGACCCGGTTCACAGAGTGTGATACCACAGGTACGAACATGTCTGACATGTCTGTAGTTGTTCGAGAGGGGACACAGTTCACAGTGTGCAGTACCACAGATATAAACATGTCTATAGTAGTTCGAGAGGTGAAACGGTTCACAGAGTGTAGTCTTAGAGTTAGAAACATGTCTTTGGTAGTTCACGAAGTGACCCGGTTGACAGAGTGTAGTACCTCAGTTAGAAACATATCTGTAATGGTTCGAGAGGTGACCCGGTTCACAGAGTGTAGTACCACAATTAGAAACATGTCTGTAGTAGTTCGAGAAAGCACCCGGTTCACAGCATGTAGTACCACAATCAGAAACATGTCTCTAGTAGTTTGAGAGGGTCGCGGTTCACACAGTGAGGTACAACAGTTAGGAATATTTCTGTAGGAGTTCGAGGGGTGACCCGGATCAGAAAGTGTAGTACCACAGTTAGAAACATGTCTGTAGCTGTTCGAGAGGTCATATGGGTGACAGAGTGCTGTTCCTCTGTTAGAAACATGTCTGTCGTAGTTCGAAAGGTGACCCTGTTCACAGAGTGTAGTACCACAGTTAGAGACATGTCTGTAATGGTTCGAGAGCTGACCCGGTTCACAGAGTGTAGTACGATTGTTAGAAACATGACTGTAGTAGTTCGAGAGGTGACCCGGTTCACAGAGTGTAGTACCACTGTTAGCAAGATGTCTGTAGTAGTTCGATACGTGTCCCATTCACAGAGTGCAGTTCTCACTTAGAAACATATCCGTAAAGCTCGAGGGGTGACCCGGTTCACAGAGTGTGGTACCACAGTTACGAACATGTCTGACATGTATGTTGTAGTTCGCGAGGTGACCCGGTTCACAGACTATTGTACCACTGTCAGAAACATGTCTGTCGTAGTTGGAGACTTGAGAAGGTTAACAGAGTGTAGTAACACAGCCAGAAACATGTCGGTAGTAGTTCGAGAGGTGTCCCGTTCACAGAGTGCAGTTCCTCACTTAGAAACATATCTGTAGAAGCTCGAGAGGTGACCCGGTTCGCGGAGTGTGGTACCACTGTTACGAACATGTCTGACATGCCTGTAGTAGTTCGAGAGGGGACACGGTTCACAGAGTGCAGTACCACAGATATAAACATGTCCGTAGTAGATCAAGAGGTGACCCGGTTCACAGAGTGTAGTCTCAGAGTTAGAAACATGTCTCTAGTAGTTTGCAAGGTGACCCAGTTGACAGAGTGTTGTGACACAGTTAGAAACATGTCTGTAGTAGTTCGAGCTGTGACCCGGTTTACAGAATGTAGTACCACAATCAGAAACATGTCTCTAGTAGATCGAGTGGGTCGCGGTTCACACAGTGAGGTACAACAGTTAGGAATATTTCTGTAGTAGTTCGTGAGGTGACCCGGTTCACAGAGTGTAGTACCACAGTTAGAAACATGTCTGTAGTAGTTCGAGGTGTGACCCGGTTTACAGCATGTCGTACCACAATCAGAAACATGTCTCTGGTAGTTCGAGAGGGTCCCGGTTAACAAGGTGAAGTACAACAGTTAGGAATATTTCTGTAGGAGTTCGAGAGGTGACCCGGATCACAAAGTGTAGTACCACAGTTAGAAACATGCCTGTAGTTGTTCGAGAGGTCATATGGGTGACAGAGTGGGGTTCCCCTGTTAGAAACATGTCTGTACTAGTTCAAGAGGTGACCCGGTTGACAGAGTGTAGTTCCACAGTTAGACACATGTCTTTAATGGTTCGAGAGGTGACCCGGTTCACAGAGTGTCGTACGACTGTTAGAAACATGTCTGTAGTAGTTCGAGAGGTGACCCGGTTCACAGAGTGTGGTACCACAGTTACGAACCTGTCTGACATGTGTGTAGTAGTTCGCGAGGCGACCCGGTTCACAGACTATTGTACCACAGTCAGAAACATGTCTGCTGTAGTTGGAGACTTGAGAAGGTTAACAGAGTGTAGTAACACAGCCAGAAACATGTCGGTAGTAGTTCGAAAGGTGTCCCGTTCACAGAGTGCAGTTCCTCACTTAGAAACATATCTGTAGAAGTTCGAGAGGTTACCCGGTTCACAGAGTGCAGTCTTAGAGTTAGAAACATGTCTCTAGTAGTTTGCGAGGTGACCCGGTTGACAGAGTGTAGTACATCAGTTAGAAACATGTCTGTATTGGTTCGTGAGGTGACCCGGTTCACAGAGTGTAGTACCACAGTTAGAAACATGTCGGTAATGGTTCGAGAGGTGACCCGGTTCACAGAGCGTAGTACCACTGTTAGCAACATGTCTGTAGTAGTTCGAGAGGTTCCCGTTCACAGAGTGCAGTTTCTCACTTAGAAACATATATGTAGAAGCTCGAGAGGTGACCCGGTTCGCGGAGTGTGGTACCACAGTTACGAACATGTCTGACATGTCTGTAGTAGTTCGAGAGGGGACACGGTTCATAGAGTGCAGTACCACAGATATGAACATGTCTGTAGTAGTTCAAGAGGTGACCCGGTTCACAGAGTGTAGTCTCAGAGTTAGAAACATGTCTCTAGTAGTTTGAGAGGGTCCCGGTTCACACAGTGAGGTACAAAAATTAGGAACATTTCTGTAGGAGTTCGAGAGGTGACCCGGATCACAGAGTCTAGTAACACAGTTAGAAACATGTCTGTAGTAGTTCGAGCTGTGACACGGTTTACAGCATGTAGTACCACAATCAGAAACATGTCTCTAGTAGTTCGAGAGGGCCCTGTTCACACAGTGAGGTACAACAGTTAGGAATATTTCTGTAGGAGTTCGAGTGGTGACCCAGATCACAAAGTGTAGTACCACAGTTAGAAACATGTCTGTAGTAGTTCGAGAAGTGACTCAGTTCACAGAGTGTAGTCTCAGAGTTAGAAACATGTCTCTAGTAGTTCACGAGGTGACCCGGTTGACAGAGTGTAGTACCTCAGTTAGAAACATGTCTGTATTGGTTCGAGAGGTGACCCGGTTCACAGAGTGTAGTACCACAGTTAGAAACATGTCTGTAATGGTTCGAGAGGTGACCCGGTTCACAGAGCGTAGTACGATTGTTAGAAACATGTCTGTAGTAGGTCGCGAGGTGACCCATTTTACAGACTATTATACCACAGTCAGAAACATGTCTGTCATAGTTGGCGACTTGAGAAGATTCACAGAGTATAGTAACACAGCGAGAAACATGTCAATAGTAGTTCGAGAGGTGTCCCGTTCACAGAGTGCAGTTTCTCACTTAGAAACATATATGTAGAAGCTCGAGAGGTGACCGGGTTCAAAGAGTGTGGTACCACAGTTACGAACATGTCTGACATGTCTGTAGTAGTTCGAGAGTGGAAACGGTTCACAGAGTGCAGTACCACAGATAGAAACATGTCTGTAGTAGTTCGAGAGGTTTACCCGTTTCACAGAGTGTATTCTCAGAGTTAGAAACATGTCTCTAGTAGTTTGCGAGGTGACCGGTTGACAGAGTGTAGTACCTCAGTTAGAAACATCTCTGTATTGGTTCGAGAGGGGAGCCGGTTCACAGAGTGTAGTACCACTGTTAGAAACATGTCTGTAGTAGTTTGAGCTGTGATACAGTTTACAGCATGTAGTACCACAATCAGAAACATGTCTCTAGTAGATGGACAGGGTCCCGGTTCGCACAGTGAGGTACAACAGTTAGGAATAATTCTGTAGGAGATAGAGAGATGACCGGATCACAAAGTGTAGTCACACAGATAGAAACATGTCTGTAGCTGTTCGAGAGGTCATATGGGTGACAGAGTGCTGTTCCTCTGTTAGAAACATGTCTGTCGTAGTTCGAGAGGGGACACGGTTCACAGAGTGCAGTACCACAGATATAAACATGTCTGTAGTAGTTCAAGAGGTGACCCGGTTAACAGACTGTAGTCTCAGAGTTAGAAACATGTCTCTAGTAGTTTGCGAAGTGACCCAGTTGACAGAGTGTAGTATCTCAGTTAGAAACATGTCTGTAATGGTTCGAGAGGTGACCCGGTTCACTTACTATTGTACCACAGTCAGAAACATGTCTGTTGTAGTTGGAGACTTGAGAAGGTTCACAGAGTGTAATAACACAGCTAGAAACATGTCGGTAGTAGTTTGAGCTGTGACCCGGTTTACAGCATGTAGTACCACAATCAGAAACATGTCTCTAGTAGTTCGAGAGGGTCGCGGTTCACACAGTGGGGTACAACAGTTAGGAATATTTCTGTAGGAGTTCGAGAGGTGACCCGGATCACAAAGTGTAGTACAAGAGTTAGAAACATGTCTGTAGTTGTCCGAGAGGTCATATGGGTGACAGAGTGCTGATCCTCTGTTAGAAACATGTCTGTAATAGTTCGAGAGGTGACCCGGTTCACAGAGTGTAGTACCACAGTTAGAAACATGTCTGTAAGGGTTCGAAAGGTGACCCGGTTCACAGAGTGTAGTACCACTGTTAGCAACATGTCTGTAGTAGTTCGAGAGGTGTCCCGTTCACAGAGTGCATTTCCTCACTTAGAAACATATCTGTGGAAGCTCGAGAGGTGACCCCATTCACAGAGTGTGGTACCACAGCTACGAACGTGTCTGACATGTCTGTAGTAGTTCGCGAGGTGACCCGGTTCACAGACTATTGTACCACAGTCAGAATCATGTCCGTCGTAGTTGGAGACGTGAGAAGGTTCACAGAGTGTAGTAACACAGCTAGAAACATGTCAGTAGTAGTTCGAGAGGTGTCCCGTTCACAGAGTGCAGTTCCTCACTTAGAAACATATACGTAGAAGCAAGAGAGGTGACCCGGTTCAAAGAGTGTGGGACCACAGTTACGAACATGTCGGACATGTCTGTAGTAGTTCGAGAGGGGACACGGTTCACATAGTGCAGTACCACAGATATAAACATGTCTGTAGTAGTTCCAGAGGTGACGCGGTTCACAAAGTGTAGTCTCAGAGTTAGAAACATGTCTCTAGTAGTTTGCGAGGTGACCCGGTTGACAGAGTGTAGTATCTCAGTTAGAAACATGTCTGTAATGGTTTGAGAGGGGACCCGATTCACAGAGTGTAGTACCACAGATATAAACATGTCTGTAGTAGTTTGCGAGGTGACCCGGTTGACAGAGTGTAGTACCTCAGTTCGAAACATGTCTGTAATGGTTCGAGAAGTGACCCAGTTCACAGAGTGTAGTACCACTGTTAGAAACATGTCTGTAGTAGTTCGAGCGGTGACCTGTTTCACAGAGTGTAGTACCACACTTAGAAACATGTCTGTAGTAGTTCGAGCTGTGACCCGGTTTACAGCATGTAGTACCACGATCATAAACATGTCTCTAGTAGTTTAAGAGGGTCCCGGTTCACACAGTGAGGTACCACAGTTAGGAATATTTCTGTAGGAGTTGGAGAGGTGACCCGGATCCCAAAGTGTAGTACCACAGTTAGAAACATGTCTGTAGTTGTTCGAGACGTCATATGGGTGACAGAGTGCTGTTCCTCTGTTAGAAACATGTCTGTAGTAGTTCGAGAGGGGACACGGTTCACATAGTGCAGTGGTACAGATATAAACATGTCTGTAGTATATCCAGAGGTGACCCGGTTCACAAAGTGTAGTAGACAGTTAGAAACATGTCTGTAATGGTTCGAAAGGTGACCTGGTTCACAGACCGTAGGACCACTGTTAGAAACATGTCTGTAGTAGTTCGAGAGCTGTCCCGTTCACAGAGTGTAGTTTCTCACTTAGAAACATATCTGTAGAAGCTCGACTGGTGACCCAGTTCACGGAGTGTGGTACCACAGATACGAACATGTCTGACATGTCTGTAGTAGTTCGAGAGGGGACACGGTTCACAGAGTGCAGTACCACAGATATAAACATGTCTGTAGTAGTTCAAGAGGTGACCCAGTTAACAGACTGTAGTCTCAGAGTTAGAAACATGTCTCTAGTAGTTTGCGAGGTGACCCAGTTGACAGAGTGTAGTATCTCAGTTAGAAACATGTCTGTAATGGTTCGAGAGGTGACCCGGTTCACTTACTATTGTACCACAGTCAGAAACATGTCTGTCGTAGTTGGAGACTTGAGAAGGTTCACAGAGTGTAATAACACAGCTAGAAACATGTCGGTAGTAGTTCGAGCTGTGACCTGGTTTACAGCATGTAGTACCACAATCAGAAACATGTCTCTAGTAGTTCGAGAGGGTCGCGGTTCACACAGTGGGGTACAACAGTTAGGAATATTTCTGTAGGAGTTCGAGAGGTGACCCGGATCACAAAGTGTAGTACCAGAGTTAGAAACATGTCTCTAGTTGTCCAAGAGGTCATATGGGTGACAGAGTGCTGTTCCTCTGTTAGAAACATGTCTGTAGTAGTTCGAGAGGTGACCCGGTTCACAGAGTGTAGTACCACAGTTAGAAACATGTCTGTAAGGGTTCGAAAGGTGACCCGGTTCACAGAGTGTAGTACCACTGTTAGCAACATGTCTGTAGTAGTTCGAGAGGTGTCCCGTTCACAGAGTGCATTTCCTCACTTAGAAACATATCTGTGGAAGCTCGAGAGGTGACCCCATTCACAGAGTGTGGTACCACAGTTACGAACGTGTCTGACATGTCTGTAGTAGTTCGCGAGGTGACCCGGTTCACAGACTATTGTACCACAGTCAGAATCATGTCTGTCGTAGTTGGAGACGTGAGAAGGTTCACAGAGTGTAGTAACACAGCTAGAAACATGTCAGTAGTAGTTCGAGAGGTGTCCCGTTCACAGAGTGCAGTTCCTCACTTAGAAACATATATGTAGAAGCTCGAGAGGTGACCCGGTTCAAAGAGTGTGGGACCACAGTTACGAACATGTCGGACATGTCTGTAGTAGTTCGAGAGGGGACACGGTTCACATAGTGCAGTACCACAGATATAAACATGTCTGTAGTAGTTCCAGAGGTGACGCGGTTCACAAAGTGTAGTCTCAGAGTTAGAAACATGTCTCTAGTAGTTTGCGAGGTGACCCGGTTGACAGAGTGTAGTATCTCAGTTAGAAGCATGTCTGTAATGGTTTGAGAGGGGACCCGATTCACAGAGTGTAGTACCACAGATATAAACATGTCTGTAGTAGTTTGCGAGGTGACCCGGTTGACAGAGTGTAGTACCTCAGTTCGAAACATGTCTGTAATGGTTTGAGAAGTGACCCAGTTCAGAGAGTGTAGTACCACTGTTAGAAACATGTCTGTAGTAGTTCGAGCGGTGACCTGTTTCACAGAGTGTAGTACCACACTTAGAAACATGTCTGTAGTAGTTCGAGCTGTGACCCGGTTTACAGCATGTAGTACCACGATCATAAACATATCTCTAGTAGTTTAAGAGGGTCCCGGTTCACACAGTGAGGTACCACAGTTAGGAATATTTCTGTAGGAGTTGGAGAGGTGACCCGGATCCCAAAGTGTAATACCACAGTTAGAAACATGTCTGTAGTTGTTCGAGACGTCATATGGGTGACAGAGTGCTGTTCCTCTGTTAGAAACATGTCTGTAGTAGTTCGAGAGGGGACACGGTTCACATAGTGCAGTGGTACAGATATAAACATGTCTGTAGTATATCCAGAGGTGACCCGGTTCACAAAGTGTAGTAGACAGTTAGAAACATGTCTGTAATGGTTTGAGAGGGGACCCGATTCACAGAGTGTAGTACCACAGATATAAACATGTCTGTAGTAGTTTGCGAGGTGACCCGGTTGACAGAGTGTAGTACCTCAGTTCGAAACATGTCTGTAATGGTTCTAGAGGGGACCCGATTCACAGAGTGTAGTACCACAGATATAAACATGTCTGTAGTAGTTCGAGAGGTGACCCGGTTCACAGAGTATACTACCACTGTTAGCAAAATGTCTGTAGTAGTTCGAGAGGTGTCCCGTTCACAGAATGCAGTTCCTCACTTAGAAACATTTCTATAGAAGCTCGAGAGGTGACCCGGTTCACAGAGTGTGGTACTAGAGTTACGAACATGTCTGACATGTCTGTAGTAGTTCGCGAGGTGACCCGGTTCACAGACTATGAACCACAGTCAGAAACATGTCTGTCGTAGTTGGAGACGTGAGAAGGTTCACAGAGTATAGTAACACAGCTAGAAATATGTCTCTAGTAGTTTGAGAGGATCCCGGTTCACACAGTGAGGTACAACAGTTAGGAATATTTCTGTAGGAGTTCGAGAGGTGACCCGGATCACAAAGTGTAGTGCCACAGTTAGAAACATATCTGTAGTTGTTCGAGAGGTCATATGGGTGACAGAGTGTAGTACGACTGTTAGAAACATGTCTGCAATAGTTCGAGAGGTGACCCGGTTCACAGAGTGTAGTACCACTGTTAGCAATATGTCGGTAGTAGTTCGAGAGGTGTCCCGTTCACAGAATATAGTACCACTGTTAGGAACAGGTCTGTAGTAGTTCGAGAGGTGACCCGGTTCACAGAGTGTGGTACCACAGTGAGGAACATGTCTATAGTAGTTCGAGAGGTCACCCATTTCAGAGTGTAGTCTCAGAGTTGGAAACATGTCCCTAGTAGTTCGCGATGTGACCCGGTTCACAGAGTGTAGTACCTCAGTTAGAAACATATCTGTAATGGTTCGAGAGGTGACCCGGTTCACAGAGTGTACTACCACTGTTAGCAACATGTCGGTAGTAGTTCGAGCTGTGACCTGGTTTACAGCATGTAGTACCACAATCAGAAACATGTCTCTAGTAGTTCGAGAGGGTCGCGGTTCACACAGTGGGGTACAACAGTTAGGAATATTTCTGTAGGAGTTCGAGAGGTGACCCGGATCACAAAGTGTAGTACCACAGTTAGAAACATGTCTGTAGTTGTCCGAGAGGTCATATGGGTGACAGAGTGCTGTTCCTCTGATAGAAACATGTCTGTAGTAGTTCGAGAGGTGACCCGCTTCACAGAGTGTAGTACCACAGTTAGAAACATGACTGTAAGGGTTCGAAAGGTGACCCGGTTCACAGAGTGTAGTACCACTGTTAGCAACATGTCTGTAGTAGTTCGAGAGGTGTCCCGTTCACAGAATGCATTTCCTCACTTAGAAACATATCTGTGGAAGCTCGAGAGGTGACCCCATTCACAGAGTGTGGTACCACAGTTACGAACGTGTCTGACATGTCTGTAGTAGTTCGCGAGGTGACCCGTTTCACAGACTATTGTACCACAGTCAGAATCATGTCTGTCGTAGTTGGAGACGTGAGAAGGTTCACAGAGTGTAGTAACACAGCTAGAAACATGTCAGTAGTAGTTCGAGAGGTGTTCCGTTCACAGAGTGCAGTTCCTCACTTAGAAACATATATGTAGAAGCTCGAGAGGTGACCCGTTTCAAAGAGTGTGGGACCACAGTTACGAACATGTCGGACATGTCTTTAGTAGTTCGAGAGGGGACACGGTTCACATAGTGCAGTACCACAGATATAAACATGTCTGTAGTAGTTCCAGAGGTGACCTGGCTCTCAGAGTGTAGTCTCAGAGTTAGAAACATGTCTCTAGTAGTTTGCGAGGTGACCCGGTTGACAGAGTGTGGTATCTCAGTTAGAAACATGTCTGTAATGGTTTGAGAGGGGACCCGATTCACAGAGTGTAGTACCACAGATATAAACATGTCTGTAGTAGTTTGCGAGGTGACCCGGTTGACAGAGTGTAGTACCTCAGTTAGAAACATGTCTGTAATGGTTCGAGAAGTGACCCAGTTCACAGAGTGTACTACCAGTGTTAGAAACATGTCTGTAGTAGTTCGAGAGGTGTTCCGTTCACAGAGTGCAGTTCCTCACTTAGAAACATATATGTAGAAGCTCGAGAGGTGACCCGGTTTAAAGAGTGTGGGACCACAGTTACGAACATGTCGGACATGTCTGTAGTAGTTCGAGAGGGGACACGGTTCACATAGTGCAGTACCACAGATATAAACATGTCTCTGTAGCAGTTCAAGCGGTGACCCGGTTCACAAAGTGTAGTCTCAGAGTTAGAAACATGTCTCTGGTAGTTTGCGAGGTGACCCGGTTGACAGAGTGTAGTATCTCAGTTAGAAACATGTCTGTAATGGTTTGAGAGGGAACCTGATTCACAGAGTGTAGTACCACAGATATAAACATGTCTGTAGTAGTTTGCGAGGTGACCCGGTTGACAGAGTGTAGTACCTCAGTTCGAAACATGTCTGTAATGGTTCGAGAAGTGACCCAGTTCACAGAGTGTAGTACCACTGTTAGAAACATGTCTGTAGTAGTTCGAGCGGTGACCTGTTTCACAGAGTGTAGTACCACACTTAGAAACATGTCTGTAGTAGTTCGAGCTGTGACCCGGTTTACAGCATGTAGAACCACGATCATAAACATGTCTCTAGTAGTTTAAGAGGGTCCCGGTTCACACAGTGAGGTACAACAGTTAGGAATATTTCTGTAGGTGTTCGAGAGGTGACCCGGTTCACAGAGTGTAGTACCACTGTTAGCAACATGTCTGTAGCAGTTTGAGAAGTGACCCGGTTCACAGTGTGTGGTACCACAGTTAGGAACATGTCTGTAGTAGTTCGAGAGGTCACCCATTTCAGAGTGTAGTCTCAGAGTTGGAAACATGTCTCTAGTAGTTCGCAAGGTGACCCGGTTCACAGAGAGTAGTACCTCAGTTAGAAACTTATCTGTAATGGTTCGAGAGGTGACCCGGTTCACAGAGTGTAGTCCCACTGTTAGAAACATGTCTGTAGTAGTTCGAGAGGTGACCCGGTTCACAGAGTGTAGTCCCACAGTTAGAAACATGTCTGTAGCAGTTCGAGAAGTGACCCGGTTCACAGAGTGTAGTCTCAGAGTTAGAAACATGTCTCTAGTAGTTCACGAGGTGACCCGGTTCACAGAGTGTAGTATCTCAGTTAGAAACATGTCTGTAATGGTTTGAGAGGGGACCCGATTCACAGAGTGTAGTACCACAGATATAAACATGTCTGTAGTAGTTTGCGAGGTGACCCGGTTGACAGAGTGTAGTATCTCAGTTAGAAACATGTCTGTAATGGTTCGAGAGGTGACCCGGTTCACTTACTATTGTACCACAGTCAGAAACATGTCTGTCGTAGTTGGAGACTTGAGAAGGTTCACAGAGTGTAATAACACAGCTAGAAACATGTCGGTAGTAGTTCGAGCTGTGACCTGGTTTACAGCATGTAGTACCACAATCAGAAACATGTCTCTAGTAGTTCGAGAGGGTCGCGGTTCACACAGTGGGGTACAACAGTTAGGAATATTTCTGTAGGAGTTCGAGAGGTGACCCGGATCACAAAGTGTAGTACCAGAGTTAGAAACATGTCTGTAGTTGTCCGAGAGGTCATATGGGTGACAGAGTGCTGTTCCTCTGTTAGAAACATGTCTGTAGTAGTTCGAGAGGTGACCCGGTTCACAGAGTGTAGTACCACAGTTAGAAACATGTCTGTAAGGGTTCGAAAGGTGACCCGGTTCACAGAGTGTAGTACCACTGTTAGCAACATGTCTGTAGTAGTTCGAGAGGTGTCCCGTTCACAAAATGCATTTCCTCACTTAGAAACATATCTGTGGAAGCTCGAGAGGTGACCCCATTCACAGAGTGTGGTACCACAGTTACGAACGTGTCTGACATGTCTGTAGTAGTTCGCGAGGTGACCCGGTTAACAGACTATTCTGTTCACAGACTGTTCACAGACTGTTCACAGACCACAGTCAGAATCATGTCTGTCGTAGTTGGAGACGTGAGAAGGTTCACAGAGTGTAGTAACACAGCTAGAAACATGTCAGTAGTAGTTCGAGAGTTGTTCCGTTCACAGAGTGCAGTTCCTCACTTAGAAACATATATGTAGAAGCTCGAGAGGTGACCCGGTTCAAAGAGTGTGGGACCACAGTTACGAACATGTCGGACATGTCTGTAGTAGTTCGAGAGGGGACACGGTTCACATAGTGCAGTACCACAGATATAAACATGTCTGTAGTAGTTCCAGAGGTGACCTGGCTCTCAGAGTGTAGTCTCAGAGTTAGAAACATGTCTCTAGTAGTTTGCGAGGTGACCCGGTAGTCAGAGTGTAGTATCTCAGTTAGAAACATGTCTGTAATGGTTTGAGAGGGGACCCGATTCACAGAGTGTAGTACCACAGATATAAACATGTCTGTAGTAGTTTGCGAGGTGACCCGGTTGACAGAGTGTAGTACCTCAGTTCGAAACATGTCTGTAATGGTTCGAGAAGTGACCCAGTTCACAGAGTGTAGTACCACTGTTAGAAACATGTCTGTAGTTGTTCGAGACGTCATATGGGTGACAGAGTGCTGTTCCTCTGTTAGAAACATGTCTGTAGTAGTTCGAGAGGTGACCCGGTTCACAGAGTGTACTACCACTGTTAGCAACATGTCTGTAGTAGTTCGAGAGGTGTCCCGTTCACAGAGTGCAGTTCCTCACTTAGAAACATTTCTATAGAAGCTCGAGAGGTGACCCGGTTCACAGAGTGTGGTACTAGAGTTACGAACATATCTGACATGTCTGTAGTAGTTCGCGAGGTGACCCGTTTCACAGACTATTGAACCACAGTCAGAAACATGTCTGTCGTAGTTGGAGATGTGAGAAGGTTCACAGAGTATAGTAACACAGCTAGAAAGATGTCTCTAGTAGTTTGAGAGGATCCCGATTCACACAGTGAGGTACAACAGTTAGGAATATTTCTGTAGGAGTTCGAGAGGTGACCCGGATCATAAAGTGTAGTACCACAGTTAGAAACATATCTGTAGTTGTTCGAGGGGTCATATGGGTGACAGAGTGTAGTACGACTGTTAGAAACATGTCTGCAATAGTTCGAGAGGTGACCCATTTCACAGAATATAGCACCACAGTTAGGAACAGATCTGTAGTAGTTCAAGTGATGACCCAGTTCTCAGAGTGTAGTACCACAGTTAGAAACATGACTGTAGTAGTTCGCGAGGTGACCCGGTTCATAGACTATTCTACCACAGTCAGAAACATGTCTGTCGTAGTTGGAGACTTGACCAGGTTCACAGAGTGTAGTAACACAGCTAGAAACATGTCGGTAGTCGTTCGAGAGTTGTCCCGTTCACAGAGTGCAGTTCCTCACTTAGAAACATATCCGTCGTAGCTCGAGAGCTGACCCTGTTCACAGAGTGTGGTACCATAGGTAGGAACATGTCTGTAGTAGTTCGAGAGGTCACCCATTTCAGAGTGTAGTCTCAGAGTTGGAAACATATCTCTAGTAGTTTGCGAGGTGACCCGGTTCACAGAGTGTAGTACCTCAGTTAGAAACATACCTGTAATGGTTCGAGAGGTGACCCGGTTCACAGAGTGTAGTATCACTGTTAGAAACATGTCTGTAGTAGTTCGAGAGGTGACCCGTTTGCAGAGTGCAGGTTCTCACTTAGAAACATATCTGTAGAAGCTCGAGTGGTGACCCGGTTCACAGAGTGTGGTACCACAGTTACGAACATGTCTGACATGTCTGTAGTAGTTCGCGAGGTGACCCGGTTCACAGACTATTGTACCACAGTCAGAAACATGTCTGTCGTAGTTGGAGACGTGAGAAGGTTCACAGAGTGTAGTAACTCAGCTAGAGACAAGTAGGTAGTAGTTCGAGAGGTGTCCCGTTCACAGAATGCAGTTCCTCACTTAGAAACATATGTGTAGAAGCTCGAGAGGTGACCCGGTTCAAAGAGTGTGGGACCACAGTTACGAACATGTCTGACATGTCTGTAGTAGTTCGAGAGGTGACCCGGTTCACAGAGTGTAGTACCACAGTTAGAAACATGTCTCTAGTAGTTTGCAAGGGTCCCGGTTCACACAGTGAGGTACAACAGTTAGGAATATTTCTGTAGGAGTTCGGGAGGTGACCCGGATCAGAAAGTGTAGTCCCACAGTTAGAAACATGTCTGTAGTTGTTCGAGAGGTCATATGGGTGACAGAGTGTAGTACGACTGTTAGAAAGATGTCTGTAGTAGTTCAAGAGGTGACCCGGTTAACAGACTGTAGTCTCAGAGTTAGAAACATGTCTCTAGTAGTTTGCGAGGTGACACAGTTGACAGAGTGTAGTATCTCAGTTATAAACATGTCTGTAATGGTTCGAGAGGTGACCCGGTTCACTTACTATTCTACCCCAGTCAGAAACATGTCTGTCGTAGTTGGAGACTTGAGAAGGTTCACAGAGTGTAATAACACAGCTAGAAACATGTCGGTAGTAGTTCGAGCTGTGACCTGGTTTACAGCATGTAGTACCACAATCAGAAACATGTCTCTAGTAGTTCGAGAGGGTCGCGGTTCACACAGTGGGGTACAACAGTTAGGAATATTTCTGTAGGAGTTCGAGAGGTGACCCGGATCACAAAGTGTAGTACCAGAGTTAGAAACATGTCTGTAGTTGTCCGAGAGGTCATATGGGTGACAGAGTGCTGTTCCTCTGTTAGAAACATGTCTGTAGTAGTTCGAGAGGTGACCCGGTTCACAGAGTGTAGTACCACAGTTAGAAACATGACTGTAAGGGTTCGAAAGGTGACCCGGTTCACAGAGTGTAGTACCACTGTTAGCAACATGTCTGTAGTAGTTCGAGAGGTGTCCCGTTCACAGAATGCATTTCCTCACTTAGAAACATATCTGTGGAAGCTCGAGAGGTGACCCCATTCACAGAGTGTGGTACCACAGTTACGAACGTGTCTGACATGTCTGTAGTAGTTCGCGAGGTGACCCGGTTCACAGACTATTCTGTTCACAGACTGTTCACAGACTGTTCACAGACCACAGTCAGAATCATGTCTGTCGTAGTTGGAGACGTGAGAAGGTTCACAGAGTGTAGTAACACAGCTAGAAACATGTCAGTAGTAGTTCGAGAGGTGTCCCGTTCACAGAGTGCAGTTCCTCACTTAGAAACATATATGCAGAAGCTCGAGAGGTGACCCGGTTGAAAGAGTGTGGGACCACAGTTACGAACATGTCGGACATGTCTGTAGTAGTTCGAGAGGGGACACGGTTCACATAGTGCAGTACCACAGATATAAACATGTCTGTAGTAGTTCCAGAGGTAACGCGGTTCACAAAGTGTAGTCTCAGAGTTAGAAACATGTCTCTAGTAGTTTGCGAGGTGACCCGGTTGACAGAGTGTAGTATCTCAGTTAGAAACATGTCTGTAATGGTTTGAGAGGGGACCCGATTCACAGAGTGTAGTACCACAGATATAAACATGTCTGTAGTAGTTTGCGAGGTGACCCGGTTGACAGAGTGTAGTACCTCAGTTCGAAACATGTCTGTAATGGTTCGAGAAGTGACCCAGTTCACAGAGTGTAGTACCACTGTTAGAAACATGTCTGTAGTTGTTCGAGACGTCATATGGGTGACAGAGTGCTGTTCCTCTGTTAGAAACATGTCTGTAGTAGTTCGAGAGGTGACCCGGTTCACAGAGTGTACTACCACTGTTAGCAACATGTCTGTAGTAGTTCGAGAGGTGTCCCGTTCACAGAGTGCAGTTCCTCACTTAGAAACATTTCTATAGAAGCTCGAGAGGTGACCCGGTTCACAGAGTGTGGTACTAGAGTTACGAACATATCTGACATGTCTGTAGTAGTTCGCGAGGTGACCCGTTTCACAGACTATTGAACCACAGTCAGAAACATGTCTGTCGTAGTTGGAGATGTGAGAAGGTTCACAGAGTATAGTAACACAGCTAGAAAGATGTCTCTAGTAGTTTGACAGGATCCCGATTCACACAGTGAGGTACAACAGTTAGGAATATTTCTGTAGGAGTTCGAGAGGTGACCCGGATCATAAAGTGTAGTACCACAGTTAGAAACATATCTGTAGTTGTTCGAGGGGTCATATGGGTGACAGAGTGTAGTACGACTGTTAGAAACATGTCTGCAATAGTTCGAGAGGTGACCCATTTCACAGAATATAGCACCACAGTTAGGAACAGATCTGTAGTAGTTCAAGTGATGACCCAGTTCTCAGAGTGTAGTACCACAGTTAGAAACATGACTGTAGTAGTTCGCGAGGTGACCCGGTTCATAGACTATTCTACCACAGTCAGAAACATGTCTGTCGTAGTTGGAGACTTGACCAGGTTCACAGAGTGTAGTAACACAGCTAGAAACATGTCGGTAGTCGTTCGAGAGTTGTCCCGTTCACAGAGTGCAGTTCCTCACTTAGAAACATATCCGTCGTAGCTCGAGAGCTGACCCTGTTCACAGAGTGTGGTACCATAGGTAGGAACATGTCTGTAGTAGTTCGAGAGGTCACCCATTTCAGAGTGTAGTCTCAGAGTTGGAAACATGTCTCTAGTAGTTTGCGAGGTGACCCGGTTCACAGAGTGTAGTACCTCAGTTAGAAACATACCTGTAATGGTTCGAGAGGTGACCCGGTTCACAGAGTGTAGTATCACTGTTAGAAACATGTCTGTAGTAGTTCGAGAGGTGACCCGTTTGCAGAGTGCAGGTTCTCACTTAGAAACATATCTGTAGAAGCTCGAGTGGTGACCCGGTTCACAGAGTGTGGTACCACAGTTACGAACATGTCTGACATGTCTGTAGTAGTTCGCGAGGTGACCCGGTTCACAGACTATTGTACCACAGTCAGAAACATGTCTGTCGTAGTTGGAGACGTGAGAAGGTTCACAGAGTGTAGTAACTCAGCTAGAGACAAGTAGGTAGTAGTTCGAGAGGTGTCCCGTTCACAGAATGCAGTTCCTCACTTAGAAACATATGTGTAGAAGCTCGAGAGGTGACCCGGTTCAAAGAGTGTGGGACCACAGTTACGAACATGTCTGACATGTCTGTAGTAGTTCGAGAGGTGACCCGGTTCACAGAGTGTAGTACCACAGTTAGAAACATGTCTCTAGTAGTTTGCAAGGGTCCCGGTTCACACAGTGAGGTACAACAGTTAGGAATATTTCTGTAGGAGTTCGGGAGGTGACCCGGATCAGAAAGTGTAGTCCCACAGTTAGAAACATGTCTGTAGTTGTTCGAGAGGTCATATGGGTGACAGAGTGTAGTACGACTGTTAGAAAGATGTCTGTAGTAGTTCAAGAGGTGACCCGGTTAACAGACTGTAGTCTCAGAGTTAGAAACATGTCTCTAGTAGTTTGCGAGGTGACACAGTTGACAGAGTGTAGTATCTCAGTTATAAACATGTCTGTAATGGTTCGAGAGGTGACCCGGTTCACTTACTATTCTACCCCAGTCAGAAACATGTCTGTCGTAGTTGGAGACTTGAGAAGGTTCACAGAGTGTAATAACACAGCTAGAAACATGTCGGTAGTAGTTCGAGCTGTGACCTGGTTTACAGCATGTAGTACCACAATCAGAAACATGTCTCTAGTAGTTCGAGAGGGTCGCGGTTCACACAGTGGGGTACAACAGTTAGGAATATTTCTGTAGGAGTTCGAGAGGTGACCCGGATCACAAAGTGTAGTACCAGAGTTAGAAACATGTCTGTAGTTGTCCGAGAGGTCATATGGGTGACAGAGTGCTGTTCCTCTGTTAGAAACATGTCTGTAGTAGTTCGAGAGGTGACCCGGTTCACAGAGTGTAGTACCACAGTTAGAAACATGACTGTAAGGGTTCGAAAGGTGACCCGGTTCACAGAGTGTAGTACCACTGTTAGCAACATGTCTGTAGTAGTTCGAGAGGTGTCCCGTTCACAGAATGCATTTCCTCACTTAGAAACATATCTGTGGAAGCTCGAGAGGTGACCCCATTCACAGAGTGTGGTACCACAGTTACGAACGTGTCTGACATGTCTGTAGTAGTTCGCGAGGTGACCCGGTTCACAGACTATTCTGTTCACAGACTGTTCACAGACTGTTCACAGACCACAGTCAGAATCATGTCTGTCGTTGTTGGAGACGTGAGAAGGTTCACAGAGTGTAGTAACACAGCTAGAAACATGTCAGTAGTAGTTCGAGAGGTGTCCCGTTCACAGAGTGCAGTTCCTCACTTAGAAACATATATGCAGAAGCTCGAGAGGTGACCCGGTTGAAAGAGTGTGGGACCACAGTTACGAACATGTCGGACATGTCTGTAGTAGTTCGAGAGGGGACACGGTTCACATAGTGCAGTACCACAGATATAAACATGTCTGTAGTAGTTCCAGAGGTAACGCGGTTCACAAAGTGTAGTCTCAGAGTTAGAAACATGTCTCTAGTAGTTTGCGAGGTGACCCGGTTGACAGAGTGTAGTATCTCAGTTAGAAACATGTCTGTAATGGTTTGAGAGGGGACCCGATTCACAGAGTGTAGTACCACAGATATAAACATGTCTGTAGTAGTTTGCGAGGTGACCCGGTTGACAGAGTGTAGTACCTCAGTTCGAAACATGTCTGTAATGGTTCGAGAAGTGACCCAGTTCACAGAGTGTAGTACCACTGTTAGAAACATGTCTGTAGTAGTTCGAGCGGTGACCTGTTTCACAGAGTGTAGTACCACACTTAGAAACATGTCTGTAGTAGTTCGAGCTGTGACCCGGTTTACAGCATGTAGTACCACGATCATAAACATGTCTCTAGTAGTTTAAGAGGGTCCCGGTTCACACAGTGAGGTACCACAGTTAGGAATATTTCTGTAGGAGTTGGAGAGGTGACCCGGATCCCAAAGTGTAGTACCACAGTTAGAAACATGTCTGTAGTTGTTCGAGACGTCATATGGGTGACAGAGTGCTGTTCCTCTGTTAGAAACATGTCTGTAGTAGTTCGAGAGGGGACACGGTTCACATAGTGCAGTGGTACAGATATAAACATGTTTGTAGTATATCCAGAGGTGACCCGGTTCACAAAGTGTAGTAGACAGTTAGAAACATGTCTGTAATGGTTCGAAAGGTGACCTGGTTCACAGACCGTAGGACCACTGTTAGAAACATATCTGTAGTAGTTCGAGAGGTGTCCCGTTCACAGAGTGTAGTTTCTCACTTAGAAACACATCTGTAGAAGCTCGACTGGTGACCCAGTTCACGGAGTGTGGTACCACAGATACGAACATGTCTGACATTTCTGTAGTAGTTCGAGAGGGGACACGGTTCACAGAGTGCAGTACCACAGATATAAACATGTCTGTAGTAGTTCAAGAGGTGACCCGGTTAACAGACTGTAGTCTCAGAGTTAGAAACATGTCTCTAGTAGTTTGCGAGGTGACCCAGTTGACAGAGTGTAGTATCTCAGTTAGAAACATGTCTGTAATGGTTCGAGAGGTGACCCGGTTCACTTACTATTGTACCACAGTCAGAAACATGTCTGTCGTAGTTGGAGACTTGAGAAGGTTCACAGAGTGTAATAACACAGCTAGAATCATGTCGGTAGTAGATCGAGCTGTGACCTGGTTTACAGCATGTAGTACCACAATCAGAAACATGTCTCTAGTAGTTCGAGAGGGTCGCGGTTCACACAGTGGGGTACAACAGTTAGGAATATTTCTGTAGGAGTTCGAGAGGTGACCCGGATCACAAAGTGTAGTACCACAGTTAGAAACATGTCTGTAGTTGTCCGAGAGGTCATATGGGTGACAGAGTGCTGTTCCTCTGTTAGAAACATGTCTCTAGTAGTTCGAGAGGTGACCCGGTTCACAGAGTGTAGTACCACAGTTAGAAACATGTCTGTAGTAGTTCGAGAGGTGTCCCGTTCACAGAGTGCATTTCCTCACTTAGAAACATATCTGTGGAAGCTCGAGAGGTGACCCCATTCACAGAGTGTGGTACTACAGTTCCGAACGTGTCTGACATGCCTGTAGTAGTTCGCGAGGTGACCCGGTTCACAGACTATTGTACCACAGTCAGAATCATGTCTGTCGTAGTTGGAGACGTGAGAAGGTTCACAGAGTGTAGTAACACAACTAGAAACATGTCAGTAGTAGTTCGAGAGGTGTCCCGTTCACAGAGTGCAGTTCCTCACTTAGAAACATATATGTAGAAGCTCGAGAGGTGACCCGGTTCAAAGAGTGTGGGACCACAGTTACAAACATGTCGGACATGTCTGTAGTAGTTCGAGAGGGGACACGGTTCACATAGTGCAGTACCACAGATATAAACATGTCTGTAGTAGTTCGAGAGGTGTCCCGTTCACAGAGTGCATTTCCTCACTTAGAAACATATCTGTGGAAGCTCGAGAGGTGACCCCATTCACAGAGTGTGGTACCACAGTTACGAACGTGTCTGACATGTCTGTAGTAGTTCCAGAGGTCACCCATTTCAGAGTGTAGTCTCAGAGTTGGAAACATGTCTCTAGTAGTTCGCGAGGTGACCCGGTTCACAGAGAGTAGTACCTCAGTTAGAAACATACCTGTAATGGTCCGAGAGGTGACCCGGTTGACAGAGTGTAGTCCCACTGTTAGCAACAAGTCTGTAGTAGTTCGAGAGGTGGCCCGTTCACAGAGTGCAGTTTCTCACTTAGAAACATATCTGTAGAAGCTCGAGTGGTGACCCGGTTCACAGAGTGTGGTACCACAGATACGAACATGTCTGACGTGTCTGTAGTAGTTCGCGAGGTGACCCGGTTCTCAGACTATTGTACCACAGTCAGAATCATGTCTGTCGTATTGGGAGACGTGAGAAGGTTCACAGAGTGTAGTAACACAGCTAGAAACATGTCGGTAGTAGTTCGAGAGGTTCCCGTTCACAGAGTGCAGTTCCTCACTTAGAAACGTATATGGAGAAGCTCGAGAGGTGACCCGGTTCAAAGAGTGTGGGACCACAGTTACGAACATGTCTGACATGTCTGTAGTAGTTCGAGAGGGGACACGGTTCACATAGTGCAGTACCACAGATATAAACATGTCTGTAGTAGTTCCAGAGGTAACGCGGTTCACAAAGTGTAGTCTCAGAGTTAGAAACATGTCTCTAGTAGTTTGCGAGGTGACCCGGTTGACAGAGTGTAGTATCTCAGTTAGAATCATGTCTGTAATGGTTCGAGAGGGGACCCGATTCACAGAGTGTCGTACCACAGATATAAACATGTCTGTAGTAGTTCGAGAGGTGTCCCGTTCACAGAGTGTGGTACCACAGTTAGGAACATGTCTGTAGTAGTTCGAGAGGTGACCCATTTCAGAGTGTAGTCTCAGAGTTGGAAACATGTCCCTAGTAGTTCGAGATGTGTCCCGTTCACAGAGTGCAGTTCCTCACTTAGAAACATATCTGTAAAGCTCGAGTGGTGACCCGGTTCACAGAGTGTGGTACCACAGTTACGAACATGTCTGACATCTCTGTAGTAGTTCGCGAGGTGACCCGGTTCACAGACTATTGCAACACAGTCAGAAATATGTCTGTCGTAGTTGGAGACGTGAGGCGGTTCACAGAGTGTAGTAACACAGCTAGAAACATGTCGGTAGTAGCTCGAGAGGTGTCCCGTTCACAGAGTGCAGTTCCTTACTTAGAAACATATCTGTAGAAGCTCGAGAGGTGACCCGGTTCAAAGCGTGTGGGACCACAGTTACGAACATGTCTGAAATGTCTGTAGTAGTTCGAGAGGGGACACGGTTCCCAGAGTGCAGTACCACAGATATAAACATGTCTGTAGTAGTTCGAGAGGTGACCCGGTTCACAGAGTGTAGTACCTCAGTTAGAAACATGTCTGTAATGGTTCGAGAGGTGACCCGGCTCACAGAGTGTAGTACGACTGTTAGAAACATGTCTGTAGTAGTTCGAGAGGTGACCCATTTCACAGAATGTAGCACCACAGTTAGGAACAGATCTGTAGTAGTTCAAGTGGTGACCCAGTTCTCAGAGTGTAGTACCACAGTTAGAAACATGTCTGTAGTAGTTCGCGATGTGACCCGGTTCATAGACTATGCTACCACAGTCAGAAACATGTCTGTCGTAGTTGGAGACTTGACCAGGTTCACAGAGTGTAGTAACACAGCTAGAAACATGTCGGTAGTCGTTCGAGAGTTGTCCCGTTCACAGAGTGCAGTTCCTCACTTAGAAACATATCCGTCGTAGCTCGAGAGCTGACCCGGTTCACAGAGTGTGGTACCATAGTTAGGAACATGTCTGTAGTAGTTCGAGAGGTCACCCATTTCAGAGTGTAGTCTCAGAGTTGGAAACATGTCTCTAGTAGTTCGCGAGGTGACCCGGTTCACAGAGTGTAGTACCTCAGTTAGAAACATATCTGTAATGGTTCGAGAGGTGACCCGGTTCACAGAGTGTAGTATCACTGTTAGCAACCTGTCTGTAGTAGTTCGAGAGGTGTCCCGTTCACAGAATATAGTACCACAGTTAGGAACAGGTCTGTAGTAGTTCGAGAGGTGACCCGGTTCACAGAGTGTGGTACCACAGTCAGAAACATGTCTGTCGTAGTTGGAGACGTGAGAAGGTTCACAGAGTGTAGTAACACAGCTAGAGACAAGTCGGTAGTAGTTCGAGAGGTGTCCCGTTCACAGAATGCAGTTCCTCACTTAGAAACATATGTGTAGAAGCTCGAGAGGTGACCCGGTTCAAAGAGTGTGGGACCACAGTTACGAACATGTCTGACATGTCTGTAGTTGTTCGAGAGGTGACCCGGTTCACAGAGTGTAGTACCACAGTTAGAAACATGTCTCTAGTAGTTTGCAAGGGTCCCGGTTCACACAGTGAGGTACAACAGTTAGGAATATTTCTGTAGGAGTTCGGGAGGTGACCCGGATCGGAAAGTGTAGTCCCACAGTTAGAAACATGTCTGTAGTTGTTCGAGAGGTCATATGGGTGACAGAGTGTAGTACGACTGTTAGAAAGATGTCTGTAGTAGTTCGAGAGGTGACCCGGTTCACAGAGTGTAGTACCACTGTTAGCAACATGTCTGTAGTAGTTCGAGAGGTGTCCCGTTCACAGAGTGCAGTTCCTCACTGAGAAACATATCTGTCGTAGCTCGAGAGCTGACCGGGTTCGCAGAGTGCAATATCACAGTTACAAACATGTCTGCAGTAGTTCGAGAAGTGACCCCGTTCACAGAGTGTGGTACCACAGTTAGGAACATGTCTGTAGTAGTTCGAGAGGTCACCCATTTCAGAGTGTAGTCTCAGAGTTGGAAACATGTCCCGAGTAGTTCGCGATGTGACCCGGTTCACAGAGTGTAGTACCTCAGTTAAAAACATGTCTGTAATGGTTCGAGAGGTGACCCGGTTCACAGAGTGCAGTTCCTCACTTAGAAACATATCTGTAAATCTCGAGTGGTGACCCGGTTCACAGAGTGTGGTACCACAGTTACGAACATGTCTGACATCTCTGTAGTAGTTCGCGAGGTGACCAGGTTCACAGACTATTGTAACACAGTCAGAAATATGTCTGTCGTAGTTGGAGACGTGAGGCGGTTCACAGAGTGTAGTAACACAGCTAGAAACATGTCGGTAGTAGTTCGAGAGGTGTCCCGTTCACAGAGTGCAGTTCCTTACTTAGAAACATATCTGTAGAAGCTCGAGAGGTGACCCAGTTCAAAGCGTGTGGGACCACAGTTACGAACATGTCTGAAATGTCTGTAGTAGTTCAAGAGGGGACACGGTTCGCAGAGTGCAGTACCACAGATATAAACATGTCTGTAGTAGTTCGAGAGGTGACCCGGTTCACAGAGTGTGGTACCTCAGTTAGAAACATGTCTGTAATGGTTCGAGAGGTGACCCAGCTCACAGAGTGTAGTACGACTGTTAGAAACATGTCTGTCGTAGTTCGAGAGGTGACCCGGTTCACAGATGTAGTACCACAGTTAGAAACATGTCGGTAGTAGTTCGAGAGGTGACCGGTTCACAGAGTGTAGTACGACTGTTAGAAACATGTTTGTAGTAGTTCGAGAGGTGTCCCGTTCATAGAGTGCAGTTCCTCACTTAGAAACATATGTGTAGAAGCTCGAGAGGTGACCCGGTTCAAAGAGTGTGGTACCACAGTTACGAACATGTCTGACATGCCTGTAGTAGTTCGAGAGGGGACACGGTTCACATAGTGCAGTACCACAGATATAAACATGTCTCTGTAGCAGTTCAAGCGGTGACCCGATTCACAGAGTGTCGTACCACAGATATAAACATGTCTCTAGTAGTTTGCGAGGTGACCCGGTTGACAGAGTGTAGTACCTCAGTTAGAAACATGACTGTAATGGTTCGAGAGGTGACCCGGTTCACAGAGTGTAGTACCACTGTTAGAAACATGTCTGTAGTAGTTCGAGAGGTGTCCCGTTCACAGAGTGCAGTTCCTCACTGAGAAACATATCTGTCGTAGCTCGAGAGCTGACCGGGTTCGCAGAGTGCAGTATCACAGTTGCAAACATGTCTGCAGTAGTTCGAGAAGTGACCCGGTTCACAGAGTGTGGTACCACAGTTAGGAACATGTCTGTAGTAGTTCGAGAGGTCACCCATTTCAGAGTGTAGTCTCAGAGTTGGAAACATGTCCCTAGTAGTTCGCGATGTGACCCGGTTCACAGAGTGTAGTACCTCAGTTAGAAACATATCTGTAATGGTTCGAGAGGTGACCCGGTTCACAGAGTGTACTACCACTGTTAGCAACTTGTCGGTAGTAGTTCGAGATGTGTCCCGTTCACAGAGTGCAGTTCCTCACTTAGAAACATATCTGTAAAGCTGGAGTGGTGACCCGGTTCACAGAGTGTGGTACCACAGTTACGAACATGTCTGACATCTCTGTATTAGTTCGCGAGGTGACCCGGTTCACAGACTATTGTAACACAGTCAGAAATATGTCTGTCGTAGTTGGAGACGTGAGGCGGTTCACAGAGTGTAGTAACACAGCTAGAAACATGTCGGTAGTAGTTCGAGAGGTGTCCCGTTCACAGAGTGCAGTTCCTTACTTAGAAACATATCTGTAGAAGCTCGAGAGGTGACCCGGTTCAAAGCGTGTGGGACCACAGTTACGAACATGTCTGAAATGTCTGTAGTAGTTCGAGAGGGGACACGGTTCACAGAGTGCAGTACCACAGATATAAACATGTCTGTAGTAGTTCGAGAGGTGACCCGGTTCACAGAGTGTAGTACCTCAGTTAGAAACATGTCTGTAATGGTTCGAGAGCTGACCCGGCTCACAGTGTGTAGTACGACTGTTAGAAACATGTCTGTAGTAGTTCGAGAGGTGACCCATTTCACAGAATGTAGCACCGCAGTTAGGAACAGATCTGTAGTAGTTCAAGTGGTGACCCAGTTCTCAGAGTGTAGTACCACAGTTAGAAACATGTCTGTAGTAGTTCGCGAGGTGACCCGGTTCATAGACTATGCTACCACAGTCAGAAACATGTCTGTCGTAGTTGGAGACTTGACCAGGTTCACAGAGTGTAGTAACACAGCTAGAAACATGTCGGTAGTCGTTCGAGAGTTGTCCCGTTCACAGAGTGCAGTTCCTCACTTAGAAACATATCCGTCGTAGCTCGAGAGCTGAACCGGTTCACAGAGTGTGGTACCATAGGTAGGAACATGTCTGTAGTAGTTCGAGAGGTCACCCATTTCAGAGTGTAGTCTCAGAGTTGGAAACATGTCTCTAGTAGTTCGCCAGGTGACCCGGTTCACAGAGTGTAGTACCTCAGTTAGAAACATATCTGTAATGGTTCGAGAGGTGACCCGGTTCACAGAGTGTAGTACCACAGTTAGAAACATGTCTCTAGTAGTTTGCAAGGGTCCCGGTTCACACAGTGAGGTACAACAGTTAGGAATATTTCTGTAGGAGTTCGGGAGGTGACCCGGATCAGAAAGTGTAGTCCGACAGTTAGAAACATGTCTGTAGTTGTTCGAGAGGTCATATGGGTGACAGAGTGTAGTATGACTGTTAGAAAGATGTCTGTAGTAGTTCGAGAGGTGACCCGGTTAACAGACTACAGTCTCAGAGTTAGAAACATGTCTCCAGTAGTTTGCGAGGTGACACAGTTGACAGAGTGTAGTATCTCAGTTAGAAACATGTCTGTAATGGTTCGAGAGGTGACCCGGTTCACTTACTATTCTACCCCAGTCAGAAACATGTCTGTCGTAGTTGGAGACTTGAGAAGGTTCACAGAGTGTAATAACACAGCTAGAAACATGTCGGTAGTAGTTCGAGCTGTGACCTGGTTTACAGCATGTAGTACCACAATCAGAAACATGTCTCTAGTAGTTCGAGAGGGTCGCGGTTCACACAGTGGGGTACAACAGTTAGGAATATTTCTGTAGGAGTTCGAGAGGTGACCCGGATCACAAAGTGTAGTACCAGAGTTAGAAACATGTCTGTAGTTGTCCGAGAGGTCATATGGGTGACAGAGTGCTGTTCCTCTGTTAGAAACATGTCTGTAGTAGTTCGAGAGGTGACCCGGTTCACAGAGTGTAGTACCACAGTTAAAAACATGTCTGTAAGGGTTCGAAAGGTGACCCGGTTCACAGAGTGTAGTACCACTGTTAGCAACATGTCTGTAGTAGTTCGAGAGGTGTCCCGTTCACAGAGTGCATTTCCTCACTTAGAAACGTATCTGTGGAAGCTCGAGAGGTGACCCCATTCACAGAGTGTGGTACCACAGTTACGAACGTGTCTGACATGTCTGTAGTAGTTCGCGAGGTGACCCGGTTCACAGACTATTGTACCACAGTCAGAATCATGTCTGTCGTAGTTGGAGACTTGAGAAGGTTCACAGAGTGTAGTAACACAGCTAGAAACATGTCGGTATTAGTTCGAGAGGTGTCCCATTCACAGAGTGCAGTTCCTCACTTAGAAACATACATGTAGAAGCTCGAGAGGTGACCCGGTTCAAAGAGTGTGGGACCACAGTTACGAACATGTCGGACATGTCTGTAGTAGTTCGAGAGGGGACACGGTTCACATAGTGCAGTACCACAGATATAAACATGTCTGTAGTAGTTCCAGAGGTGACCCGGTTCACAGAGTGTAGTCTCAGAGTTAGAAACATGTCTGTAGTAGTTTGCGATGTGACCCGGTTGACAGAGTGTAGTACCTCAGTTAGAAACATGTCTGTAATGGTTCGAGAAGTGACCCAGTTCACAGAGTGTAGTACCACTGTTAGAAACATGTCTGTAGTAGTTTGAGCGGTGACCTGTTTCACAGAGTGTAGTACCACACTTAGAAACATGTCTGTAGTAGTTCGAGCTGTGACCCGGTTAACAGCATGTAGTATCACGATCATAAACATGTCTCTAGTAGTTTAAGAGGGTCCCGGTTCACACAGTGAGGTACCACAGTTAGGAATATTTCTGTAGGAGTTGGAGAGGTGACCCAGATCCCAAAGTGTAGTACCACAGTTAGAAACATGTCTGCAGTTGTTCGAGAGGTCATATGGGTGACAGAGTGCTGTTCCTCTGTTAGAAACATGTCTGTAGTAGTTCGAGATGTGTCCCGTTCACAGAGTGCAGTTCCTCACTTCGAAACATTTCTATAGAAGCTCGAGAGGTGGCCCGGTTCACAGAGTGTGGTACTAGAGTTCCGAACATGTCTGACATGTCTGTAGTAGTTCGCGAGGTGACCCGGTTCACAGACTATTGAACCACAGTCAGAAACATGTCTGTCGTAGTTGGAGACGTGAGAAGGTTCACAGAGTGTAGTAACACAGCTAGAAACATGTCTCTAGTAGTTTGAGAGGGTCCCGGTTCACACAGTGAGGTACAACAGTTAGGAATATTTCTGTAGGAGTTCGAGAGGTGACCCGGATCACAAAGTGTAGTACCCACAGTTAGAAACATATCTGTAGTTGTTCGAGAGGTCATATGGGTGACAGAGTGTAGTACGACTGTTAGAAACATGTCTGCAATAGTTCGAGAGGTGACCCGGTTCACAGAGTGTAGTACCACTGTTAGCAACATGTCTGTAGTAGTTCGAGAGGTGTCCCGTTCACAGAATATAGTACCACAGTTAGGAACAGGTCTGTAGTAGTTCGCGAGGTGACCCGGTTCACAGAGAGTAGTACCTCAGTTAGAAACATATCTCTAATGGTTCGAGAGGTGACCCGATATACAGAGTGTAGTTTCTCACTTAGAAACATATCTGTAGAAGCTCGAGTGGGGACCCGGTTCACAGAGTGTGGTACCACAGATACGAACATGTCTGACGTGTCTGTAGTAGTTCGCGAGGTGACCCGGTTCTCAGACTATTGTACCACAGTCAGAATCATGTCTGTCGTAGTTGGAGACGTGAGAAGGTTCACAGAGTGTAGTAACACAGCTAGAAACATGTCAGTAGTAGTTCGAGAGGTGTCCCGTTCACAGAGTGCAGTTCCTCACTTAGAAACATATATGTAGAAGCTCGAGAGGTGACCCGGTTCAAAGAGTGTGGGACCACAGTTACGAACATGTCTGACATGTCTGTAGTAGTTCGAGAGGGGACACGGTTCACATAGTGCAGTACCACAGATATAAACATGTCTGTAGCAGTTCAAGAGGTGACGCGGTTCACAGAGTGTAGTATCTCAGTTAGAATCATGTCTGTAATGGTTCGAGAGGGGACCCGATTCACAGAGTGTCGTACCACAGATATAAACATGTCTGTAGTAGTTTGCGAGGTGACCCGGTTGACAGATGTAGTACCTCAGTTAGAAACATGACTGTAATGGTTCGAGAAGTGACCCGGTTCACAGAGTGTAGTACCACTGTTAGCAACATGTCTGTAGTAGTTCGAGAGGTGTCCCGTTCACAGAGTGTAGTTCCTCACTGAGAAACATATCTGTCGTAGCTCGAGAGCTGACTGGGTTCGCAGAGTGCAGTATCACAGTTACAAACATGTCTGCAGTAGTTCGAGAAGTGACCCGGTTCACAGAGTGTGGTACCACAGTTAGGAACATGTCTGTAGTAGTTCGAGAGGTCACCCATTTCAGACTGTAGTCTCAGAGTTGGAAACATGTCCCTAGTAGTTCGCGATGTGACCCGGTTCACAGAGTGTAGTACCTCAGTTAGAAACATATCTGTAATGGTTCGAGAGGTGACCGGTTCACAGAGTGTACTACCACTGTTAGCAACATGTCGGTAGTAGTTCGAGAGGTGTCCCGTTCACAGAGTGCAGTGCCTCACTTAGAAACATATCTGTAAATCTCGAGTGGTGACCCGGTTCACAGAGTGTGGTACCACAGTTACGAACATGTCTGACATCTCTGTAGTAGTTCGCGAGGTGACCAGGTTCACAGACTATTGTAACACAGTCAGAAATATGTCTGTCGTAGTTGGAGACGTGAGAAGGTTCACAGAGTGTAGTAACACAGCTAGAAACATGTCGGTAGTAGTTCGAGAGGTGTCCCGTTCACAGAGTGCAGTTCCTTACTTAGAAACATATCTGTAGAAGCTCGAGAGGTGACCCAGTTCAAAGCGTGTGGGACCACAGTTACGAACATGTCTGAAATGTCTGTAGTAGTTCGAGAGGGGACACGGTTCACAGAGTGTAGTACCTCAGTTAGAAACATGTCTGTAATGGTTCGAGAGGTGACCCGGCTCACAGACTGTAGTACGACTGTTAGAAACATGTCTGTAGTAGTTCGAGAGGTGACCCAGTTCTCAGAGTGTAGTACCACAGTTAGAAACCTGTCTGTAGTAGTTCGCGAGGTGACCCGGTTCATAGACTATTCTACCACAGTCAGAAACATGTCTGTCGTAGTTGGAGACTTGACCAGGTTCACAGAGTGTAGTAACACAGCTAGAAACATGTCGGTAGTCGGTCGAGAGTTGTCCCGTTCACAGAGTGCAGTTCATCACTTAGAAACATATCCGTCGTAGCTCGAGAGCTGACCCGGTTCACAGAGTGTGGTACCATAGGTAGGAACATGTCTGTAGTAGTTCGAGAGGTCACCCATTTCAGAGTGTAGTCTCAGAGTTGGAAACATGTCTCTAGTAGTTCGAGTGGTGACCCGGTTCACAGAGTGTGGTATCACAGTTACGAACATGTCTGACATGTCTGTAGTAGTTCGCGAGGTGACCCGGTTCACAGACTATTGTACCACAGGCAGAAACATGTCTGTCGTAGTTGGAGACGTGAGAAGGTTCACAGAGTGTAGTAACACAGCTAGAGACAAGTCGGTAGTAGTTCGAGAGGTGTCCCGTTCACAGAATGCAGTTCCTCACTTAGAAACATATGTGTAGAAGCTCGAGAGGTGACCCGGTTCAAAGAGTGTGGGACCACAGTTACGAACATGTCTGACATGTCTGTAGTAGTTCGAGAGGTGACCCGGTTCACAGAGTGTAGTACCACAGTTAGAAACATGTCTCTAGTAGTTTGAAAGGGTCCCGGTTCACACAGTGAGGTACAACAGTTAGGAATATTTCTGTAGGAGTTCGGGAGGTGACCCGGATCAGAAAGTGTAGTCCCACAGTTAGAAACATGTCTGTAGTTGTTCGAGAGGTCATATGGGTGACAGAGTGTAGTACGACTGTTAGAAAGATGTCTGTAGTAGTTCGAGAGGTGACCCGGTTCACAGATGTAGTACCACTGTTAGAAACATGTCTGTAGTAGTTCGAGAGGTGTCCCGTTCACAGAGTGCAGTTCCTCACTCAGAAACATATCTGTAAAAGCTCGAGAGGTGACCCGGTTCACAGAGTGTGGTACCACAGTTACGAACATGTCTGACATGTCTGTAGTAGTTAGCGAGGTGACACGGTTCACAGAGTGCAGTACCACAGATATAAGCATGTGTGTAGTTGTTCGCAAGGTCATATGGGTGACAGAGTGCTGTTCCTCTGTTAGAAACATATCTGTCGTAGTTCGAGAGGTGACCCAGTTCACAGAATGTAGTACCAGAGTTAGAAACATGTCTGTAGTTGTCCGAGAGGTCATATGGGTGACAGAGTGCTGTTCCTCTGTTAGAAACATGTCTGTAATGGTTCGAGAGGTGACCCGGTTCACAGAGTGTAGTACCACAGTTAGAAACATGTCTGTAGTAGTTTGAGAGGTGACCCGGTTCACAGACTGTAGTACCCCAGTTAGAAACATGTCTGTAATGGTTCGAGAGGTGACCCGGTTCACAGAGTGTAGTACGACTGTTAGAAACATGTCCTCAGTAGTTTGAGAGGTGACCCACTTCACAGAATGTAGTACCACAGTTAGAAACGTGGCTGCAGTAGTTCACGAGGTGACCCGGTTCGCAGAGTGCAGTATCACAGTTACAAACATGTCTGTAGTAGTCCGAGAAGTGACCCGGTTCACAGAGTGTGGTACCACAGTTAGGAACATGTCTGTAGTAGTTCGAGAGGTCACCCATTTCAGAGTGTAGTCTCAGAGTTGGAAACATGTCCGTAGTAGTTCGCGAAGTGACCCGGTTCACAGAGTGTAGTACCTCAGTTAGAAACATATCTTTATTGGTTCGAGAGGTGACCCGGTTCACAGAGTGTGGTACCACAGTTACGAACGTGTCTGACATCTCTGTAGTAGTTCGCGAGGTGACCTGGTTCACAGACTATTGTAACACAGTCAGAAACATGTCTGTCGTAGTTGGAGACGTGAGACGGTTCACAGACTGTAGTAACACAGCTAGAAACATGTCGATAGTAGTTCGAGAGGTGTCCCGTTCACAGAGTGCAGTTCCTTACTTCGAAACATATCTGTAGAAGCTCGAGAGGTGACCTGGTTCAAAGCGTGTGGGACCACAGTTACGAACATGTCTGACATGTCTGTAGTAGTTCGAGAGGTGACGCGGTTCACAGAGTGTAGTCTCAGAGTTAGAAACATGTCTCTGGTAATTTGCGAGGTGACCCGGTTGACAGAGTGTAGTATCTCAGTTAGAAACATGTCTGTAATGTTTCGAGAGGTGACCCGGTTCACAAAGTGTAGTACCACAATCAGAAACATGTTCTAGTAGTTCGAGAGGGTCCCGGTTCGCACTGTGAGGTACAAAAGTTAGGAATATTTCTGTAGGCGTTCGAGAGGTGACTCGGATCACAAAGTGTAGTACCAGAGTTGGAAACATGTCTTTAGTTGTCCGAGAGGTCATATGGGTGACACAGTGCTTTTACTCTGTTAGGAACATGTCTGTAATGGTTCGAGAGGTGACCCGGTTCACAGAGTGTAGTACGACTGTTAGAAACATGTCTGCAGTAGTTGGAGAGGTGACCCCGTTCACAGAATGTAGTACCACAGTTAGAAACATGGCTGTTGTAGTTCACGAGGTGACCCGGTTCACAGACTATTCTACCACAGTCAGAAACATGTCTGTCGTAGTTGGAGACTTGACCAGGTTCACGGTGTGTAGTAACACAGCTAGAAACATGTTGGTAGTAGTTCGAGAGGTGTCCCGTTCACAGAGTGCAGTTCCTCACTTAGAAACATATCTGTCATAGCTCGAGAGCTGACCAGGTTCACAGAGCGCAGTACCATAGTTAGAAACATGTCTGTAATGGTTCGAGAGGTGACCCGGTTCACAGAGTGTAGTACCACAGTTAGAAACATGTCTGTAGTAGTTCGAGCTGTGACCCAGTTTACAGCATGTAGTACCACAATCAGAAACATGTCTCCGGTAGTTCGAGAGGGTCCCGGTTCGCACTGTGAGGTACAACAGTTAGGAATATTTCTGTAGGAGTTCGAGAGGTGACCCGGATCACAAAGTGTAGTACCGGAGTTAGAAACATGTCTGTAGTTGTCCGAGAGGTCATATGGGTGACAGAGTGCTTTTCCTCTGTTAGAAACATGTCTGTAGAAGTTCGAGAGGTGACCCGGTTCACAGACTGTAGTACCTCAGTTAGAAACATGTCTGTAATGGTTCGAAAGGTGACCCGGTTCACAGAGTGTAGTACCACTGTTAGAAACATGTCTGTAGTAGTTCGAGCTGTGACCCAGTTTACAGCATGTAGTACCACAATTAGAAACATGTCTCTAGTAGTTCGAGAGTGTCCCGGTTCGCACAGTGAGGTACAACAGTTAGGAATATTTCTGTAGGAGTTCGAGAGGTGACCCGGATCACAAAGTGTATTATCACAGTTAGAAACATGTCTGTAGTTGTTCGAGAGGTCATATGGGTGACAGAGTGCTGTTCCTCTGTTAGAAACATGTCTGTAGTAGTTCGCGAGGTGACCTGGTTCACAGAGAGTAGTCTTAGAGTTAGAAACATGTCTGTAATGGTTCGAGAGGTGACCCGGTTCTCAGAGTGTAGTACCACAGATATAAACATGTCTGTAGTAGTTCAAGAGGTGACCCGGTTCATAGAGTGTACTCTTAGAGTTAGAAACATGTCTCTAGTCGTTTGCGATGTGACCCGGTTCACAGAGTGTAGTACCTCAGTTAGAAACATATCTGTAATGGTTCGAGAGGTGACCCGGTTCACAGAGTGTAGTACCACTGTTAGCAACCTGTCTGTAGTTGTTTGAGAGGTGACCCGGTTCACAGACTGTAGTACCTCAGTTAGAAACATGTCTGTAATGGTTCGAGAGGTGACCCGGTTCACAGAGTGCAGTACCACAGTTAGAAACATGTCTGTAGTAGTTCGAGAAGTGACCCGGTTCACAGTGTGTGGTACCACAGTTAGTAACATGTCTGCAGTAGTTCGAGAGGTGACCGGTTCACAGAGTGTAGTACCACTGTTAGAAACATGTCTCGAGTAGTTCGAGAGGGTCCCGGTTCACACAGTGAGGTACAACAGTTAGGAATATTTCTGTAGGAGTTCGAGAGTTGTCCCGGATCAGAAAGTGTAGTACCACAGTTAGAAACATGGCTGTAGTTGTTCGAGAGGTCATATGGGTGACAGAGTGCTGTTCCTCTGTTAGAAACATGTCTGTAGTAGTTCGAGAGGTGACCCTGTTCACAGAGTGTAGTATCAGTGTTAGCAACATGTCTGTAGTAGTTCGAGAGGTGTCCTGTTCACAGAGTGCAGTTCCTCACTTAGAAACATATCTGTAGAAGCTCGACAGGTGACCCGGTTCACAGAGTGTGGTACCACAGTTACGTCTGACATGTCTGTAGTAGTTCAAGAGATGACTCGGTTCACAGAGTGTAGTTCTGGCCACACTGGTTCCAGACGGGACGCGGTTCACAGAGTGTAGTACCTCAGTTAGAAACATGTCTGTAATGTTTCGAGAGGTGACCCGGTTCACAGAGTGCAGTTCCTCACTTAGAAACATATCTGTAGAAGCTCGAGAGGTGACCCGGATCAGAGTGTGGTACCACAGTTAGGAACATGTCTGTAGTAGTTCGAGAGGGGACACGGTTCACAGAGTGTAGTACCACAGATATAAACATATCTGTAGTAGTTCGAGAGGTGACCCGGTTCACAGACTATTGTTCCACAGTCAGAAACATGTCTGTCGTAGTTGTAGACTTGACCAGGTACACAGAGTGTAGTAACACAGCTAGAAACATGTCTGTAGTAGTTCGAGAGGGGACCCGGTTCACAGTGTGTGGTACCACAGTTAGAAGCATGTCTTTAGTAGTTCGAGAGGTGAGCCAGTTCACAGAGTGTAGTACCACAGTCAGAAACATGTCTGTACTAGTTTGACGGTTGACCCGGGTTACAGAGTGTTGTACCACAGTTAGAAACAGGTTTCATGTAGTTCGAGTGGTTACCTGGTTCACAGAGTGTAGTTCCTCAGTTAGAAACATGTCTGTAGTAGTTCGACAGGTGACCTGGTTCACAGAGTGTAGTACCTCAGTTACAAACATTTCAGAAGTAGTTCGAGAGGAGACCCATCTCAGAGATTGCAGTACCACAGTCAGAATCATGTCTCTCGTAGTTGGAGATGTGACCCGGTTCACAGACTGTAGTACGACAATTAGAAACATGTCTGTCGTAGTTCGAGACGTGATCCAGTTCACAGAGTGTAGTTCCTCATTTAGAAACATCTCTGTAGAAGTTCGAGAGGTGACCCGGTTCACAGAGTAGTACCGTAGTTAGAAACATGTCTGTAGTAGCTCGAGAGGTGACCCAGTTCAGAGAATGACCTCAGCTAGAAACATGTCTGTAGTAGCCCGAGAGGTGACCCGGTTCACAGAGTGTAGTACCTCAGTTAGAAACATGTCTGTAATGGTTCGAGAGGTGACCCCTTCACAGAGTGCAGTTCCTCAAATAGAAACATATATGTAGAAGCTCGAGAGGTGATCCGGTTCACAGAGAGTGGTACTACAGTTAGGAACATGTCTGTAGTGGTTCGAGAGGTGACCCGGTTCAAGGAGTATAGTTCCTCAGTCACAAACATGGCCACACTAGTTCCATATGGGACGCGGTTCACAGAGTGCAGTACCACAGTTAGAAACATGTGTGTCGTAGTTCAAGACGTGATCCAGTTCACAGAGTGTAGTTCCTCAGCTAGAAACATGTCTGTAGTAGCTCGAGAGGTGACCCAGTTCAGAGAATGTAGTACCTCAGCGAGAAACATGTCTGTAATGTTTCGAGAGGTGACCCGGTTCACAGAGTGTAGTTCCACTGTTAGAAACATGTCGGTAGTAGTTCGAGAGGGGAGACGGTTCACAGAGTGTAGTACCACAGATATAAACATATGTGTAGTAGTTCGAGAGGTGACCCAGTTCACAGACTATTGTTCCACAGTCAGAAACATGTCTGTACTAGTTTGACGGTTGACCCGGGTTACAAAGTGTTGTACCACAGTTAGAAACAGGTTTCATGTAGTTCGACAGGTGACCTGGTTCACAGAGTGTACTACCTCAGTTAGAAACATTTCTGTAGTAGTTCGAGAGGTGACCTGATTCACAGAGTGTTGTACCGCAGTTAGAAACATGTCTGTAGTAGTTCGACAGGTGACCTGGTTCACAGAGTGTAGTACCTCAGTCACAAACATGGCCATACTAGTTCCAGAGGGGACCCGGTTCACAGAGCGTGTAGTACCTCAGTTAGAAACATGTTTGTAATGGTTCAAGAGGTGACCCGTTTCACAGAGTGTAGTACCACAGTTAGAAACATGTCTGTAGTAGTTCGAGAGGTGTCCCTTTCACAGAATGCAATTCCTCACATAGTAACATATATGTAGAAGCTCGAGAGGTGATCCGGTTCACGGAGTGTGGTACTACAGTTAGAATATGTCTGTAGTAGTTCGTGAGGTGACCTGGTTCACAGAGTGTAGTACCTCAACTAGAAACATATATGTAGAAGCTCGAGAGGTGATCCGGTTCACGGAGTGTGGTACTACACCTAGAAACATGTCTGTAGTAGTTCGAGAGGTGACCCGATTCACAAAGTGTTGTACCGCAGTTAGAAACATGTCTGTAGTAGTTCGAGAGGTGACCCGGTTCACAGAGTGTAGTTCCTCAGTCACAAGCATGCCCATACTAGTTCCAGAGGGGACCCGGTTCAGAGAGCGTAATACCACCGTCAGAAACATGTCTGTCGTAGTTCGAGAGGTGTCTCAGTTCACAGAGTGTAGTACCAGAGTTAGAAACAGGTCTGTAGTAGTTCGAGAGGTGATCCGGGTTCCATAGTTTAGTTCCTCAGTTAGAAACATTTCTGCAGAGTTCGTGAAGTGACCCGGTTCACAGAATGTAGATCCGCAGTTAGAAACATGTCTGCAGTAGTTCGAGAGGTCACCAGGTTCACAGAATGTAGTACCACAGTTTGGAACATGTCTGTAGTAGTTCGAGAGGTGACCCAATTCACAGAGTGTAGTCTCAGAGTTAGAAATATGTCTCTCGTAGTTCGCAAGGTGACCCGGTTCACAGAGTGTAGTACCTCAGTTAGAAATATGTCTGTAATGGTTCGAGAGGTGAACCGGTTCACAGAGTGTAGTACCACTGTTAGAAACATGTCTGTAGTAGTTTGAGAGGTGACCCGGTTCACAGAGTGTAGTACCACAGTTAGAAACATGTCTGTAGTAGTTTCAGACGTGACCCGGTTCAAAGAGTGTAGTACTGCAGTTAGAAACATGTCTGCAGTAGTTCCAGACGTGACCCGGTTCACAGAGTGTAGTATCTCAGTTAGAAACATGTCTGTAGTAGTTCGAGAGGTGACCCGGTTCACAGAGTATTGTACCACAGTCAGAAACATGTCTGTAGTAGTACCAGACGTGACCCAGTTCACAGAGTGTAGTATCTCAGTTAGAAACATGTCTGTAGTAGTTCGAGAGGTGACCCGGTTCACAGAGTGTAGTACCACTGTTAGCAACATGTCTGTAGTAGTTCGAGAGGGGACACGGTTCACAGAGTGCAGTACCGCAGTTAGAAACATGTCTGTAGAAGTTCCAGACGTGACCCGGTTCATAGCATGTTGTACCACAGTAAGAAATATGTCTGTAGTAGTTCGACAGGTGACCCGGGTTACAGGGTGTAGTACTACAGTTAGGAACAGATTCGTAGTAGTTCGAGTGGTGTCCCAGTTCTCAGAGTCTAGTTCCTCATTTAGAAACATGTCTGTAGTAGTTCGGGAGGTGTCCCGGTTCACAGAGTGTAGTACCACAGTTAGCAACATGTCTGTAGTAGTTCGAGACGTGACCCTGTTCTCAGAGTGTAGTTCCTCATTTAGAAACATTTCTGTAGTAGTTCGAGAGGTGACCCGGTTCACAGAGTGTTGTACTGCAGATAGAAATATGTCTGCCGTAGTTCGAGAAGTCACCAGGTTCACAGAGTGTAGGACCACAATCAGAAACGTGTCTGTACTACTTTGACAGTTGACCCGGGTTACGGAGTGTAGTATCACAGCTAGAAACATGTCTGTAGTAGTTCGAGTGGTGTCCCGTTCACAGAGTGTAGTATCACAGCTAGAAACATGTCTGTAGTAGTTCGAGTGGTGTCCCGTTCACAGATTGTGGTACCACAGTTAGGAACATGTCTGTAGTAGTTCGAGAGGGGACACGGTTCACAAAGTGTAGTCTCAGAGTTAGAAACATGTCTCTAGTAGTTCGCAAGGTGACCCGGTTCACAGAGTGTACTACCTCAGTTAGAAACATGTCTGTAATGGTTCGAGAGGTGACCCGGTTCACAGAGTGTAGTACCACTGTTAGAAACATGTCTGTAGTAGTTCCAGACGTGACCCGGTTCATAGAGTGTTGTTCCACAGTTACAAATATGTCTGTAGTAGTTCGACAGGTGACCCGGGTTACAGGGTGTAGTACCACAGTTAGGATTATGTCTGCCGTAGTTCGAGAGGTCACCAGGTTCACAGAGTGTAGGACCACAATCGGAAACATGTCTGTACTAGTTTGACAGTTGACCCGGGTTACGGAGTGTAGTATCACAGTTAGAAACATGTCTGTAGTAGTTCGAGATGTGATCCGGTTCACAGAGTGTAGTTCCTCAGTTAGAAACATGTCTGTAGTAGTTTGAGAGGTGACCCGGTTCACAGAGTGTAGTACCTCAGTTAGAAACATATCTGTAGCAGTTCAAGAGGTGACCTGGTTCACAGAGTGTAGTACCACAGTTAGAAACATGTCTGTAGTAGTTCGCAAGGTGACCTGGTTCACAGAGTGTAGTACTTCAGCTAGAAACATGTCTGTAGTAGCTCGAGAGGTGACCCGGTTCACAGAGTATTGTACCACAGTCAGAAACATGTCTGTCGTAGTTGGAGACTTGACCAGGTTCACAGAGTGTAGTACCACTGTTCGCAACATGTCTGGAGTAGTTCGAGAGTCGTCCCGTTCACAGAGTGTGGTACCACAGTTAGAAATATGTCTGTAGTAGTTCGACAGGTGACCCGGGTTACAGGTTGTAGTACCACAGTTAGGAACAGATCTGTCATAGTTCGAGTGGGGACCCAATTCTCAGAGTGTAGTTCCTCAGTTAGAAACATTTCTGTAGTAGTTCGAGAGGTGACCCGATTCACAGACTGTTGTACCGCAGTTAGAAACATGTCTGTAGTAGTTTGAGAAGTGACCCGGTTCACAGAGTGTAGGTCCGCAGTTAGAAATATGTCTGCCGTAGTTCGAGAGGTCACCAGGTTCACAGAGTGTAGGACCACAGTCAGAAACGTGTCTGTACTAGTTTGACAGTTGACCCGGGTTACAGAGTGTTGTACCACAGTTAGAAACAGGATTCAAGTAGTTCGAGTGGTTACCGGGTTCAGAGAGTGTAGTTCCTCAGTTAGAAACACGTCTGTAGTAGTTTGACAGGTGACCTGGTTCACAGAGTGTAGTACCTCAGTTACAAACATTTCAGAAGTAGTTCGAGAGGGGACCCGGTTCAGAGAGTGTAGTACCACAGTCAGAATCATGTCTCTCGTAGATGAAGATGTGACCCGGTTCACAGAGTGTAGTACCACAATTAGAAACATGTCTGTAGTAGTTCGAGAGGTGACCCGGTTCAGAGAACGTAGTACCACAGTTAGAAACATGTCTGTAGTTGTTCGAGAGGTGACCCAGGTTACAGAGTGTTGTACCTCAGTTAGAAACATGTCTGTAGTAGTTCGAGAGGTGACCCGGGTTCCATAGTTTAGTTCCTGAGTTAGAAACATTTCTGTAGAGTTCGTGAAGTGACCCGGTTCACAGAATGTAGTACCATAGCTAGAAACATGTCTGTAGTAGCTCGAGAGGTGACCCGGTTCACAGAGTATTGTACCACAGTCAGAAACATGTCTGTCGTAGTTGGAGACTTGACCAGGTTCACAGAGTGTAGTAACACTGTTCGCAACATGTCTGTAGTAGTTCGAGAGTCGTCCTGTTCACAGAGTGTGGTACCACAGTTAGAAACATGTCTGTAGTAGTTCGACAGGTGACCCGGGTTACAGGTTGTAGTACCACAGTTAGGAACAGATCTGTAGTAGTTCGAGTGGTGACCCAATTCTCAGAGTGTAGTTCCTCAGTTAGAAACATTTTTGTAGTAGTTTGAGAGGTGACCTGGTTCACAGAGTGTAGTACCTCAGTTAGAAACATATCTGTAGCAGTTCGAGAGGTGACCCGGTTCACAGAGTGTAGTACCTCAGTTAGAAACATGTCTGTAGTAGTTCGCAAGGTGACCTGGTTCACAGAGTGTAGTACTTCAGCTAGAAACAAGTCTGTAGTAGCTCGAGAGGTGACCCGGTTCACAGAGTATCGTACCACAGTCAGAAACATATCTGTCGTAGTTGGAGACTTGACCACGTTCACAGAGTGTAGTACCACTGTTCGCAACATGTCTGTAGTAGTTCGAGAGTCGTCCCGTTCACAGAGTGTGATACCACAGTTAGAAACATGTCTGTAGTAGTTCGACAGGTGACCCGGGTTACAGGGTGTAGTACCACAGTTAGGAACAGATTCGTAGTAGTTCGAGTGGGGACCCAGTTCTCAGAGTCTAGTTCCTCAGTTAGAAACATTTTTGTAGCAGTTCGAGAGGTGACCCGATTCACAGAGTGTTGTACCGCAGTTAGAAACATATCTGTAGTAGTTTAAGAGGTGACCTGGTTCACAGAGTGTAGTACCTCAGTTACAAACATTTCAGAAGTAGTTCGAGAGGGGACCCGGTTCAGAGAGTGTAGTACCACAGTCAGAATCATGTCTCTCGTAGTTGGAGACGTGACCCAGTTCACAGAGTGTAGTTCCTCAGTCACAAACATGGCCATACTAGTTCCAGAGGGGACCCGGTTCACAGAGCGCAGTACCACCGTCAGAAACATGTCTGTTCTAGTTCGAGACGTGATCCGGTTCACAGAGTGTAGTAACACAGTTAGAAACATGTCTGTAGTAGTTCGACAGGTGACCCGGGTTACAGGGTGTAGTACCACAGTTAGGAACAGATCTGTAGCAGTTCGAGTGGTGACCCAGATCTCAGAGTGTAGTTCCTCAATTAGAAACATGTCTGTCATAGTTGGAGACTTGACCAGGTTCACAGAGTGTAGTACCACTGTTCGCAACATGTCTGTAGTAGTTCGAGTGGGGACCCAGTTCTCAGAGTCTAGTTCCTCAGTTAGAAACATTTCTGTAGTAGTTCGATAGGTGACATGATTCACAGAGAATCACAGTACCTCAGTTACAAACATTTCAGAAGTAGTTCGAGAGGAGACCCGGTTCAGAGAATGTAGTACCACAGTTAGAAACATGTCTGTAGTTCTTCGAGAGGTGACCCGGGTTCCATAGTTTAGTTCCTGAGTTAGAAACATTTATGTAGAGTTCGTGAAGTGACCCGGTTCACAGAATGTAGGTCCGCAGTTAGAAACATGTCTGCAGTAGTTCGATAGGTCACCAGGTTCACAGAATGTAGTTCCTCTGTTAGAAACATGTCTGTAGTAGTTCGAGAGGTGACCCAGTTCACAGAGTATTGTACCATGAGTCAGAAACATGTCTGTCGTAGTTGGAGACTTGACTAGTTTCACAGAGTGGAGTACCACAGCTAAAAACATGTCTGTAATAGTTCGAGATGTGACCCGGTTCACAGAGTGCAGTTCCTCACTTAGAAACATATCTGTAGAAGCTCGAGAGGTGACCCGGTTCACAGAGTGTAGTCTCAGAGTTAGAAACATGTCTCTAGTAGTTCGCGAGGTGATCTGGTTCACAGAGTATTGTAGCACAGTGAGAAACATATCTGTAGTAGTTGGAGACATGACCTCGTTCACAGAGTGTAGTACCACTGTTAGCAACATGTCTGTAGTAGTTCGAGAGGTGTCCCGTTCACAGAGTGTAGTTCCTCAGTTAGAAACATGTCTGTAGTAGTTCGAGAAGTGACCCGGATTATCGTTAGAACTTCGCATACAGTGGGGAACAGTACAACAGGCACTTCAGTCAATGACATTGTAAGAACCTTTGAGCCGACTGTAAGATGAATGTAACCCTTGTCTCTTCCCACATACCACTCCAGTTTTCTATCGTCCATCTGCCTCAGCATTTCTTAAATGCTAATGTTTCTGCCTTCCCCACCAGTCCTGGCCAGGCGTTCCATCTCCTCACCACTCTGTGTGTAAACATTCCTTCTGCCCCATCTCCTCTCCTTATACTTTCTTCCAATCACCTTAACATTTGCTGTCGTATTAACCATTTCTGCCCTGGGAAAAATATTCTTGCTGTCCACTTGACCTGTGTCTGTCATCATCTTGTATACCTCTTTCAATTCACCTCTCATCCTCCATCACTCTACAGAGTAAAACCTTAGCTCACTCAAAATATCCTGTTAGACGTGCTCTCTAATCCAGGCAGCATCGCTTGGTGAATCTTCTCACCTACTTCCCATAATGTGGCCACCAGAACTGAACACAATAATAAGTACTCTTTACAGAGCCGTAACATTACCTCACGACTCTTGAACTCAATCCCCCGACTAATGAAGTGCAACACACCAATGGTGAAGTACCTATTCTGGAGTCTTGTGTGTGGGTCTTCAGGTTTCTTGACCTCTTGCCCGATGGTAGCTGCAGGAAGAGGGCGTGAGCTGGACAGTGGGACGTTTTATGTTAGATATGGGATGGTGGCCTACTTTATGATAAGTTTTGAGTTTGTGCCCATGCTGGACCAAACTGCTTCCACCACTTTCTGCAGCCCCTTGCACTCTTGTGCACGCCACGATGTGATGCACCCAGTCAGGGTCCTTTCAACAGTGCATCCGCAGAGGTGTTTTTGAGTTCCCTACAACGAATTCTGATAATGTAAAGCCACGGATAGGCTGCATTTTTCTAAGACTGCATTGATGTGGCAGCTTTGGTGACCCTCAGCAGCCCGAGGTGTCCTGCAGCCAGTGACATAGCCCTGAACTGCAGGCCCAAGAAAATGGAGGCTAGTTTGTGCAGAGTTAGCTCTCACCAAAGAGATAATCAACAGATCAACACACACAAAATGCTGGAGGAACTCAGCAGGCCGGGCAGCTTCTACGGAAAAGAGTAAACAGTCGATGTCTTGGGCCGAGACCCTCTGGCTGCCTTGCCGATTGTTTAATCCGGCATCATGTTCAGCACAGATATTGTTGGTCAAAGGACCTGTTTCTGTGCTCTATGAGGTGACACAGTCTGAAAGACGGCTCTGGGAGTGTCAGCTAAATACACACTGCGCTCCTTCAGCCAATGTCATTCCGAAGTCAGCCTGGTAGTCAATAAGCTCTCAGCTGAGACAACTGCAGAGTGCAGTCTGGAAGGGCTCTTGCCGTTGCGTGGTCAGCAGTGCACTGATAAGTGAGGCCGATTAGAGGATAGGCTTTACTGGGTTTCTTGGTGTTTGCTATTGGTATATTATTGCCATATTTACCAGGATACAGTGAAAAGCTTGTCTTGCGTAGTGTTTATTTCAGTTTTTATTTTATTTAGACCAGGGTGTCCCCAATCTGGGTTCCACAGATCCCTCACTAATGGTATTGGTCCATGGCATAAAAAGGTAGGGAACCCCGATTTAGAGATATAGTGCAGAACAGGCCCATCTACTTAATCCTAGTCTAATCAAGTCAAGTCAAGTCAATTTTGATTGTGATTTTGACCATAACTGCTGGTACAGTACACAGTAAAAACGAGACAACGTTTTTCAGGACCATGGTGCTACATGAAACATTACAAAAACTACACTGAACTACGTAAAACAACACAAAAACTACACTAGACTACAGACCTACCCAGGACTGCATAAAGTGCACAAAACAGTGCAGGCATTTCAATGAATAATAAACAAGACAATAGGCACAGTAGAGGGCAGTAGGTTGGTGTCAGTCCAGGCTCTGGGTATTGAGGAGTCTGATGGCTTGGGGGAAGAAACTGTTACACAGTCTGGTTGTGAGAGCCCGAATGCTTCGGTGCCTTTTGCCAGATGGCAGGAGGGAGAAGAGTTTGTATGAGGGGTACATGGGGTCCTTCATAATGCTATTTGCTTTATGGATGCAGTATGTGGTGTAATGTCTGTGATGGTGGGAAGAGAGACCCTGATGATCTTCTCAGCTGACCTCACTATCCTCTGCAGGGTCTTGCGATCCGAGATGGTGTAATTTCCGAACCAGGCAGTGATGCAGCTGCTCAGGATGCTCTCAATACAACCTCTGTAGAATGTGGTGAGGATGGGGGGGTGGGAAATGGACTTTCCTCAACCTTCACAGAAAGTAGAGATGCTGCTGGGCTTTCTTGGCTATGGAGCTGGTGTTGAGGGACCAGGTGAGATTCTCCGCCAGGTGAACACCAAGAAATTTGGTGCTCTTAATGAACTCTACGGAGGAGTCATCGATGTCCAGCGGAGAGTGGTCGCTCCGTGTCCTCCTGAAGTCAACAACCATCTCTTTTGTTTTGTTCAAATTCAGAGACAGGTTGTTGGCTCCGCACCAATCCGTCAGCCGCTGCACCTCCTGTATGCTGACTCGTTGTTCTTGCTGATGAGACCCACCATGGTCGTGTCATCGGCGAACTTGATGATGTGGTATGAGCTGTGTGTTGCAGCACAGTCGTGGGTCAGCAGAGTGAACAGCAGTGGACTGAGCACACAGCCCTGGGGGGCCCCCGTGCTCAGTGTGATGGTGTTGGAGATGCTGCTCCTGATCCGGACTGACTGGGGTCTCCCAGTGAGGAAGTCTAGGATCCAGTTGCAGAGGGAGGTGTTCAGGCCCAGTAGGCTCAGCTTTCCAATCAGGTGCTGAGGAATGATTGTGCTGAATGCTGAACTGAAGTCTATGAACAGCATTCGAACATAAGTGTCCTTTTTGTCCAGGTGGGTTAGGGCCAGGTGGAGGGTGATGGCAATGGCATCGTCTGTTGAACGGTTGGGACGATATGCGAACTGCAGGGGGTCCACTGAGGGGGACAGCAGGGTCTTGATGTGCCTCATGACAAGCCTCTCAAATCATAGGACAGTTTACAATGACCAATTAACCTACCAAATGGTACATCTTTGGACTGTGGGAGGAAACCGGAGCACCCGGAGGAAACCCACACGGTCACGGGGAGAACATACAACCTCCTTACAGAGGGCACCGGAACTGAACTCCAAAATGTCCCAAACTGTAATAACGCATGCTAACTGCTACGCTACCGTGATGCCTGTTATAGATCAAATTATTACACAGTGATTGCGGTAGAACAAGATAAAGCAATAACATTGCAGGATAAAGTGTAACAGCTACAGAGAGAGTGCAGTACAAGATCATAACGAAGTAGATTGTGAGGCCACAATCTTATCGGACAAGAGGTCAATTCAGGGCTCTGATAATAGTGAGATAGAAACTGTCCTTGAGCCTGCTGGTATGTGCTTTCTTCTGCCTGATGGGAGAGGAGAGAAGAAGGAATGTCCAGGGCGGGTGGGATCATTGATTGTGCTGCCTGTTTTACCGTGGCAGGAAGAAATGTAGACAGAGTCGGTGGAGACGGGGCTGGTTTCTGTACTTGTCGAGCTGTATCCACAACTCTGCAGTTTCTTGCAGTCACGTGCAGAGCAGCTGCTGCACCTAGGCTCTATGCACTCAGACAGAATGTTTCTATGGTGCATCAATAAAAATCAGTAAGAGTCGATGGAGACATGCTGAATTTCTTCAGCCTCCTGAGGAAGTACGGAGGACCTATCTACGTGTGTGACTGGAATGACGACTTTGTGTAGTCCCTTCAGAATGACCTGAAACACTTCATAGGAGAACGACCAGAAACCAAAGCACATGAAAAGCTGTGCATCTGGATTACCGATCTGGTTGGTGAGCCCATTACTGAGTGGACTGAGATTGACTTTGTGCGTATGATATTTGAAGAGAAATATTAAAGGTTAGCTTTATTTGTCATGTGTGTATCGAAACATTCAGACACACAATACTGTGCAAAAGTCTCAGCAGAGCAGCAGTGGCATGTGAGAAGTGAGGAAGGTGCAAGACAGGTATATTCCAAAAAAAGAACAAATTTTTGAATGGAAAAAGGATGCAAACGTGGTTGACAACAGAAGTCAAAGCCAAAGTTAAAGCAAAAGAGAGGGCATACAAGGAAGCAAAAATTAGTGGGAAAACAGAGGATTGGGAAGTTTTTAAAACCTTACAAAAGGAAACTGAGAAGGTCATTAAGAGGGAAAAGATTAACTATGAAAGGAAGCTGGCAAATAATATCAAAGAGGATACTAAAAGCTTTTTCAAGTATATAAAGAGTAAAAGACACGTGAGAGTAGATATAGGACCGATAGAAAATGATGCTGGAGAAATTGAAATGGGAGATAGAAGGAGATGGCAGAGGAACTGAATGAGTATTTTGCATCAGTCTTCACTGAGGAAGACATCAGTAGTACACCGGACACTCAAGGGTGGCAGGGAAGAGAAGTGTGCACAGTCACAATTACGACAGGGGAAGTACTCAGGAAGCTGAATAGTCTAAAGGTAGATAAATCAGATGGAATGCACCCGCGAGTTCTGAAGGAAGTAGCCATGGAGATTGCAGAGGCATTAGCGATGATCTTTCAAAAGTCGATAGATTCTGGCATGGTTCCGGAGGACTGGAAGATTGCAAATGTCACTCTGCTATTTAAGAAGGGGGCAAGGAAGCAAAAAGGAAATTATAGACCTGTTAGCTTGACATTGGCAGTTGGGAAGTTGTTGGGAGTCGATTGTCAAGGATGAGGTTACCGAGTACCTGGAGGCATATGACAAGAGAGGCAGAACTCAGCATGGATTCCTTAAAGGAAAATCCTGCCTGACAAACCTATTACAACTTTTTGAGGAAATTACCAGTAGGCTAGACAAGGGAGATGCAGTGGATGTTGTATATTTGGATTTTCAGAAGGCCTTTGACAAGGTGCCACACATGAGGCTACTTAACAAGATAAGAGTCCATGGATTACAGGAAAGTTACATACGTGGATAGAGCATTGGCTGATTGGCAGGAAACAGAGAGTGGGAATAAAGAGATCCTATTCTGGTTGGCTGCCGGTTACCAGTGGTGTTCCACAGGGATCAGTGTTGGGGCCGCTTCTTTTTACATTGTACATCAACGATTTGGATTATGGAATAGATGGCTTTGTGGCTAAGTTTGCTAACGATACGAAGATAGGTGGAGGGGCCGGTAGTGCTGAGGAAATGGAGAGTCTGCAGAGAGACTTGGATAGATTGGAAGAATGGGCAAAGAAGTGGCAAATGAAATACAATGTTGGAAAGTGTATGGTTATGCACTTTGGCAGACCATTATTTAAATGGGGAGAGAATTCAAAGTTCCAAGATGCAACAGGACTTGGGAGTCCTCGTACAGGATACCCTTAAAGTTAACCTCCAGGTTGAGTCAGTAGTGAAGAAGGCGACTGCAATGTTGGCATTCATTTCTAGAGGAATAGAGTATAGGAGCAGGGATGTGATGTTGAGGCTCTATAAGGCACTGGTGAGACCTCACTTGGAGTACTGTGGGCAGTTTTGGTCTCCTTATTTAAGAAAGGATGTGCTGACGTTGGAGAGGGTACAGAGAAGATTCACTAGAATGATTCTGGGAATGAGAGGGTTAACATATGAGGAACGTTTGTCCGCTCTTGGACTGTATTCCTTGGAGTTTAGAAGAATGAGGGGAGACCTCATAGAAACATTTCGAATGTTGAAAGGCATGGACAGAGTGGATGTGGCAAAGTTGTTTCCTATGATGGGGGAGTCTAGTACAAGAGGGCATGACTTATGGATTGAAGGGCGCCCATTCAGAACAGAAATGCAAAGAAATTTTTTTAGTCAGAGGGTGGTGAATCTATGGAATTTGTTGCCACGGGCAGAAGTGGAGGCCAAGTCATTGGGTGTATTTAAGGCAGAGATTGATAGGTATCTGAGTAGCCAGGGCATCGAAGGTTATGGTGAAAAGGTGGGGGAGTGGGACTAAAGGGGAGAATGGATCAGCTCATGATAAAATGGCGGAGCAGACTCGATGGGCCGAATGGCCGACTTCTGCTCCTTTGTCTCATGGTTTTATGGTCTTAGGCACTTCTATGTACTGTAGATGGGATGCCCAAGACTTGCGCACAGTACGGTAGTAATTTTATATATTGCACTGTACTGCTGCCACAAATAAAAACAAATTTTATGACATATGTGAGTGATGATAAACTTGATTCTGATCTGGGTCTCTATTGTGGACTGAGATTGGGAAGAGGCCAGGGAGAGGGGAATCATGGTTGGGAAAAGGGGAAGGGAGAGGGGAGGGAGCAGGAAGCACCAGAGAGACATTCTGTAATAATCAATAAACCAATTGTTTGGAATCAAATGACCTTGCCTGGTGTCTCAGGGCTGACTGTGTCTGCACCTGTGCTGCCCCCCACCCTTGGCACTCCTTCTCTGCCCCCTGTCCCACAGAGTTCCACTTCGCAACACCCTTTGCTCCCGCCAGATCTACAAACTCTCTCTCCGCTCCACGTTGACAGATACAGTATTGTGTAAAAGTTTTAGGCTCCCTCTCTATGTACATGTATCTGAGACTTTTGCACAGTAATGTACTACCTCGAGATTCATTTTCTTGCAGGCATTATGTGCAAATAAAGAAACACACTGCAATCTACAAAAAAAATACATAAACAAACACTAATAACAAATGTGAAAAACACCAACTGTGAAAATAAATTAAACATTGGAGGAATTAGAGATTTTGGAAGATTGATGGGTTGGAGGAGGAAGAGTGGAGTGGGAAACTGAAGAGATTTAAAAACAGAGCTGAGAATTTTAAAATTGAAAATGTGTTCCCAATCAGGATAGGGCAGCAGAGCTTTGAATAAGGTTGTGTTTTACAACTGTACAAGTGTGTGTTCAGTAAGTCCTGATTTAAGACGGATTTAACCCGTCAGCACCATAATCTGAATTGGTTGTTAATTTCCTGGGAAAAATGTTGCTTTATATCTCCAGGTGTCTGAAGCTATAAATGGCCTACATTACCATTGCCACACGTCTCTCAAAGCCGCCAATGTCCATAACAGCTTCATGTAAAAGAAAGCCCATCTTTGAGGCAGCCTGATGTTCCACAGCACTTTCCTTTTGCAAAGCCTTTTGTTATATTGACAGTATTTTTCCCTACACCTGCAAACAAATCCTTATTATTACAAAAGGCGCCTGTGCTTAATCCCTAACTGTGCTTTGTACAAGTTGCCATTGTGCCCCATCCACCCTGTTCCTGGGCCTTCATCACGAATGTTGTATTTATGTGGTGTTTCATTGTAATCCCACGCTGTTTCACGGGTGCTTTGTCAGGGCAATACATAAAATTACTACAGTACTGTGCAAAAGTCTTGGGCACCATAGATATATATATATGTACTGTATATAGACACACACACACCTAAGACTTTTGCACAGTACTGTACATCAAAACAAAATGCGTTGTTTGCATCAATGACCAACACAATCCGAAAAACCACTGGGGTAATGCTGTCGTGGTATCAGCACCAGCATAACGTGCCCAAAACCTACCATCCCTAACCCACACATCTTTGGACTGTGGGAGGAAACCAGAGCACCCGGAGGAAACCCACATGGTTACAGGGAAAAGAGACAAACTCCTTCCAGACAGTGGTGGGTGTTGAACCCTGATCACTGATCCCAGACACTGCACTAGTGTTACACTAACTGCTATGCTATCGTACTGTAATTGCCTCTCTTTATGCTTGTCATTATGAACCTTTAGTTTGAGAGAGAGAAATTTTATCATTTTCTGAATGGATATTGTGTTGGACGTTGATACATCAGGGACATTCATAAGATCCTTAGAAAGGCACATTAATGTAAGAAAAATGAGGGGTTATGGGCTGTGTAGGTGGGAAGGGATCTGTATAGGGATCATGGAGAAGGTTTATATTAGTTGGCACAACATTGTGGGCTGAAGGGCCTGTACTGTGCTGTACTGGACTACGGAGCTGTGTGAAAGTCTTGGGCACACATAAAACGTATCTGTAAAGCAAAGGTGCTTGCAAAAATAATGAAATGAAAAGGTTCTAAATATCAAAAAAATATAAAGAGCAGTAAACAGTAAAAACCTAAATCACGTCAATATTTGGTGTGACCACCGTTTGCCTTTGAAACTGCATCAAATCTCTTCAGTACACTACACTGTCGTGCAATTTTATAAGAAAATCGGCTGGCATGTTGTTCCACACATCTTGGAGAACTTGCCACAGTTCATCTGCAGACTTTGGCAGTCTCACTTTTTCAGACAGATTCGATGATGTTGAGATCAGGGCTCTGAGGAGCCCATACCATCTGAAACCATGTAAGAAATCTAAGACTTTTGCACAGTACTGTATATCCCAAAAATGTACAAAAAGCAGTGGTGGTTGTCTGTCATCTGATGGTGACAGGAAACCAGTGCACACGTTGTTAGAAGTAGAAAAGGCATTGCATTGGGGAGGTTTCATTTTCTTGACCTGGTCCAGAGAGAGAACGTTCAGGTCCCGGTGGTACAAACTACAAACAAGCGTTGCAAACTGGAGTCTTCCATGGTTGACAGGCAGGCCAACCCATGTGAGGGTAGCTGGTAGCCTCAGACCCCAGTGAGAGAGGACATGCCTGTCCTAGCATGGGAAGTCAGCTCCGGCAGACCGGGCAATGAGATCCAACTGCCAGGAAGGTGGTTCCGTAACGCTCCGTGGAGAGCAAAGGACATGACAAGGCACAGAAGACCTCATGGTCACCCAGTGTAATGAAAAGCAGTATAATCGTGGAAAAAGAGTGCATTAATGGCATTGGTGTGTGAATGAAGACACTGCAGAGAAATATTGGAAGATATGAAGCAACCTCTTATTTGACAAAATGAAACACAGCAGGCATCATACCACGACCCTTTTCAGAGGAAAAAAGTCTGCCTGACCCAACACTACATGACTTTTTCTGTGCTAAAGATCAAAGGACAATTCCATATTTACAATGCATCTACAATGTTTCCTTTGAACTACACACCACCCGACACCTCGCTCTTCGCACCCACACTACAGACACCCACATGAATTTAAATCAGCGTTGTCTGGTCTTCCAGCTAGCTATGGTTCACGGTTCTTAGGACCCCATTGTCCAGAGTTGTATTTAGACTTAATCTGTATTCGGGTCTAAAGACTGGTGGCTGAAGTCAGCGCTGAAGTTATTTGCTAAATGTACTAACCCCAAAAAGGCTCTAACAAATGGAACCAGATCTCAGTCTAGTCCATGGAACCCTTGCTTAACGGTATTGGTCCACAGCATAAAAAAGGTTGGGGACCCTCCCCCCACCCCCGTCTAGTCAAAGCTAATGGTTGGGTAATATCAGAAAGCAAGGCTTTTGTCTTTCTGCATTGCCCCAGTCACTGGTTTAAAGATAACTTGCTCTTAGACACAGAATGAATGTTATCAGACTGAGAAACTCTGTGGTTATTATGCCCCGTTGCAGTCATTGGGTCCTGCCCCAGATGGTCCCTAACAGAGAGGATAGCTTCTGTTACCAGCTGCTCAGCCCTGGGAATGGAATGCCACAGATGTGGTGCCGATTAACAAATGAACCAACGTCATTCTTCACCGATTGTGGCATTTTTCACAACCTGCAGTCTTTTTGGCTCTTTTTCCTCCAGATTAATGAGCTTGACATCTGGTTCCCATGGGGATGGAGCCAAGTGTAGGGCATGTCAGCTACATTCTGCAGGGCCACAAAGTGAAGGAACTGTGCTCTGACAGAGCACTGGAGCTTAGGCAACACAGTCGTTTTTATGTTCTGTAACTCCAGAACATAAAACTAAAGGAATCAGAATCAGGTTTATTATCACCGGCATGTGACGTGAAATTTGTTACTTAGTAGCAGCAGTTCAATGCAATATATAATCTAGCAAAGAGAAAAAAAATAGTAAATAAACAAGTAAATCAATTACATATATTGAATAGATTTTAAAAAATGCAAAAACAGGAATACTATATATTAAAAAAAAGTGAGGTTGAGGTAGTGTCGAAAGCTTCAATGTCCATTTAAGAATCGGATGGCAGAGGGGAAGAAGCTGTTCCTGAATCACTCAGTGTGCGCCTTTAGGTTTCTACCTCCTACCTGATGGTAACAGTGAGAAAAGGGCACGCCCTGGGTGCTGGAGGTCCTTAATAATGGACACTGCCTTTCTGAGACACTGCTCCCCAAAGGTGTCCTGGGTACTTTGTAGGCGAGTACCCAAGATGGAGCTGACTAGATTTACAACCTTCTGCAGCTTCTTTCAGTCCTGTGCAGTAGCCCTTCCATACCAGACAGTGATGCAACTTGTCAGAATGCTCTTCACAGTACAACTATAGAAGTTTTTGAGTGTATTTGTTGACATGCCAAATCTCTTCAAACTCCTAATAAAGTATAGCCGCTGTCTTGCCTTCTTTATAACTACATCGATATGTTGGGACCAGGTTAGATCCTTAGAGATCTTGACACCAAGGAACTTGAAACTGCTCACTCTCTCCATTTCTGATCCCTCTATGAGGATTGGCACGTGTTCCCTCATCTTACCCTTCCTGAAGTCCACAATCAGCTCTTTTGTCTTACTGACGTTGAGTACCAGGTTGTTGCTGCGGCACCATTCCACTAGATGGCATATCTCACTCCTGTATGCCCTCTTTTCACCACCTGAGATTCTACCAACAATGTTGTATTGTCGGCAAATTTATAGGTGGTATTTGAGCTATGCCTAGCCAGACGGTCACATGTATATAGAGATTAGAGCACCCCTGAGGTGCGCCAGTGTTGATTGTCAGTGAAGAGGATATGTTATCTCCAATCTGCACAGATTGTGATCTTCTGGTTAGGAAGCTGGGGATCCAATTGCAGAGGGAGGTGCAGAGGCCCAGAGTCTGCAACTTCTCAATCAGGATTGTTGGAATAATGGTATTAAATGCTGAGCTCTAGTCGATGAACAGCATCCTGATATAGGTGTAGGTGACGTAGGAAAATACGGAGAGTCTATTGTGTGTGTCTAATTTCATTTTTACTTTTAGCAAGTTGCGTATGTATAGTGTGTGGCATAATTCATTAGTTCAATTCAATAGCAGAAAATGTATACAGTGCATATACAACCTGAAATCTTTACTCTTCGTAGACATCCGTGAAACAGAGTGAAAAACCCCAAAGAATGAATGGCAGAAAAAACATATGCCTTTTAAGTACTTTTACATCTACAATACTGTGCGAAAGTCTTAGCTACATGTATATAACTGGGATGACAAAGACTTTTGCACAGTACTGTAAGTAATTTTATGTATTACACTGTACTGCTACCACAAGAAATCAAATTTCATGACATACTTGAGTGATAATAAATTGGTTCTCATATGGGTCTCTATTGTGGACTGAGAGTGGGAAGGGGGCAGGGAGAGGGGAATCATGGTTGGGAAAAGGGGAAGGGAGAAGGGAGGGAGTGGGAAGCACCAGAGAAACATTCAGTAATGATCAATAAACCAATTGTTTGGAATCAAATGACCTTGCCTGGTGTTTCAGGGCTGGGTGTGTCTGCACCCTCACACCCCTCCCCTGCCCCTGTCACTCCTTCCCTGCCTCCTGTCCCACATTCCTCTCTTGAAGTTCCACCCTTATCATTCCCAACATCCTTTGCTCCCGCTAGATTTACAAACTCGCTCTCCGCTCCGCATTGACAAATACAGTACTATGTAAAAGTCTCAGGCACCCAAGCTACATATATGTGCCTAAGACTTTTGCACAGTACTGTATGTAATGTATTTCATTGTACTCCTGCCACAGAACAACACATTTCATGACATACGAGTCTCATTTTGATTCTGATCCATAAACCTGAATCTGATTTTGATTCTAATCTATTTTGGATTTGCACAAGGTCAAGGCACGGAAGGAAGCCGTTCTTTCCATCATGGTTGTGCTAACCCCTTGCTGGGTTTAATTTAATTACTAAAACTCAATCCTCTGCAAACCGTTCTCTTCAGTGACTTCTTCATTTGAGACATTTGCTTCCACTTCCACTTTAGGCAGCTTGTTCCAGAGCACAAAACTCTGAATAGCACCCCTCCCCCACTTCAATTACCCCCGTCACTTCTGTTCGATTACATTATTCTGCCCCTCTCAGTCCTCAGCTCCAACAATGTAGGTGTATTGTGATATCTCCTGCCCCACATAGGCAGGTTTGGAAATGTCAGCCACTGCCTGCTGGGCCAGAGTTTACTGCAAATTTGCGTCGAAGGACCGAGAGAGAGGGACAAGGTCCCAAGCACCAAGCACTGTGGGAAGATACAACACCTCTCCCCACAGCCCCAACTGCGATCAATTAAATGGGAACCAGCGGGGGCTAGTCGTCTCAGCAAATCTCCTCCACCATTCATGGCTCCACTAGAGGCTTCCCCATTAAGAAACAATTGATTGCAGTCTTCAAAGGTCAAGCTGGAGGAGACTACAGTCAACCTTTCTCTCTCTCCCCTCTCTCTATCTTTCTACCTCTCCCACTCTCCCTCCCTCCCTCTCTCTTCCCCTCGCTCTCTTTCTCTTTCTATCTCTACATAGGAAAGAGTATTGTATTTCCAAACCTCCTGATGTGGACCAAATTCCTGTCTAGAAATCCTTTGGTTTGAAAACTTAATATTAGAGGTAAGAAAGAATAAAAAAATAAGTTATCTCAAACAGTCTAACAGGAGGGGTTATCACTTCCCCGGCTTAGGTTGACTCATTATAGAACCCAATGGCTGAGGGTAAGAATGACCTCATATAGCACTCTTTGAAGCAAAGCAGTTGTCTTAGTCTATTACTAAAAGTGTCCCTCTGTTCAGCCAAGGTGGCAGGCAGAGGATAAGAAAAATTGTCCAGATTTTCCATAAGGTCTTTTGTTCTACCACAGCATTCAATGTGTCTCATTTGATTCCTATAGAAGAGCCAGCCTTTCTAATCAGTTTATTGAGCCTGTTGGCATCACCCACGTTGATGTCAGCACACCACTGCAGAGAAGTTTGTACTGGTGATAACAGATTGGTAAAAGCTGTGAAGGAGAGGCCTGCATACTCCAAAGGACCTCAGTCTCCTCAGGAAGTAGAGGCAACTCTGGCCCTTCTTGTACACAGCCTGTGCTGGTGTTCCACTCAAGTCTGTCATCCAGGTTACTTGTATGTCTTCACCACATCCACATCCTCACCTTCAATAGTAACAGGGAGTAGTGCAGGCTCCGTCTTCCTAAAGTCCATCACTATCTCCCTTGTCTTACTGATGTTGAGCTGCAGATGATTCAGCTTGCACCATTTGACAAAGTCCTCCATCAGGGATTGTATTCATCCTCCCGTCCTCCCTTTATACACCTGACTATTGCTGAGACATCAGAGAGTGTCTGCAGATGACATGACTCAGTGTGATATCTAAAGGCCAAGCTATACAGGGTAAACAGAAAGAGAGCCGATACAGTCCCCTATGGGACCCCAGTGCTGCTTACAGCCATGACTGACACACAGCTCTGGTTTGCCAGTCAGGTACAATAGAAGTGCCAATCTGCATTGAAAGGAGCTTCCCCCCAGTAATGAGGGCTATATGGTATTGAAGGCACCTGAGAAATCAAAAAACATAATCCTCACAGTGCTGCCCCATTTATCCAACTGGGAGTAGGCTCTGTTCAGCAGGTAGATGACAACATTGTTGACTCCTGTCACCTCCTGTGCCTAATAAAGTGGCCACTGAGTGTATGCTTGTGGTCTCCTGCTGCTGTAGCACATCCACTTCCACATTCGATGTGTTCTGCATTCAGAGAAGCTCTTCTGCACACCACTGTTGTAACACGTGGTTATTTGAGTTACTTTCACCTTCCTGTCAACTTGAAACAGTCTGGCCGTTCTCCTCTGACCTCTCTCATTAACAAGGTGTTTTCACCCACAGAACTGCTGCTCACACCGTTCTCTGTAAACTGTAGAGACTGTTGTGTGTGAAAATCCCAGGTGATCAGCAGTTTCTGAGATACTCAAGTGACCCTATCTGGCACCAGCAATCATTCCACAGTCAAAGTCACTTAGCTCACATTTCTTCCCCATTCTGATGTTTGGTCTGAACAACAACTGAACCTCCTGGCCATGTCTGCATGCTTTTATGCATTGAGTCACAGCCACACGATTGGCTGATCAGAGATTTGCAGGTGTACCGGTGTACCTGATAATATGGCCACTGAGTGTATCAGCCCATTGACCTCTCTCCTTGCCCTGATTTCTTGCAGCCATTGACTGTATAGTTGGTCCATGGGGCTCCTGGACTGAATGTAGCTCGTTGTGCGGCATCGGAAGCAGAGAAAGAGTGAGGCTCGTCATCATCCCACCCAGGAACGGAGGGACACCCTGTCCTGATCTGAAGCAACGTCGGGGTTGCTATGGACACGACCCTGACCAATGCCACTCAGTTAAAGGTACAGTCCTCCATTCCATTGGGTGGCAGACTTTTCACACGCATGCTTACTGGACAATGGTGAGATATCAGCCCTGCCAATCCTATCTAAGTTTGTCCATCAACAGGAAGATACAACAAGGATAGATCATTTGCCACCTCAAAACTGTTCACCCCTTCAATGAGGTTCAAGGTGCATGAGAATGAGCCTGGGAATGAAAGGGTTAAGGTACGAGGAGCTTTTGATGGTTCTGCGCCTGTACTCACTGGAGTTTAGAAGAATGAGGGGGGAGTCTCATTGAAACCTATCAAATACTGAATGGCTTAGACAGAGTGGACATAGACAACATGATTCCAATAGTCAGGGAGTCTAGGACCAGAGGGCACATCTCAGAATATAAGGACATCCCTATAGAATAGAGATGAGGATGAATTTCTTCAACCAAGGGACGGTGAATGTTTACAATTCATTGCCACAGACCGCTGTGAATGGAGAGTTATTGGGTACATTTAAAGTGGAGGTTGATAGGTTCTTGATTAGTAAGGGTGTAAAAGGTTATGGGAAGAAGGCAGGAGATTGGTATTGAGAGGGATAATTAATCAGCCATGATGGAATGGCAGGAGGAGGCTCGATGGGTCAAGTGGCCCAATTTTACTCCTTTGTCTTTTAGTCTTATGGTTTATTATTGGCCTTGTGCCCATCACACAGATTTTTTCCTCATATCCCTGAATGATAAATGAGAAATGATGAAGGGGGCATTGTGGCTCTGCTAGTAGAGTCGCTGCCTCACAGTGCCAGAGCCCTGGGTTCAATCCTCACACCAGGTGTTGGAATTTGCACCTTCTCCTTGTGAATGTGTGTGTTTCCCACAAGTGATCCAGTTTCCCACAGATATGTGGCTTGGTTAGTCAATTAACCACTGCATGTAGGTGAGCAGGTAGAATCTGGGGGCATGGGGTTGGTGGGAGGTAATTAGAGTCATGGAGTCATAGAAAAGTTCAGCACTTTGGCCTCTCTTGTCCATGCGAACCAGTTAAGCTGCCAACTCCCATTGATCTGCACCAGGACCATGGTTCTTTATACCCCAACCGTCCATGTACCTACCTAAACTGCTTTTCAACGCTGGAATCAAATTCTCATCCACCACTTGTGCTGGCAACTCATTCCACAACTAACACCACCCTCTGACTGAAGAAGTTCCCCCTCAAGTTCCCCTTAAATACTTTACCTTTAACCCTTGACCCATCACCACCAGTTGTAGTCCCATACAACCTCAGTGGGAAAAGCCTGCTTGCATTTACCCTATCTATACTCCTCATAATTTGCACACCTCTATCAAATCTCCCCTCAATCTTCTACATTCTAGGGAATAAAGTTCTACCCTATTCAATCTTTCTTTACAATGCAGGTCCTCCGGTCTCAACAACATTCTTGTAAATTTTCTCTGTACTCTTTCAAACTTATTTGTATTCTTCCTGCAGGTAGGTAACCAAAACTGCACACAACACTCCATATTAGGCCTCCACTAATGTCTCATACAACTTCAGCATAACATCACTTCTCCTGTACTCATTACTTTGATCTATAAAAGCTAATGTGCCAAAAGTTCTCGTAATGACCTTATCTACCCATGACTCTACTTTCAATAAATTATGGACCTGTATTCCCGGATCCCTTTGTTCTACAGCACTCCTCAGTGCCCTACCGTTCACTGCATAGGACCTACCCTGGGTGGTCCCACCTAATTGTAACACCTCGCACTTGTCTGCATTAAATCCCATCTGCCATTTTTTAGCCCATTTTTCCAGCTGGTCCAGATCCTGCTGCAAGCCATGATAGCCTTCTTTGCTGATCATTACACTCCAATTTTGACATCAACCAAAATCTGTTGATCCAGTTAACCACATTATCACCCAGATTGTTGATATAGATGACAAACAAAGATAGACCCAGCACCAATCCCTACGACACACCTCCAGTCAGGGAGGCACCCTCTATTACCATTCCCTGGCTTCTCCCACAAAGCCAGTGTCTAATCCAATTTACTTCCTCATCTTGAATGGCTGGGAATTCAGGGGGAATAGAAAATAGGATTAATGTCAGTTTGGTGTAAATGGATGGGTGATGGGCAGCATAGGCTAGATAGGCTGAAGGGCCATTTCCATGCTGTGTGGCCTTATGTTAACCACATAGATATTTTGTTAAACTTATAGGGAACACCCAACTAAGTTTACATAGACCATCCCATTGGGACCATCCTGGTTCTACAAGGTTGACAACCTAATCTTCATCCTGTGAAGACCAGCTTAATAGCATCATTGAGATCAGCCTGACTGAATCACCCAATAACCCAAGAGACCACTTACTAACCTCCTGTCAACCTAGAAACAACACTATTAACACCATAGAGAATCACAGCAACTGCTGTGCTAATCCTGCTAACCCGACACAAAGAGACTACAGAGATGATCACATTATTCAATGAATTAATATTATTAATAGTAATTAATATCATTATCATCATGTACCATGTCGTATATGACATGGGTGATCATGGTCTTATGATCATGATTGTTCTTGGCAAATTTTTCTACAGAAGTGGTTTGCCATTGCTTTCTTCTGGGCAGTGTCTTTACAAGTTGGGTGACCCCAGCCATTATCAATACTCTTCAGAGACTTTCTGCCTGGTGTCAGTGGTCACATAACCAGGGCTTGTGATATGTACCGGCTGCTCATACGACCATCCACCACCTGCTCCCATGGCTCACATGACCCTGATTGGAGGGAGGGGAGGGGGAGCAAAGCAGGTGCCACACCTTGCCCGAGGGTGACCTACACGCTAGCAGAGGGAAGGAGCACCTTACATCTCCTTTGGTAAAGATGTGTCTTCATCCCACCACCAAATCAATTAATAGGTCTCTTTAAGTAACTGTAGTGAACACTCCATTAGCTGTTCGTCCTGCCCTATTCATGCCATGGAAATTTCCCCCCAGTCTCCTCATTCATTGGTCTGAGTTAGTGAACTATAGTTTTGTAACTGAGGGAAGGTTTTTTATTCCTTTGCACTGTCGAGGGGGACCAACAGGTCAAAGGTGAACAGCTGAACTTGAATCTCTTTACAGAGGTGGCGAAGATTTTGCCCAACTCCTACAAGCGGAGCTTCAAAGACCCTTGGAAAAGACCACACATGATGGCAAAGGAGCAAAGACCAAGGTAATGTTGTTTTACAGTGTGCAGGTTTTGTGAAAATGGGGAGCAACACCTCATATTTCATCTAGGTGGCCTCCAACCTGATGGCACGAACACCTATTTCTCCAACTTCCAGTTATTTTAACCCCCTCCCCTTTTTAAATTCCGCACTCTGGCCTCTTTCTTTTTCTCCTCACCTGCGTACCACCTCCACGTGGGACCCCTTTGTTCCATGGTCCACTCTCCTGCCCTATCAGAATCCTTCTTCTCCAGCCCTTTACCTTTTCCATCAATCACCTCCCAGCTCCTGACTTCATTTCCCCCTCTCCCACCCACCTGCTTCACCTATCACCTTCTAACTTGTCCTCCTCCCCCTCTCCTGCATGATTTTATTCTGGTGACTTGCCACTTCCTTCTCAGTCCTGTAGAAGGGTCTCAGCCCAAAATGTCGACTGTTTATTCATTTCAGTAGATTCTGCCTGACATGCTGAGTTGCTTCAGCATTTTGTGTGTGTTACTCTGCATCTGCAGAACCTCTTGTGTTTTTCTAAAACTTACTGCTCAGTTAAATCCACTGAATTGACATTAACCAAAGTGGCAGCTTTGTTAATTGTTCTTTAAAAATATCCACCATATGAAAGAAGAATTTATTTTCTCTTCAACTTTGAATTTAAATGCATAATCTTCTTCTTGTGGAACTTAGGTCATTGTCCTTAGTTGATGGGATGGTTGGCGTTCGTCAATGTTTCTGTAATCCATTGCATCCACTGTACAGGGGGATTGGTCTATACAGCTCCACCAGAGCCTTGTTGGCCGGCCTTACCTGTTTCCACCTCTCACGAAGGTGCGTAGGAGAGGATACAATGCATGACAGTGCTGTTCAAACAATGGCAGTGATTTCATTGTGAGCTTGGATCAAGGGAGCTGGTCTTGCAATGTGGTGGAAAATGAACATCATCCCTTCAGAACTCATTCACTTTCAAGGTCCTTATTGCTTGTTCTCGATATTTAATGCTCATTGATTTCTTCTTTTTCTTTTTTGTATTCACAGAGTTTGTTGTCTTTTGCTTGTTGGCTGTTTGTCCAGTCTGGTGCAGCCTTCCAGTGATTCTTTTATGTTTCTTGTATTTACTGTGAATGCCCACAAGAAAACAAATCTCAGGGTTGTATATGGTAACATATATGTACTTTGATCCTAACTTTACATTGAACTTTGAGGAGGCTTTACAAATAAATGTCTCAACTGTGTGCTTGTTTGCTCTGGCACAACAACAAAGAAACTTAAACAAGAGGAAAGTACCTCTTCCTAGAGATGCTGCCTGGCCTGCTGCGTTCACCAGCAACTTTTACGTGTGTTGGTTGAACAAAGAAACTTAACTGGCAACTGTTTACCCATTCATTCATCTCTCTCTCTCTCTCTCTCTCTCTCTTTCCCCCTCACCCACTAAATCTCTCTCCATATCCACCTCTAGGTCACTCTGTCTATATATTTCTTTCTCTTTCTCCCCCTCTATTTACCTCCCTCCCACTCTCTCTATATCTATCTCTCTTATTTGTATACTGTATCTCTATCTCTTTATCTCTATTTCTCAACCTCCCTCCTTCTCTCTCACACATTCCCATATTTTGTATCTCTCTCTCTCTCTCTGTCTCTCATATCAGAATCAGGTTTATCATCACTCACATATGACATGAAATTTGTTTTTTTGCAGTAGCAGTACAGTGCAATACATAAAATTACTACAGTACTGTGTAAAAGTCTTAGGCACCCGAGTTATATATATGTGACTTTTGCTCAGGACTGTACAGTGGAATGCATAGTTTGTGCCAATAACCAAACAATCTGAGGATGTGCTGGGGGCAGCCCACAAGTGTTGGCATCTTGGCATGATCACAACTCACCTAACTCAACCTTAGCCTAACCGTACAGCTAGGGTGCCTAAGACTTTGGCACTGTACTGTAGTCATTTTATGTAGTGCACTATACTGCCACCAATAAAACAAATTTCAGAGCTGGGTGTGTCTGGACCTACACCATCCCCATCCCTAACACTCTTTCTCTGCCACCTGTCCCACACCCCTCCCGCGTCACTCCACCCTCACCATTCCCAACATCCTCTGCTTTCGCCGGATTTACAGACTCGCTATCCGCTCCACGTTGGCTAATACAGTTCTGTTGAAAAGCCTTAGGCACCCTAGCGATATAAGACTTTTGCCTAAGACATTTGCACAGCACTGTATGTCTTAGGAATGTAGAAGGAATCTGGAGCACCCAAGGAAGCTCACATAGTCACACTCCTTACAGACAATGACATTAATTGAACACTGATTGGTGGTCTATGACATTGTAGAGCAGGGCTCTCCAACCTGGGGCGCACAGACCCGTCGGTCAGTAGCAATGGTCCAGGGGTTCCCAACCAGGGCCACGCAGAGACCTCAGTCAGCAGCAGAGGTCCATGGCATAAAAAAAGTTTGGGAGCCCCTGGTGTAGAGCGTGTGCTAACTGCCCTGCTGCCATGGCACCCCAGATGTTTAGATTTAGCCCACTGAATGAAATGAAACTCCTCCAGCCTGCACACCTGACCAACAGACTGTAGATGGGCTCCTCATGGTTGGTAATTGTAGCCGGGTTTATTGGTAAATCTGCAATAAAAGCTTCGCCTGGGCTCCTGAGAGGAAACAGTTTGGGACAGATGAAAGCTGAACCTTCCCTGAGGTTTAGGCAGCAGCGGGTATGTACAACATGTTTCACCACATATGCCAGAGACTTTATCCTATCAAGTTACATGCATCCCTGTGGAGTGAGTCCCACTCCCAGCTAGCTCCACGACACACACAGCTTACCTCACACAAAGTAAAAGTTGATTTGATTGTGCCAGTGCACCTGTCCCCAAGACATCCTGATAAAGTGTGATCACTTTACCCACCCGCTTCATCAACGGCAAACAGAACTTAAAACGTAACCATAAGATATAGGAGCAGAATTAGACCATTTGACCCATTGATTCTGCTTTGCCATTTCATCATGGCTGATCTAATTCGCTCTCAGCCCCAATCTTCTGCCTTCTCCCCATAACCCTTCAACCCTGGCCAATCAATCTCCACCTTAAACACACCCAGTAACGTAGCCTCCACAGCCACCTGTGGCAATGAATTCCACAGATTCACCACCCTCTAGCCAGAGAAATTGCTCCTCATCTCCATTCTAAATGGACATCCCTCTGTTTTGAGGCAGTGCCCTCTGGTTCTAGACTCCCCCACCAGTGGAAACATCCTCTTCACATAGTCATATTCATAGTCATACTTTATTGATCCCAGGGCAAATTGGTTTTCATTGTAGTTGCACCATAAATAATTAAATAGTAATAAAATCATAAATAATTAAATAGTAATATGTAAATTATGCCAGCCTGTTGACTCAGGGTGTCTGACCCTCCAAGGGAGGAGTTGTAAAGTTTGATGGCCACAGGCAGGAATGACTTCCTATGACGCTCCGTGTTGCATCTCGGTGGAATGAGTCTCTGGCTGAATGTACTCCTGTGCCCACCAAGTCCATTATGTGGTGGATGAGAGACATTGTCCAAGATGGCATGCAACTTGGACAGCATCCTCTTTTCAGACACCACCGTCAGAGAGTCCAGTTCCATCCCCACAACATTACTGGCCTTACGAATGGGTTTGTTGATTCTGTTGGTGTCTGCTACCCTCAGCCTGCTGCCCCAGCACACAACAGCAAACATGATCGCACTGGCCACCACAGACTCGTAGAACATCCTCAGCATCGTCCGGCAGATGTTAAAGGACCTCAGTCTCCTCAGGAAATAGAGACGGCTCTGACCCTTCTTGTAGACAGCCTCAGTGTTCTTTGACCAGTCCAGTTTATTGTCAATTTGTATCCCCAGGTATTCACATCCACTCTAACTAAACATTCCATAGGTTTCAATAAGATCCTGCCTCATACTTCTAAATTCCAGCGAGTACGTACCCAGAGTCATCAATCTCCATTCATATGATAGCCCTTTCAAACACAGAGTCTTCCGCGTAGCTATATTACAGCTATATAAGACATTGGTTAGACCCCACTTGGAGTACTGTGTTCAGTTCTGGTCACCTCACTACAGAAAGGACGTGGATACTATAGAGAGGTTTACAAGGGTGTTGCCTGGATTGGAGAGTGTTCCTTTTGAGAATAGGTTGAGTGAACTCGGCCTTTTCTCCTTGGAGAATGAGAGATGAGAGGTGACCTAATAGAGGTGTATCAGGTGATGAGAGACATTGATCATGTAGATAGTCAGAGGCTTTTTCCTAGGACTGAAATGGCTAACATGAGGGGCATAGTTTTAAGGTGCTTGGAAGTCGGTAGAAGGGGTAGGTTTTCCACACGGAGAGTGGTGAGTGAGTGGAATGGGCTGCCGACGACAGTGGTGGAGGCAGATACGATAGGGTCTTTTACATGGAACTTGGAAAAATAGAGGGCTATGCGATAGGGAAATTCTAGGCAGCTTCTATAGTAGGTTACATGGTCGGCACAACATTGTATGTCAAAGGGCCTGTAACGTGCTGTAAATTTCTATGTTCTATATTCTATGTAACCTCTTCTGAACCCTCTCCAACGTCAGCACATCCTTTCTTAAATATGGGACCCAAAACTGCTCATAATACTCCAAGTGAGGCCTCACCGGTGTCTTATCAATCATTGCTGATGTGATAACCCTTTCATTCCCGGCATTATTCTGTGAATTTATAACCTAGAACTTAGAACAGAGAACATAGAATTCACAGAACAATAATGGTTGGGGTTTCAGGGAGCAATTCCGAAGGCACAGGATAGATTCATCCCAAAGATGACGATGTATCCTAAAGTGTGGATGAGGCTACCATGAGCAACATGGGAAGGCAAAGACAGCATAAAAGCAAGAGAGGGCATATAACAGTGAAAATTAGTGGGAAGGTAAAGGAATGGGAAGCATCGAAAAACCAACAGAAGGCAACTAAAAAACCATAAAGAGAGAAAAGATGAAATATGAAGGTAAGTGAGGCAATAATATAAAAGAGGATATAAGAAGTTTCTTTCAGATAAATAAAGAGTAAAAAAGAGATAAGAGTGCATATTGGACTGCTGTAAAATGACACTGAAGAGGTATCAATGGGGGACAAAGAAATGACGGATGAATTTAATAAGTATTTTGCGTCAGTCTTCACTGTGGAGGAAACACTCACAACACACTGGAGGAACTCAGCAGGTCAACGTTTCGGGCTGGAACCCTTCGTCAGGACTGTAGAGGGAAGGGGCAGAGGCCCTATAAAGAAGGTGGGGGGAGGTTGGGAAGGAGAAGGCTGGTAGGATCCAGGTGAAAAACCAGTAAGGGGAAAGATAAAGGGGTGGGGGAAGGGAGGCAGGGAGGTGATAGGCAGGAAAGGTGAAGGAGGAATAGGGGAAAACACAATGGGTAGTAGAAGGAGGCAGAACCATGAGGGAGGTGATAGGCAGCTGGGGGAAGGGGCAGAGTGACATAGGGATAGGGGAAGGGAGGGGGAGGGAATTACTGGAAGTTGGAGAATTCTATGTTCATACCGAGGGGTTGGAGACTACCTAGACAGTATATGAAGTGTTGGTCCTCCAACCTGAGTTTAGCCTCATCATGGCAGTAGAGGAGGCCATGTATGAACATATCTGAATGGGAATGGGAAGCAGAGTTGAAGTGGGTGGCAACTGGGAGATCCTGTCTGTTTTGGCGGACAGAGCGGAGGTGCTTGACGAAGCAGTCCCCCAATCTGCGTCGGGTTTCACCGATGTAGAGGAGGCCGCACCGGGAGCACCGGATGCAATAGATGACCCCAACAGACTCACAAGTGAAGTGTTGTCTCACCTGGAAGGACTGTTTGGGGCCCTGAATGGTGGCAAGAGAGGAGGTGTAGGGACAGGTGTAGCACTTATGCTTACAGGGATAAGTGCCGGAAGGGAGATCCGCAGTCTCCCGGTGTGGCCTCCTCTACATCAGTAAAACCCAATGCAGATTGGGGGACTGCTTTGTCGAGCACCTCCGCTCCCTGGGTTCTGGAAGAGGGGGCTGAAGAGATTTTCGAGGCATTAGTAATGATCTTTCAAGAATCACTAGATTCTGGAATGATTCTGGAATGGTTCTGGAATGGCTCAGGAGAACTGGAAAATTGCAAATGTCACTGCAATCTTTAAGAAGGGAGTGAAGCAGAATGAAGGAAATTGTAGGACAGTTAGTCTGACCAGTGGTTGGAAATTGTAGGACAGTTAGTCTGACCAGTGGTTGGAAATTGTAGGACAGTTAGTCTGACCAGTGGTTGGAAATTGTAGGACAGTTAGTCTGACCAGTGGTTGGAAAGATGTTGAACAGTTAGTCTGACCAGTGGTTGGAAAGATGTTGGAGTCTGGAATTAAGAATGAGGTTTCAAGGTACTTGGAGGCACATGCCAGTATAGTTTCCCTAAGAGGAAATCTTGCTGGACAAATCTGTTAGAAATCTTTGAGGAAAAAAACAGGCAGAATAGACAAGGGAGAGTCAGTGGATGTTGTTTATTTGGAATTTTGGAACACCTTTGACAAGGTACTGCACATGAGGTGCTTAACAAGATGCGAGCACATGGTATTACAGGAAAGACACGAGCATGGATAGAGCATTGGTTGATAAGCAAGAGGCAAGGAGTGGGAATAAAAGTGGTCTTTTCTGGTTGGCTACCAGTGACGAATGGTGTGCCTCAAGGATCAGTTTTGGGACCATTTCTTTTCACGTTATATGTTAATGATTTGGATGACAGAATTGATGGTTTTGTGGCTAAATTTGCAGACAATACAAAGATAGGTGGAGGAGCTGGAAGTGTTGAGGAAGCAAGGTGTCCGCAGAAGGACTTAGATTGGGAGAATGGGCAAAGTGGCAGATGGACTATAGTGTGGGGAAGAGCATGGTGAATTGTGGGCCAAATGGCCTGTTCCTGTGCTGTACTCTTCCATGTTCTACGTTCGATGTACTGAACAAGTGGAAATGAGGAGGGGGCTGCAAGGGAACTAAAATCGGAAGCGGTGCGATGTTCCAGATGTGGGCAGGATGAGGCTAGAGCAGTGGGCACGAGCAGGAGTCAGGGCATGATTCAGATTCTGATTCATTTGCACATCGAAACATACAGTGGAATGCGTCATTTGCTTTAACAATCAATACAACCTAAGGATGTGCTGGGGGCAGTCCACAAGCATTGTCACACATTCCGATGCCAACCGTACATTTCAAGGATATGGGTTCAGCAGGCAGAAGCAATCGGCCTGCTAAGGCAGACTTCTTTCTGAATCTTGGGTTAGGAGATAGGAGGGGGCAGTGAGCACTGTTCTCACTAAGCTGCCCAGATGTGCGCGTCACTCAGTAACTGAAATGCTCCAGCACACATACCCTTTTTGCTGCACAGCTGGAATTTTTTTATATAATATTAATATCCAGGTGGCATGGTAGAGATATATATCTCCACCAAAGGTGGGGTAAGGTACTCCTTCCCTCCACTGGCCTGCAGCTCACTGTTGGACAAGGTGTAGCACCTGGTTAGCTCCTCCATGCCTCCCCCCACTGATCGGGGTCACCTGAAGCTATGGGAGCAGGTGGTGGATGGTCGTATGAGCAGCTGGTGTGTATCACAGGTCCTGGTTATGTGACCACTGATGTCAGGCAGACAATCTCTGAAGAGTATTGATAATGGCTGGGGTCACCCGTTTTGTAAAAACACCACCAGAGGAAGGCAATAGCAAACCACTTCTACAGAAAAATTTGTCAAGAACCATCATGTTTATGGAAAGGCCATGGCTGCCGATGTCATATGACGCAACACATAACAAACGAACAAATGTTAATATCATTTTGAAATTATGCTAATATATTAATATAATTTTGAAATACCTTGTTATTAATTGTGTTAGTAATATAATCCATGTCTTCTAAATAGTAAATGTACGCAACCTTTACTTTGAAGCATTTTAGAGCTTCAATGTATTTACATTGTCAGTGTTTCCAGTTACAACATTGTTACAAATTGTAACAATAAAGGCAGAATGGTAACTCATTGTTAATGAACCTCTGGTCCACTATCTAGTCAGAACATTTTAATTTTGGTATTGTACCTGTCAGTTACTTTTACTGTCTGACATTGTTTACTTGTGTTGTGTTTTGCAATTTGTGTTTGTTTGATATGCATATTACAAAAAAAGACATTTCAAGGGCTTCGTAGTTTTCAGGCCATGGAAAATGTCCTGTTCAGGGCAATAGTTGGTCCACACAACCATAAAAAAAATCTGAGGGAAAATTGGCAGTGGAGCATTGGGAAATGAAGGTTCTCCACTTGAAATGTCAACTGTCCATATCTCTCCTTGCATGCTGCCTGACCCATTGAGTTCCTCCAGCTTTTTCTGTGTTGTTTAATCAAGAGGCAATACTGAACACCGAAAGGAAAAAACAATCAGTAAACATCTGAGGTGGACTAAGGGGAGTGGATCAAGGATTAAGAATCATAGAGCATGGAAACAAGCCCTTCAGCCCAACTGGACTATGCCGACCATCCTACCTGCTTGTTCCAGTTGTCCATATTCAGCCCCTAAAATTCCAAGACCCTCTCCTTCATGTACCTGTCTATATACCCCTTAAATGTTGCAATTGTACCTGCCTCAACAACTTCCTCTAGCAGCTCATTCCAGACACCCACTGCCTCTGACCCATTAATCTAAACTCCCCTCGTAGCTTTTCAATAATCATTTGATGTTTGCGATAATGAGATGTTGATAAAGGTTCAAATTTCAAAGTACATTTATTAACAAAGTATGCATGCAGTACACAACCCTGAGATTTGTCTCCCCATAGACAGCCACAAAACAAAGAAACACCATGGAACCAACTCATTCAATGAAAGACATCAAACATCAAATCTCCCCTCCGCCCACGCACAAAATATATTGTGGAAGCAGCAACCCAAAAAAAAATATAAAACACAAACTCAGAAGGCATATTTCTGTTCAGTTCAGCTCAGTGTTCATTAGCTGCAGGCTGCCCCAATTCAAAAATCACCCAAAAGTAGTAACAAAAAAAGAGTGACCAGGACTAGAACACATGGTGAAAAAAACAAATTGGAGTCCAAATCTACGAACTGCTCTGATTAAAACTTGCTCCAGCACCATCCACCGACAGCATCAAGGGAAAGAAAAATCATTTGACCTTTGGGAGCAGTGAGTGAGGGGGAGAGCGAGACTGTCACACCCAGACACCTTCCTCTGGCAGCGGTGACCTCGAGGCTGTTAGACGATGCTGACCACTTGTTTATCTTCCACACTCACCTAGATGATTCATTCTTCTTCAGCGGTTTAATCGGCAGGAGATGGAGTTGATCATGGGCCCGCCTCATCTCCAGGTTCACTCGCAGCCTCGAGGAGACAGGAAAGCACCAGAGCACCCGATCAGCCTGAAATCACACCGCCAGAATGTAGAATGGACTCCAACAGTAGTAGAACTAGACTGAAATAAAAAGACGTAAAAGAAGTGAAAGGAATTGTTTTCTGACCTGTCTTCAGAATGTTGCCTTTGGTAACATAGTTTGCTGGTGCCATCCTTTATCACATCTTGGCATCTGAGGCAGATGGAACACTAATACTCCTTCTGGTGGTCAGATAGTGCAGCTGTGGGTAAGCCCGAGGCTTTCTATCTTTATAGAACGTAGATCGGCACAGTACAGGAGCAGGCCTGTCCAAGCTAAACACAAATGCTGAATTAAATTAAGATTCTTCTGCTTGTCCAAGATCCATACCCCTCCACTTCCCCCATACTCACGTGTCTAACAGGCTTTTTAATACCACTACCATATCTGCCTCCACCAATAACCCTGGGAGCCTGTTCCAAGTCATCATCATCATCAGGTGCCGTGCCCAGTTTGAACTTTGACTGCCATGGCCCACACACTCCTGTTTCGGGTCAAGTGGATCAATTCATTGGTATTCATTTCCTATTCTCTGGCTGCTGTCTCCATCATCATTTGTCCTTGTCTTCCTCTTGCTTTCTTCCCTTCAATCTTTCCCATAATTACTGTGCATTCTAACTCCTCTTTCCTAATCACATGTCCAATGAAGTTACGTTGCCTTTTCATGATCTCATACATTATTTCTCTTTTTGTGTTTGCTCTGTTCATGACATCCTGCTTAGATATTCGTTTTGTCCATGAAATTTTTTGCATCCTCCTCAAAAACTACATCTCTGCTGCTACAATTCGTTTCCTCATGTTGTCCAACATCCTGAGCCATATAACATAACTGGATAAACGTAACATTTCAGTACTCTGAGGCGGGTTGTCATGCCTAGTTTAGTATTGGTCAGTATACTCTTCATTCTCGTAAAGGTGTCTTTTGCCATCCCTATTCTTCTTTTAATGTCCAAATTGCACCTGCCATCTAATGTCACCCAGCTTCCTAAGTAGCAAAGGTTCTGTACTTGTTTTATGTCTTCCCCATTTATTCTCAGCCTGCAGATAGGATTCTCCTTCTTTTTGGATATCACCATACATTCTGTCTTTTTGCAATTGATAGATAGACCCATTTTTGCACTTTCTTCAACAATTATATCAATTAAATTTTGTAGTTCTTCCTCCGTGCTTGCAATTAACAGTGTCATCCGCATATCTGAAATTATTGATGCTTTCACCACCAGCTTTGATTCCCAAGATGGCTCTTATTTTTTGTAATATTGTTTCACTGTACACGTTAAATAAATCGGGGGAGAAAACGCACCCTTGTCCAACACCTCTCTTGATTTTCATAAACTGACTCACTTCACCATCTATTCTTACAGCGGCAGTTTGTTCCCAGTACAGATTTCTGATTAGGCAGAGGTCTTTCGAATCTAGATCTAGAGTTTTCTGTAATATTTCAAATAACTTATTGTGCTTCACTTTATCAAATGCTTTTGTGTAGTCAATAAAACAAACAAACAAACCTTTTTGCACTTGAATGGTTCATTCTGATAGTATCCTTAACATCAATATTGCGTTTCTTGTACCTTTGTCTTTCACAAAACCACATTGTTCTTTGCCTATTTCAGCTTGTATCTTACTTCTAGCTCGTGTTGTAGCGGTGTGCTACACACAGCGCTAAAATAACCACACGGAGTCGGTGAGTTAGAGTTGCGATGAAAGAGATTTATTCAAACTTCGCGGCCTGCTTTAAAGCCTATTGCTGTGGGGAATGCATATTCCCAGACTCTTTCCGTGCGCGGGATTTTCCCCCTGCTGGTGAAGATGGCCTGACGCCCTTTTTGGGGCCGGCCCTCTGCCTGCGTGCGCTGTTGTGAGCCGGTTCGTGTGTGCCAGAAAGTGGGTCGCCACATAACCCCCCCCCCCCCCAGAACTGGCAATACCTCCCCCAATGTCCACCACCGTCTGGATCGGCCTCTGTTTGGGAGGTCTGCCCCTGCACCGCGGTGCCTGAGCCTGGACCGGCTGCACCAAGTCCACATGGGCCGGTTTGAGTCGGTCCACCGTGAAAACCTCCTCTCTCCCCCCAATGTCCAGCACAAACGTGGACCCGTTGTTCCTGATCACCTTAAACAGCCCCTCGTAGGGCCGCTGTAGCGGTGCCCGGTGTCCGCCCCGTCGTACAAAAAGAAACTCACAGTTCTGCAGGTCTTTGGGTACGCAGGTCGGGCTCTGTCCGTGCTGTGAAGTGGGTATTGGGGCCAGGTTACCGAGTCTCTCCCGTAGTCTGTCCAGGACTGCTGTGGGTTCTTCCTCTTGCCCCCTTGGGGCTGGTATGAACTCTCCTGGGACGACCAGGGGTGCGCCGTACACCAACTCGGCCGACGAGGTGTGTAGATCCTCTTTGGGCGCCGTGCGGATTCCGAGCAGGACCCAGGGAAGTTCGTCCACCCAGTTAGGCCCCTCCAGGCGGGCCATGAGAGCCGACTTCAGGTGACGGTGGAAACGCTCCACTAGTCCGTTCGACTGTGGTTGGTAGGCAGTTGTGTGGTGTAGCTGAGATCCTAAAAGTCTGGCCATAGCTGACCACAGGCTGGAGGTGAACTGGGCGCCCCTGTCGGAGGTAATGTGGGCCGGTACCCCAAAGCGTGCTACCCAGGTTGCGATCAGTGCTCGGGCGCAGGGTTCGGAGGTGGTGTCGCTGAGCGGGACTGCCTCTGGCCATCTGGTGAACTGGTCTACCATAGTTAGGAGGTACCGCGCTCCTCGTGACACTGGCAGGGGCCCCACGATATCCACATGAATGTGGTCGAACCTCCGGCGGGTGGGTTCAAACTGCTGCGGCGGAGCCTTGGTGTGCCGCTGCACCTTGGCCGTTTGGCACTGCATACACGTTTTGGCCCATTCACTGACCTGTTTACGCAGTCCATGCCACACAAACCTGTTGGCGACCAGCCGGACAGTTGTCCTGATGGAGGGGTGCGCTAAGTTCTGAATGGACTCGAAAACCCGCCAGCGCCAGGCTGCTGGGACGACGGGGCGGGGTTGGCCCTTAGCTACGTCACATAGTAGGGTCCTCTCACCTGGGCCTACGGGGAGGTCTTGAAGCTGCAAACCGGAGACTGCAGTCCTGTAACTGGGGATCTCAGTGTCTGCCTGCTGTGCCTCTGCCAGCACTGCATAGTCCACCCCCTGGGACAGGGCCTGTATGGTCGGTCTGGATAGTGCGTCCGCCACGACGTTGTTCTTTCCAGAGACATGCCGGATGTCCGTCGTGTACTCGGAGATGTAGGTCAGATGTCGCTGCTCGCGGGACAACCAGGGGTTGGACACCGTAGTGAACGCAAAGGTAAGCGGTTTGTGACCTGTGAATGAGGTGAAGGGCCTACCTTCTAAGAAGTACCTGAAATGCCGGATTGCCAGGTATAGTGCCAATAGCTCCCAGTCAAAAGCACTGTATTTGAGTTCAGGTGGTCGTAGGTGTTTGCTGAAGAACGCCAGGGGTTGCCAGCGACCCTCGATGAGTTGTTCCAGCACTCCACCGACTGCTGTGTTGGATGCGTCCACCGTGAGGGCAGTAGGAACGTCCATTCTGGGGTGCACTAGCATCGCGGCGTTTGCCAAGGCTTCTTTGGTTTTAATGAAAGCGGTTGCGGCCTCTTCATTCCAGGTAATGTCCTTGCCCTTACCCGACATTAGAGTGAACAAGGGGCGCATGGTTCGGGCTGCTGAGGGGAGGAAACGGTGGTAGAAATTCACCATACCCACGAATTCCTGCAGGTCTTTGATTGTGTTGGGTCGGGGGAAGTTGCAGACCGCGTCTACCTTGGCGGGCAGAGGTGTTGCCCCGTCTTTAGTAATCCTGTGGCCCAGGAAGTCGATGGTATCGAGTCCGAACTGGCATTTGGCTGGGTTGATTGTAAGGCTGAATTCGCTCAGGCGGGAGTAGAGCTGGCGGAGGTGGGACAGATGCTCCTGCCGACTACTGCTGGCTATGAGGATGTCGTCCAAATAGATGAATGCAAAGTCCAGGTTGCGTCCCACCGCGTCCATTAGCCGCTGGAAAGTCTGTGCGGCGTTCTTTAGACCAAACGGCATTCGGAGGAATTCGAAAAGTCCGAACGGGGGTGATAAGTGCTGTTTTCGGGATGTCGTCCGGATGTACCGGGATTTGATGGTATCCCCGGACGAGGTCTACCTTGGAAAAGATCCTTGCGCCGTGTAGGTTTGCTGCGAAGTCTTGAAAGTGCGGCACAGGGTAGCGGTCTGGCGTTGTAGCCTCGTTCAGTCTGTGGTAGTCACCGCATGGTCTCCAGCCCCCCGTTGCCTTGGGCACCATGTGAAGGGGGGAGGCCCATGGGCTGTCGGACCGTCGTATGATCCCCAATTCCTCCATCTTCTTGAACTCCTCCTTCGGCAGTCAGAGCTTGTCCGGGGGAAGCCTTCGAGCACGGGCGTGGAGTGGTGGTCCCTGGGTCAGGATGTGGTGCTGTACTCCGTGTCTGGGCATGGCTGCCGTGAACTGCGGTGTCAGTACTGATGGGAAATCCACCAGGACCCTGGTGAATTCATCGTCGGACAGCGTGATGGAGTCCAGGTGTGGGGCTGGCAACTGTGCTTCACCCAGGGAGAACGTTTGAAAAGTCTTGGCGTGGACTAATCACTTCCCTTGCAGGTCGACCAGCAGGCTGTGGGTTCGCAGAAAATCCGCCCCCAGGAGTGGTTGGGCCATGGCGGCCAGTGTGAAGTCCCACGTGAACCGGCTGGAGCTGAACTGTAGCCGCAACGTGCGGGTGCCGTAGGTTCGTATTGTGCTGCCATTTGCGGCCCTCAGGGTGGGTCCAGGTTCTCTGTTGCAGGTGTCGTAACTCGTTGGAGGTAAAACGCTGATCTCCGCTCTGGTGTTGACCAAAAATCGGCGTCCCGACTGCTTGTCCCAGACATACAGGAGGCTGTCCTGATGGCCAGCCGCCGTAGCCATCAGCGGCGGCTGGCCCTGGCGTTTCCCGGGAATTTGCAGGGTGGTCTGCAGCGGCGGGCCTCTGTGCCCCACCGCTGGTGGTAGAAACACCATTGTTCGTTAGGCTCTGCTGCCGGGCCTGGTCTGGTCTGTCTTTGGGCACGCGGCTTGGTGATCTGTGCGACGGATGCCCCTCTCTCCTTCTTGGCATTCCACAACACATCTGCTCGGGCCGCCACCTCCAGGGGGTCGCTGAAATCTGTGTCGGACAGCTGCAGGCGTATGTCCTCAGGCAGTTGCTCTAGGAACACCTACTCAAACATGAGGCAGGGTTTGTGTCCTTCAGCCAGGGCCAGCATTTTGTTCATTAATGCCAATGGTGGCCTGTCTCCCAAACCATCCAGGTGCATTAAGCGGAGTGCTCGTTCGCGCTGTGAGAGTCCGAAAGTTCTTATGAGCAGGGCTTTGAATGCTGTGTATTTGCCGTCCTCCGGGGGTGACTGTATAAACTCCTCAACTTGTGCAGCAGTCTCCTGGTCGAGGGAGCTCAGCACGTAGTAGTAGCGAGTGGACTCCGAGGTTATCTGCCGAATGTGGAATTGTGCTTCTGCTGTTCCAACCACAGACGGAGTCTCAGCGGGCAAAAGCTTGGCAGTTGCAACGAAACTGCGTGAACAGATTCGGCGTCGGTCATCTCTGGCCCAAATATCGTTTGGGCCATCGGGGTCACCAAATGTAGCGGTGTACTACACACAGCGCTAAAATAACCACACGGAGTCGGTGAGTTAGAGTTGCGATGAAAGAGATTTATTCAAACTTCGCGGCCTGCTTTAAAGCCTTCCCATTCCTGCCCTCCCTGGGTGGGACTACCGTGGGGAATGCATATTCCCAGACCCTTTCTGCGCGCGGGATTTTGCCCCTGCTGGTGAAGATGGCCTGGCACCCTTTTTGGGGCTGGCCCTCTGCCTGCGCGCGCTGTTGTGAGCCGGTTCGTGTGTGCCAGATAGTGGGTCGCCACAGTGTCATCAAAATTCTTAGAAGTATCTTGGTGACATGACTCATTAAATTTATGGTCCTATGTAATTCACGTTCTATTGCTCCATCTTTCTTAGGAAGAGTGATAAATACTGATTTTTTCATCTCTTCTGGTATTATTCCAGTCTCATAAATGTAATTGATTAAATCAGTAAGTTTTTCAATTCCATAATCTTCAAGGGCGATAATTTGTTCTATTACTAATTCATCAGGACCTGCTGCCTTTCCTTTCTTCATCTTATTTATCGCATTATGAACTTCAGATTTTAAAATACTTGGACCTTCAATGTTTTTCTTAATTTCTGGTTTTTCACCTCGATCATCTTCAAACAATTCCTGAATATACTCAGTCCATCTGTTCATAATCTCAGCTTTTTCCATGATAATGGTACCGTCCTTTGCTTTCAAACATCCACCTGAAGAACAGAGGAGATTTTTACCAGTGATATTCTTGATTTGTTGATGTAACCTTTTTGGATCAGTAATAGGGATTCTTTCTATTTGCTCATATTCCCGGTTTAACCATTCTTCTTTGGCTTTTTGACATAAGCTTTTAACTTTTTTATCTAAGGACTTATATTCTATAGGATTTGCTTTCTTCCGTCTCCTTTCTTCCATTAGATTTTTGATTTAATCTATCATCCATTTATTCTTTGTGCTTATTTCTCTTTTAGGAATTACTGACTTTGCTGATTCTACCAAGGATCCTTTAGAGAGTTAAATTTCATTTCTACATGATTGCTATCATCTTCAACAAATTCTATTTCTAGACTTTGAAATCTATTCCTTACTTCAATTGTAAATTTTTGTCTTAAGTATTCTTCTTTAATTAATTGCAAGTAGTCAAGGGATTGTTCAGGTTTTTGCTTCCTTTGTTTTATAAGTTTTACTTTTACGACATACTACTGGGTTATGGTCACTATTACAGTCTGTACCTGGATATGTTTTGCATTGACTCACTGAGTTTCTAAATCTTTGGTTTATAGTAATAAAGTCAATTTGATTTCTAGTGTTATCGCCTGGACTTTTCCAGATCCACAAGCGTCTTGGATGGTTTTTAAAGTAGGTATTCGTAATGACCTGATTATTCATCTTGCACCATTCTACCCATTTCTCACCTCTTTCATTTCTTTCCCTGAGTCCAAATTTTCCTATGGTATTTCCATCAGCACCTTGTCCTACTTTAGCATTTGGATCTCCCATGATAATAACAATATCTTGAGATTTGCATCCATTCTTTGCTTGTTCAAGCTCTTCATAGAATTTATCTATATCTTCATTTGTTCCATCTGTTGTTGGTGTATATACCTGTATAATTGCTAAATCAAACGGTTGTCCTTTGAATCTAGCAAGGAGCATTCTTTCTGATATTGCCCAATGTCCTAAAACACTTTTTGCCATGTTTTCATCCATAAGAATTCCTACTCCATTAGTATGGGATGTTCCACAAGAATAAATTAGTGTTTTATTTCTAATCTGACTTGTCCAGCACCTATCCAACAAACTTCGCTTATTCCCATGATGTTAATCTTTAGTCTTTCCATTTCATTTATCAGATTGTCCAATCTTCCTGCTTGAATAGGGTTCTTACATTCCAAGTGGCTATAATTTTCTTTTGTATTACTTCAATTTTATGAGCAGTAGTTTGATGACTGTTGGGGATCCCCTGCTGACCAGAATCAACCCTACCGAGCGAAACATCTTCAGAGTTGTCTTGAAGATCCTCTTGACGCTGTTGTTGTGTGATATGTTTTGTGAGTTTGACCATGGTTTTCTTAGCAAATTGCAAAGGTAGTTTGCTATTGCCTACCATTGGGCGAACTAAAGAAATTGCTATTTCTCTTCCCAAATGTTCATCCACCTATACTATAGCCGTTGACATTTGAGGTCATAGCTCATCCGCCTTCTTCGTTACTGAACCTGCCGGATCTGCCGTTGGCCTTCGCTCGTATCCTGAGCAGGAACCCTTGCAGGTGCTATCGTTCCAGGTCAGAGCGGCCCTGGGAGCAATGAATGACTAACGGGTAATTCCACTTTCCCCCCTCTGAAAGTCCCCAGTCAGAGCCTCATCACCGGTTGCAGTTTAGAGTCATACCCAGGACTGAAATTCAGAACCTACCCTCGCCTCTACCTGTTTACGCCAAAGCCGTCCCACTCCGACGATGGCCGCCACGATGACGGCCGCCGCGCTAGACGAAACTACTTTTATAGTGCGCTAGCTGACCGACTCTCTTCAGCTCCTCTGCTCCCAATTGGTTGGCCGTTTAAAAAAAAACTGAAGAAGTCCTTCTCAGCTCTGACAGCGGCTGCCTCACGAGACGAAACTTCTTTTGTAGTGCGCTAGCTGACCGACTCTCATCAAATATCACCACATGCTCATCAAAATTAAATTCCATTTCCCATTGCTTCTGTCCATTTTACTCCCTGATCAATATTATGCTGTAGTCTAATACCATTATTCAATTAAATGCACCAATTTTCATGTTACTCCAAATTTACCAAGTATAGCTCCAATAATGATATCCAAATTGTTCAACAAGGTGTTGGTGTACAAAGCAGTGGTAATCCCAACGCTCCTGTATGCATCAGAAACCTGGACAACATACCAACGACATCTGAAAAGTTCCATCAACACTGTCTTAAATATCAGCTGGGAAGATAGAAAATGTTCCAAGTGCATGTCAAAAACAAAATTGCCCTACAAATAGAACAATAGAACATTCAGCACAGGAACAGGCCATTCGGCCCACAATGTTGTACTGAACCAGCTAAAACACAAATCAAAAACACCCAAACACTAATCCCTCCTACCTACGCCATGTCCCTATCCCTCCATCTTCCTCATATCCACGTGTCTATCTAAATATCTCTTAAAAGCCTCTAATGTATTTGCCTCTACCACCATACCAGGCCGTGTATGCCAGGCATCCACCACTCTGAGTAAAAATATTACAGCTCACACCCCCCTTGAACCTACACTCCCTCACCTTCAATGCATGCCCTCTGTATTAGACATTTCTACCCTGGGAAACAGATACTCCCTGTCTACTCTATCTGTGCCTCTCATAATTTTATAAGCCTCTATCAGATCTCCTCTCAGTCACTGCGACTCCAAAGAAAACAACCCAAGTTTATCCAGCCTCTTCATGATAGCACATGCCCTCTAAACCAGGCAGCATCCTGGTAAACCTCTCCTGCGCCCTCTCCAAAGCCTCAACATCCTTCCTACAGTGGGGCGACCAGAACTGAATGCAAAACTCCAGATGTAGCTGAGCCAGAGTTTTGCAAAGTTACAAAATAACTTCTTGAGTTTGGAACTCACAGCCTCAACTAATAAAAACAAGCATTCTTTAAGCCTTCTTAACCACTTTATTAACCCATGCAGCCACTTTCGTGCAGCTATGAAGCTGGACCCCGAGATCAGTCTGTTCAGCAACACTTGTCTCCTTGCACCTCACATTTATCTGGGTGAAACTCCATCTGCCATTTCTCTGCCCATATCTGCAACTGATCTATATCCAGCTGGTGCAGTGGCTGTTCTGTGAGTGAAGACATCTTGTTAAATCCAGTCGCTGGATGTTTTTTTTGTTTTTGGCATCATTCTTTGTAAACTCCAGAGTCTGTTGTGTGTAAAAATCCTAGGAGATCAGCAGTTTCTGAGATACTCTAATCACCCTGGGCAGCACCTAATTAATTAGCTTGTTTATATTAGCTTTTTTCTTAAAGAGGTTCCGGACGCACTCCAGCTAGCACTGCACCACTACATCATGCTGTGTACTTTGCTAGTCCTCTACACTATCCAAACTCTTCTTTAAACCCTTTCTCTCATCAAAGGCTTCTAGTACTTGACATTTCTATCCTGGGAGAAAGATCTTGACAACTATATCTCTGTTTCGTATTATCTTATAAACTTCTAGCAATCTCACCTTGGCCTCCAAACCTGCAGAGAAAACAATCCAAGTTTGACCAAAGTCTTCTTATGATACTCTCCAATCCAGGAAGCATCCTGGTGAACCTATTCTGTAGCCTCTCCAAAGCCTCCACATCCTTCCTGGTGTGCGGCCACCAAAATACAAACAATAGTTTCCCTCAAAGTGCAGCTGAAACGAAGTTTTATATAATTGTAACATAAAGTCTTTACTTGTGTACTCTGTTGGCTGGCGGGTTGGAGATATGTCACTAACAAAGGAGGTATAAGACACTCCTTCCATCCATTAGCCTACAGGTCACCCTCGGGCAAGGTATAGCCCCTGATCAGGGTCATGTGAAGCCATGGGAGCAGGTGGTGGGTGGTTATGGGAGCAGCAGGTGAACAGCCAGAGGTCGTGGTACATATTGGTACAAACGACATAGATAGGAAAAGGGAGGATGTCCTGAAAACGGACTACAGGGAGTTAGGAAGGAAATTGAACAGCAGGACCGCAAAGGTAGTAATCTCGGGATTACTGCCTGTGCCACGCAACGGTGAGTATAGGAATAGAGTGAGGTGGAGGATAAATGTGTGGCTGAGGGATTGGAGCAGGGGGCAGGGATTCAGATTTCTGGATCATTGAGACCTCTTCTGGGGCAGGTGTGACCTGTATAAAAAGGACGGGTTGCACTTGAATCCGAGGGGGACCAATATCCTGGCAGGGAGGTTTGCTAAGGCTATTGGGGAGAGTTTAAACTAGAATTGCTGTGGGGGTGGGAACCGAACTGAAGAGAAGGAGGAATGGGCTGATGGCTCATAAATAGAGAAAGCTTGGAGACTGTAGGAGAGGGCGGATAGGCAGGTGATAGAGAAGGGACGCACTCAGACTGATGGTTTGAGATGTGTCTAATTTAATGCAAGAAGCATCATGAACAAAGCAGATGAGCTTAGATCGTGGATCAGTACTTGGAGCTATGATGTTGTGGCCATTACAGAGACTTGGATGGCTCGGGGCAGGATTGGTTACTTTGAGTGCCAGGCTTTAGATGTTTCAGAAAGGACAGGGAGGGAGGCAAAAGAGGTGGGGGCGTGGCACTGCTGATCAGAGATAGTGTCACGGCTGCAGAAAAGAAGGAAGTCTGGAGGGATTGTCCACTGAGTCTCTGTGGGTGGAAGTTAGAAACAGAAAGGGGTCAATAACTCTACTGCGTTTTTTTATAGACCACCCAATAGCAACAGGGACATCGAGGAGCAGATAGGGAGACAGATCCTGAAAAGTTGTAATAATAATGGTTCTTGTGGTGGGAGATTTTAATTTCCCCGATGTTGATTGGCATCTCCCTAGAACAAAGGGTTTAGATGGGGTGGAGTTTGTTAGGTGTGTTCAGGAAGGTTTCTTGACACAATATATAGATAAGCCTACAAGAGGAGAGGCAGTACTTGATCTGGTATTGAGAAATGAATCTGGTCAGGTGTCAGGTCTTTCAGTGGGAGAGTAGTTTGGAGATAGTGATCACAATTCTATCTCCTTTACCATAGCATTGGAGAGGGACAGGAACAGACAAGATAGGAAATCGTTTAATTGGAGGAAGGGGAAATATGAAGCTATCAGGCTGGATCTTGGAAGCATAAATTAGGAACAAATGTTCTCAGGGAAACGTACAGCAGAAATGTGGCAAATGTTCAGGGGATATTTGCGTACATTCTAATGAGACAGGGAAAGGATGGTGGTTAATTATTTGAGGATGTGACTAAACACATTGATGAAGGTAGAGTAGTAGATGTAGTGTATATGGATTTCAGCAAGGCATTTGATAAGGTACCCCATGCAAGGCTTATTGAGAAAGTAAGGAGGCATGGGATCCAAGGGGACATTGTTTTTTGGATCCAGAACTGGCCTGCTCACAGAAGGCGAAGAGTGGTTGTAGATGGGTCATATTCTGCATGGAGGTCAGTGACCAGTGGTGGGACCCCTTCCCTTCGTGATTTTTATAAATGACCTGGATGAGGAAATAGAGGGATGGGTTAGTAATATGCTGATGACACAAAGATTAGAGGTGTTGTGGATGGTGTGGAGGGCTGTCAGAGGTTACAGTGGGACGTCGATAGGATGCAAAGCTGGGTTGAGAAGTGGTAGATGGAGTTCAACCCAGATAAGTGTGAGGTGGTTGATTTTGGTAGGTCAAATATGATGGCAGAACATAGTATTAATGGTAAGACTCTTAGCAGTGTGGAGGATCAGAGAGATCTGGGGTCTGAGTCCATAGGACACTCAAAGCTGCTACGCAGGTTGACTCTGTGGTTAAGAAGGCATACAGTGTATTGGCCTTCATCAATCGTGGGATTGAGTTTAAGAGCCAAGAGGTAATGTCACAACTATGTCACAACTGGTCAGACCCCACTTCGAGTACTGTGCTCAGTTCTGGTCACCTCACTACAGGAGGGATGTGGAAACTATAGAAAGGATGCAGAGGAGATTTGCCAGGATGTTGCCTGGATTGAGAAGTATGTCCTATGAGAATAGGTTGAGTGAACTCAGCCTTTTCTCCTTGGAGTAGCGAAGGATGAAAGATGACCTGATAGAGGTGTATAAGATGATGAGAGGCATTGATCGTGTGGATAGTCAGAGGCTTTTTCCCAGGGCTGAAATGGCTAACATGAGAGGGCACAGTTTTAAGGTGCTTGGAAGTAGGTACAGAGGAGATGTCAGGGGTAAGTTTTTTACGCAGAGAGTGGTGAGTGTGTGGAATGGGCTGCCAGCGACAGTGGGTCTTTTAAGAGACTCCTGGATAGGTACATGGAGCTTAGAAAAATAAAGGGCTATGGGTAACCCAAGGTAATTTCTAAAGTAAGTACATGTTTGGCACAGCATCGTGGGCCAAAGGGCCTGTATTGTGCTGTAGGTTTTCTATGTTTCTATGTCATGAGCAGCTGGTGCATATCACAAGAACTGATTATGTGACTACTGACAATCTCTGAAGAGTATTGATAATTGCTTTGGCTCACTCGTCTTGTAAAGGCACAGCCAAGAAAAAGGCAATGGCAAACCAATTCTATAGAAAAATTTGCTAAGAACAATCTTGGTCATAGATAAAACCATGATCGTCCATGTCAATACATCATGACACATAACAAATGCTCTAACTGGTTAGATATCCTATCTATCTATCTACCCATCTATCTATCTATCAATTTATCTATCTATCTATCTACCTATTTATCTATCTGTCCATCTATCAATCTATCTATCAGTGTATCATTTATTGAGTGATTGGGATACAGTGTAGACTAGGCCCTTCTGACCCCTTGAACCGCGCTGCCCAGCATCCCTTGATTTAACCCTGGCCTAATCACAGGACAATTAACAATGACCAATTAACCTACCCAACCTGTACGTCTTTGGACTGTGGGAGGAAACCAACTCAGTTTTGGGGAGAACATACAAACTGTTTAGAGGCAGCATCAGGAATTGAACCCAGGTCACTTGTACTCTAAAGCTTTGTGCTAACCACTACGCTACCATGCCGCCCCTTATTTGCGGTGATGGTGAAAGCAGTGTCTTTCATGACAGCCAAGAAAAATTCAGTGAGCTCCTGTATCACCAGGGTATGAGTCAATTGTTAAGGATGAGGTGATGGAGTACTTGGTGACACAAGTCAAGATAGGACAAAGTCAACATGGTTTCCTTAAGGGAAAATCTTGCCTGACAAACCTGTTGGAATTCTTTGAGGAGATTTCAAGTAGGTTAGATAAAAGGGATGCAGTGGATGTTGTATATTTGGACTTTCAGAAAGCTTTTGACCAGGTGCCACACAGGAAGCTGCTTACTAAGTTAGGAGCTGATGGTAATACAGGAAAGTTACTAACATGGTTAGAGCATTGGCTGATTGGTAGGAGGCTGCAAGTGGGAATAAAAGGATCCTTGTCTGGTTGGCTGCCAGTGACTAGTGGTGCTCCACAGGGGTCAGTCTTGGGACCGATTCTTTTTATTCTGTATATAAATGATAAAAATCATGAAGTAGCTGGCTTTGCTGCCAAGTTTGCAGATGATATGAAGATTGGTGGAGGGGCAGGTAGTGTTGAGGAAACAAGAAGGCTGCAGAAGAACTTAGACAGATTAGGAGAATGGGCAGGAAAGTGGTAAATGAAATGAAATACAATGTTGGAAAATGCGTAGTCATACACAATGCTGTGTAAATTATTTTCTAAATGGGGAGAAAATCCAAAAATCAGAGACACAAAAGGACTTGGGAGTACTTGTGTAGAACACCCTAACCTAAAGGTTAACTTGCAGGTTGAGTCAGTGGTGAGGAAGGCAAATTCAATGTTAGCATTCATTTCAAGAGGTCTAGAATGTAAGAGCCAGGGATGTGATGCTAAAGCCTTATAAGGTACTGCTGAGGCCTCACCTTGAGTATTGTAAACAGCTTTGGGCTCTATCTAAGAAGGGGTATGCTGGCATTGGAGAAGGTTCAGTGGAAGTTCACGAGGATGATTCCAGGAATGAAAGGTTTTCATATGAGGAATGTTTGATAGCTCTTGGCCTGTATTCACTGGAATTTAGAAGGATGAGGGGGATCTCATTGAAACCTTTCGAATGTTGACAGGCCTAAACAGAGTAGAGGTGGAAAGGATGTTTCCCATGGTGGGGAAGTCTAGGACAAGAGGGCACGGCCTCAGGGTAGAGTAGCGTCCATTTAAAACAGAGATATGGAGAAATTCCTTTTGCCAGAGGGTGGTGAATTTGTGGAATTTATCACCACAGGCTGCTGTGGAGGCCAGGTTGTTGGGTATATTTAAGGCAGAGATTGATAGGTTCTTGATTGGCCATGGCATCAAAGGTTACAGGGAGGAGGCCGGGGAGTGGGGCTGAAGAGGGAAAAAAGGATCAGACGTGGCCTAATTCTACTGCTATGTCTCATGATTTTCTGGTTTAGAAGCCAAAGATCGAGTGCTGGTAAACTGGGATGTGTAGAAATGAGTTCCTGATGTCAGCGCACATGTGGTGGGACAGAGGGCCTCACTGACAGACAGAGAACGTGATTTGCCCTTGAATTCATTTAGAACTAATCAGCAAAAACAATATTACCAGAAGCAAGATGTCAGGTTGTGGGTCCCTAAAGCAGTGTGGGGGTTGGATGAAGTTTGTGCTGAGTCTTGCAGATAAAAATGCGATGGATTGCTTTCAGAAAGTATTGCCAGTAACAAAGCTCTCTGTCATTGGCATCTGCTGTGGACACAGCTATGATGATTAATTGTCCTCATTTAGGCCACAGAATCCTGCAAAGTTCTAATTTCAAAGTCAATTTATTATCAAAGTACACACAGTTGTGTGCTAAAGACTTAGGCACATATATATCGCCGGGGTGCCCCGGGCTTCTGCACAGTACTGTGGAGCAGAGGGTGAGTCTGTAAATCTGGTGCGACCATCACAAACATCAGAAAATCCGCAGATGCTGCAAATCCAAGGCAACACATACAACATGCTGAAGGAACGGGCAGAATCTGTGGAAAGGGATAAACAGTCAAAGTTTTGGGCTGAGAACTTTCATCAGGACTGGGGATAAAAAGATGAGAAGTCAGAGTAAGAAGGGAGGGGAACAAGAAGTACAAGGTGGTAGGTGAGAGTTGAAACAGGGAGATGAGGAGGACGTAAAGTAAAGAACTGGAAAGTTGATTGGTGAAAGAGATAAAGGGCTGGAGAAGGGGGAATCTGACTGGAGAGGACAGAATACCATGGAAAAAATGGAAGGGGGAGGAGCACCAGAGGGAGGTGATGGGCAGGTACGGAGATAAGGTGAGAGAAATGGGAATGGGGAATGGTGTGAAGTTGGGGGGGCAATTACTAGAAGTTTGAGAAATTGATGTGCATACAGGAGATTACCCAGGCAGAATATAAGGGAACTAAAGATGCTAGGAATGATGAGGGTGGAGCACCGCGGAAGGGGTGTGGACAGGTGGCAGAGAAGGAATACCGGGGGCGGGGTATTGGAGCGGGAGCAGAAACACCCAGCCCTGAGACACCAGGCAAGGTGATTGATTCCAAACAATTGGTTTATTGATCATTACAGAATGTCTCTCTGGTGCTCCCTGCTCCCTCCTCTCTCCCTTCCCGTTTTCCCAACCATGATTCCCCTCTCCCTGCCCCCTTCCCACTCTCAGTCCACAATAGAGACCCAGATCAGAATCAGGTTTATCATCACTCACATATGTCATGAAGTTTGTTTTTTTATATTACAGCAATGCAGGGCAATACATAAAATTACTACAGCACTGTGCTAAAGTTTTAGGTACCCTAGCAGTATAGGTCTTTTGTGCATCAGGTGCATTTAAGAGACCCTTCGATCGGCACATGTGCTGATCTTCCACAGTTTCATGCATTCACTCGTACAGTGAAGACAGAAGGGATGGTAGAAACTGGAATCTGGAGTCACAGGCAAAGTGCTGGGTGAACTGAGCGGGTCAGGCAGCAACAGACAAAAGGCGTTGACCTGAATTACTGACTGTGCACATCCCTCCATAGCTGGTGCCTGACACGCTGAGTTCCTGCAGCACACCTCTGTGTGTTGGTACAGTACTGCGTTTGATGCATGTGGAGCTGCACTGTGAGGGTTTAAAATCAACAGAAATGTAAGACCCATCTGAATGACAAAGCCCTAATCCCATTGCTGTTGGTATTAAATCTCAGACCATCTGGTTCTGAACTGGAGACTGGTAGGACAAAGATCCAGGGACAGGGACAGGGACAAGATTCAAGGATAAGGACAAAGGACAAGTAACGAAGGACAAGGGCAAGGATCAACTTTATTCACCATCTGCAGTCCTGTGTAAAAGTCGTACCCACATATATACAGCGAGGCTACCTCAGAAGTTTGCTCAATACTGTAGTAATATTATGTACTGCTGCCACAAAAAATCATGTACTGAGTGAGAAAGCAAGCAATGAAAAACGAGGCCTGTTCCTCTCTCCCACCCTCCCATGTACATACAGTACTGTTGTGACGAGAATACACATAAATTAAGATGTTAGCTGGCCTGGGCTGGCACCAGTGGGATCAGCAGTTGGTCTGCCACCTGTCTTCAGGAGAAAGAGAGATAAGGAAAACAATGGAGCAGCATTTGGAGATGTTAATGAAGGGACGGGAGAGAGTAACGGAAGAAGAGCTGTCAAGATCGGCTCCCCCTTTGAACCCTGAACTGTTTGAAGTGATGGACAGGCAATACCCCAGCAGGGGGATAAAGAGGGACAGGTTCGCTAAGGTAACACACACGCGACACCCCGAGGTAACGAGACCCTGGAAGCGGTGCGTCTCCCACAAGTCGGTGGGAAGTTTTGGATGGCTGGTCGCGGGATCAAGTCATAGACGTACAGGGTGGAAAGGCACGATCGGTGGGAACCTAGTGTGTGTCCACCCTTGCCTGGGTGCCAGGTTCACCGCAGAGAAACGATCGTATCTGGAAACGGAGGGGTCACGGTCGGTGACCTCAGATGACATCACAAAGGGCTCTCACGAAAGCTGACTGCGAAGAATATCGAAGGTCTGTGTGTGGAAGCCGTTTGAATATTCATTTATTTTGCTCTCTCTCTCCTTCCCCCCACTGTCCATCTCCCATGGCAGCGATTACTGCGAACTGAACTGAACTAAATTGAACTGAACTTTGCGTCACTTTGAAACTGGTCATTTACCCCTAGACAACGATAGAGCTTGATTGATCCTGTTATCTTAATTCTGTGCACATGTGTGTTTATCATTGCTGAACTGTTGCATTTATTATCCTTTTGATGAGAGTACTGTGTTGCTTGTTTCTTTAATAAAACTTTCTTAGTTCTAGTAATCCAGACTCCAACTGAGTGATCCATTTCTGCTGGTTTGGCAACCCAGTTACGGGGTACGTAACATAAGTGGTGTTCTCGTCCGCGATTTTGAACGCTAAATTTGGGACTTAGTAAATTGATTGGGTTAAAGTTCCCGAAAGAAAGAAAAGACAAACAGCAGAAATGGAGGCTGAGGAATTTATAAAGGCGCCGACCTTGGAGGCATTAGAGGATGCCAGGAAAACGGAATTGGTAGCTGTGGCCAAACGGTTGAATCTTGCTAAGGGGAAGTCGACAATGAGGAGAGAGGAGATACACAGAGCTATCGTAGAGCACTATGTATCTAAAGGTGTGTTTCCCCAAGGGGAGCTGGAGGTGCTGTCTATTGAAAAACCTGCTGGAGACGCGGTACAGGTGCAGCTTGAAAAACTGAGACTCGAGCACGAGTTCCGGGTACGGCAGTTAGAACACGAAGAGAAGCAGTTAGAAAGGCAGGAGAGAGAGTTAGAAAGGCAGGAGAAAGAGAAACAGTTAGAAAGGCAGGAGAAAGAGAAAGAGTTAGAAAGGCAGGAGAGAGAGTTAGAAAGGCGGGAGAAAGAGAAACAGTTAGAAAGGCAGGAGAAAGAGAAAGAGTTAGAAAGGCAGGAGAGAGAGTTAGAAAGGCAGGAAAGAGAGAGAGAGAGACAGTTGGAGCGAGAGGAGAAACAGAGGGAAAGGGAATTCGAGCTGGAGAAGTTAAGGATAAGGGCAGAGCAGGGGCCCGTGCCGAACCAAGGTGGAGGGTTCCGGGCAACCCAGGAGGTTAGGCTGGTTCCCCCATTTGACGATACCGACGTGGATCGGTACTTTCTCCATTTCGAAAAAGTTGCTACCAGTCAGGACTACCCGAGGGATAAGTGGGCTGTTTTGCTTCAGAGTGTACTGAAAGGGAAAGCCCAACAAGCTTACTCAGCTTTGTCTGCGGAAGATGCCCAGAGGTATGAGGTGGTGAAAGAGGCCATCCTCAGGATTTATGAGTTGGTCCCGGAGGCATACCGGCAGAGGTTCCGGAATGCGAGGAAGCAGTGGGACCGCACGTATTTAGAGTTTGCCCGTGTGATGCAGACATATTGTGAGCGTTGGTGCGCCTCGAAGGGGGTAGAGGGGGATTATGACAGACTGCTACAGCTGATCCTGATTGAGCAGTTTAAGGGTTGTGTCCCTGAGGGTATGAGACCCTACCTAGATGAGAAAGGGGCAGCCACGTTAGCCGCAACTGCTAAGTTAGCGGATGAGTATGCGTTGACGCATAAAATGAAGTTTGCCCCGAGTAAAGGCTACCAGAAAGGTAGTCAGGACGGCGGGGAGAGTCCGCCAGAAAAGTCAGAAAGTAAGCCGGGGACTAATGAGAAGGATAAGGTAGACCGGGAGCAGTCTGGTAGGAAGTCTTCTGGGGTCGTCTGTTATAATTGCGGGACAGTCGGACACTTTGCGTCCAGGTGCTTTGCCCCAAAGAAGGAGACGGGAAAAGGAAAAACGGCGATTCTGCCTGGCTGTATCGAGCTGGTAAATGAACCGCTAGGGGAGGATAGGTCTGCCAAAGTTCAGGAAGGGCGCGAGAGGTTTATCTCGGCCGGATTGGTGTCAGTGAAGGAGGGGTTAAAACCAGTTCCAGTGCAGATCTGGAGCACAGGAGCGTGTCAGTCACTGATACTGAAGAGTGTATTAGAGTTTAGCTCAGCGACCCGGACTGGGGAGGTCAAGGTCAAAGGTACTGGGGAAGGGACAGAGGCAGTCCCTTTGCACCAGATACACTTACAAAGCAACCTGGTCTCTGGACTAGTCACGATCGGGGTGAGGTCCGAATTACCAATGAAAGGCGTGGAAGTCTTGCTCGGTAATGACCTCGCCGGGGGAATCGTGTTCCCAGCAGTGAGATTGACAAATCAGCCTGCCAGCATTGAGGCCCCGCCCATGGACTCACAGGTTCATCATGGGACCGCGGTAGTGAATTTAGCTGAGCCTTGTACGAGAAGGGGGTAGAAAGTGAAAAGAAGGAGTGTAGTGAAACAAGAGGTAGTGAGGGAGCTGAGACAGACTTAGCATTAGCCAGGAAAGAATTTGTGCAGGCACAGGAGCCAGACGAGGGGCTGATGGTTTTGGCAGAGACAGCTCTCTCTGACGCAGAATTAACAAGGGAACCAGTAGGCTATTGTGTGGAGGAGGAAGTGCTAAGGAAGAAAGGGAAACCAAGTACCGTACCCGCAGATGAGGAATGGGGGGTGGTGCAAAAGAGTTATGGGGATGAGATTTTTAACCTGGCCCACAAGGTACCCCCCGATGGACATTTTGCGGTGCTGGAGGAAACAGTTGGTGGAATCATGAAAGAGGTTTACCGGCTGCCCAGGAGGAAGGATGTTATTGATCATGGCAGACGCGAACTGAGACGGTCACAGGCTTTTGATATACTAACAAACCTAGTCGTTGTTAGCGCGGAAATCAATGAAGCTAGGGTCTCCCTGATAAGAGAAAAAAACCATTTTGAAAAGATGAGTATGGTATCGACCAGATGGGAGAAGGCTATTGTTTTGGCCAGCTCTGCTGATAAGGTCTCTCCCTTAATCCCCGAACAAAGCGACTCCTTAGGAGAAGTAATTAAACGACTCGCACACGTGTGTTTGATTGTCCCGAGGCGATGCAAAGAACTGGGACGTTGGGTGGTGTTTGTTACGCTAGGTCAGACTAGCGAGCAACACACCCTATAGAATGAGTAATTCAGTGACGAAAGGGCTGACGAACACAGAGGTGTGTATTGGCGATGTAATACGGCTGTCTGAAGCCAGCTTCATAGTGAACCTTGAAAAAAATGCGTTCAGCCACATGAAGGTCACTTACCTGGGAATTGTGGTGACACAGGGGCAGCTGGCAGCGATGCAAGCTAAAGTGCGGGCTATCTCTGACATCCCAACCCCAACAGACAAGAGGGCCCTCAAAAGGCTCTTGGAGATGGTCGGGTACTGTAGGAAGTTTTGCAATAACTCTGCGGTTACTACCCCTCCCCCTCCTACTAAGCCCATGCGAGAGAAAATTAAGTCGGAATGGGACGACCCTTGTTATTGTGGTCCGGGACGAAACCCAATGAGAGGTTACATTGATCGCAATTCATCAGTGTTTTTGGCCACTATGAAGTTTGCTAAATTGGAGCCTGGTCTAAGGGATTATTAATAACACATATAAAAGGAACAGAAAATGTGATGGCTGACTGTCTGTCAGGTGTTGACAACTTCAAATTCGCTGTATTAGCCAAATAGCTGATAAAGATGTATATTTGTGCGTATCAAATAATGTATTCATGTTTGTAATTTTTACCCCGGTAAAAATCCTTAAAAGTGGGAAGTGTGACGAGAATACACATAAATTAAGATGTTAGCTGGCCTGGGCTGGCACCAGTGGGATCAGCAGTTGGTCTGCCACCTGTCTTCAGGAGAAAGAGAGATAAGGAAAACAATGGAGCAGCATTTGGAGATGTTAATAAAGGGACGGGAGAGAGTAACGGAAGGAGAGCTGTCAAGATCGGCTCCCCCTTTGAACCCTGAACTGTTTGAAGTGATGGACAGGCAATACCCCAGCAGGGGGATAAAGAGGGACAGGTTCGCTAAGGTAACACACACGCGACACCCCGAGGTAACGAGACCCTGGAAGCGGTGCGTCTCCCACAAGTCGGTGGGAAGTTTTGGATGGCTGGTTGCGGGATCAAGTCATAGGCGTACAGGGTGGAAAGGCATGATCGGTGGGAACCTAGTGTGTGTCCACCCTTGCCTGGGTGCCAGGTTCACCGCAGAGAAACGATCATATCTGGAAACGGAGGGGTCACGGTCGGTGACCTCAGATGACATCACAAAGGGCTCTCACGAAAGCTGACTGCGAAGAATATCGAAGGTCTGTGTGTGGAAGCCGTTTGAATATTCATTCATTTTGCTCTCTCTCTCCTTCCCCCCACTGTCTGCGAACTGAACTGAACTAAATTGAACTGAACTTTGCGTCACTTTGAAACTGGTCATTTACCCCAGACAATCATAGAGCTTGATTGATCATTGCTGAACTGTTGCATTTATTATCCTTTTGATTAGAGTACTGTGTTGCTTGTTTCTTTAATAAAACTTTCTTAGTTCTAGTAATCCAGACTCCAACTGAGTGATCCATTTCTGCTGGTTTGGCAACCCAGTTACGGGGTACGTAACACTGTGCAAAACACAAATTTCATGACATTTGCGAGTCATGATAAACCTGCTTCTGATACGGGTCTCTATTGTGGACTGAGAGTGGGAAGGGGGCAGGGAGAGGGGAATCATGGTTGGGAAAAGGGGAAGGGAGAGGGAAGGGAGCGGGAAGCACCAGAGAGATATTCTGTAATGAGCAATAAACCAATTGTTTGGAGTCAAATGACCTTGTCTGATGTCTCAGGGCTGGGTGTGTCTGCACCCACACCATCCCCCCCCCCGACACTCGTTCTCTGCTACCTGTCCCACACCCCTCCTGCACCAGTCCACCCTCACCATTCCCAACATCCTGTGCTCCCGCCAGATTTACAAACTCGCTCTCTCCACTCCACGTTGACAAATACAGTACTGAGCAAAAACTTTTGGCACCCTGGCTATCTATATATAAATGTGTAAGACTTTTGCACAGGACTGTACATTTACATGTAATAGGAATTTGCTGTGGTGTGTTGGCACGACATGCAACATAAAACAACAACATTCAGCATATAAAGCACTACACACACAAAATACTGGAGGAAATCAGCAGACCAAGCAGCATCTATAGAAATGAATAGGTAGTCGACATTTCAGGCCGAAACCCTTCTAGAACACTGGAAAGGAAGTGGGGAAGATGCCAGAATAAAAGAGGTGCGTATAGGAGATAGCGGATAGGTGAAACCAGGTGGTGGGAAAGGTAAAGGGCTGGAAATGAAGGAATGTGATACGAGTGGAGAGTGGACCATACGAGAAAGGGAAGGAGGAAGAAACACAGGGGAAGGTGATAGGCAAGTGAGAAGAATTAAAAGGTCAGAGTGGGGAGTAGAGGAAAAGGGTGGGGGCAATTTTTTTTAATGGAAGGAGAAATCAATTTTCATGCCATCAGTTTGGAGGCTATGCAGGCAGAATATAAGGTATTACTCCTCCAGCCTAGGGTGGCCTCACCTTGCTTGCGTTTTGCCTGTTTTGCCACTGGTGATTAGGGCAGCAATGAGGATATAGAAATAAGTACAGATATGGAATTAAATGTGCATAAATACACAAATACCCACATGGATTTACAATGTAAACAACATTATAGAAAGTAGTTTAAAGTGTTTACAGTGCAGTCACTGAGGTCATAGATGGAAAGGGTAGGGTTGGCCTGATTGATGAAAGAACAAAAAAGGAACGAAGAGAAAGAAAGAAACTACAAACTTATTCTGAAAGGAGAACTTGTTTGACATCACGAGTTGACAGTTTGTAGATACGGGATAAGGGCAGACTGTCAAAGACTGAGAACTGTTCCATTAGGAGGTATGCTTTTCAGTCCCTTTGTCTTGGCGTTAAATTCTGCTCTTTTCAGCATCACCCCCAACCCAAGTAAGAATAAAAACTTGCTGACTATTATTCTTATGAAGCCTAGAGCTGCAAAGTTTTCTCTGTGTGGGATACCCGCATGCCAAGAATATGAAGCATTCAGGCTGTCAGAAACACATTTTGCCTTTCTCTATGCCTTAAATGGATGTGGAGTCTTTGTAGGCCGTGCCCTGGGCAGATTTACTTGCAAGAGTTCTTGCAGACCCTTCAGCTTCCCTGTCCCCCCGCACCGCCCGCCACACTAAGTGTGAACCAGCCAATACACCCACATGTAGTTTGTTGTTTAGATTTAGTGCCCAGAGCTAGCTGCGTCTGATTGGCCATTCGCGGATGCTTCCCTTTTTCACTGCCTTGTTATTTGTTGATTTTTTTTTTGCAAACCAGAGATTTGGGCATAAAGATTGTGGCATAAAGTTTAGTGTTTACTGCTGTTTTATTCAATGTTACAAAAACAAAAAACAAGGAGAAGAGAAAGGAAGTTATGGTCGTCTTATACAAAAACTCACCATTATCGTCATTATGTGCAGTGTCAAATTGACGTGGGCGATCATGGTCTTATCCATGACCATGACTGTTCTTGGCTAATATTTCTACATAGGTGTTTATTTGACAAAAACTAACTCTGCCTAAAAAGATTCCAGTGATAACAATTAACCCATAAAATATCCAGAGTCAAGTGGCGTGACACCGACTGCAGAAAAGCTAAAAGCTTCCAGAAAACTAGACAAGCAGCTGTACTACAACATACTGCAATAGTGTAGCGGTTAGTGCAAATGCTTTACAGTGCCAGGGGTTCAATTCCCAGTGCTGCCTGTAAGAAGTTAATACGTTCTCCCCATGACCATGCTGGTTTCCTCCAGGTGCTCTGTTTCCTCCCACAGTCCAAAGATCTACCGGTTAGGTTTGTAAGTTCTGAGCATGTTAGGTTGGTGCCAGAAATGTGGCAACAAGAATGTGAATATGGAATGGTGAAAGGCTTCAATAGAGTGGATATGGAGAGGATGTTTCCTACGGTAGGGGAGCCTAAGACCAGAGGACACAGCCTCTGGGATGAGGAGGAATTTCTTTAGCCAAAGAGTCATCTAACTGTGCAATTCATTGGCACAGGTGACTGAGGAGGCCAAGTCATTTGGTATATTTAAGGCAGAGGTTGGTAAATGTTTGATTAGTCAGGCCATTAAGGGATATAGGAAGAAGACAGGAGATTGTGGCTGAGAGGGAATCAGCCATGATGAAATGGCGGAGTAGACTCGATGGGCCAAATGTCCTAATTCTGCTCCTATGTCTTATGGTCTTACGGACACGTGTTCATTCCACGCTGATTTGATTTGATGCAATTTACTATACTGTATGTTCCAATGTAATACACAGTGACAAATAAAACTAATTGTTAAAATCATTAAAACTGCACCTTCCATCATCAGAGGACCCAGTCCTAATCTGGTCCTCCACTCTGGTGAAAAGTTATTACTGTGTGAACCTCACATTTTCGATTCTTCTTTGTGTCCATGCATCTGATCTTGGGACAGTAACTATTGTGGTGTGGAACGATGGAAGCTGGGGAGAGTGGTGAACACTGCATCACTTCCCTCCATCCAGTCCATCTTCACGGTGCAGGCTGACAGTATTGTCAATGACAACTGCCACCCTGGCCATTCCACCATCTCTCTCCCACCTTAGTCACAGGGTCATGGAAAATTACAGCACAGAAACAGACCCTTCTGCCCATCTAGTCCATGCTGAACCATTTAAACTTCCTGCACCCATCCACCTGCACCAGGACCAAAATACTCCATACTCCTGCCATCTATATATCTGTCCAAACTTCTCCTAAGCATTGACATCGAGCTCACATGCACCACTCGCACTGGCAGTTTGTTCCACACTCTCACCACCCTCTGAGTGAAGTAGTTTCCCCTCATGTTCCCCTTAAACTTTTCACCTTTCACCCTTAACCCAACACATCTGGTTGTAGTCCACTGAACCTCAGTGGAAAAAGCCTGCTTGCATTTACCCTGTCTATACTCTTCATAATTTTGTATATTTCTATCAAATCTTCTCTCAGTCTTCTAGGTTCCAAGGATTACAGTCCTTTCCTATTCAAATTTTCCTTATAACCCGGTCCTTCAAACCCGGCAACATCCTTGTAAATTTTCTCTGTACTCGTTCAACCTTATTTACATCTTTCCTGTAGGTAGATGAACAAAACTGCACACAGTGCTCCAAATTAGTGACAGTGACAGTGAGGAGAGGAATAGAATGAGATGGAGGATAAATGTGCAGCTGAAGAATTGGAGCAGGGAGCAGGGATTCAGATTTCTGGATAATTGGGACCTCTTCTGGGGCAGGTGTAACCTGCACAAAACGGACAGGTTGCACTTGAATCTGAAGGCATAGGTGGTAGTGTGGCTCTGTTGGTAAGAGATGGAATTACATCTTTAGAAAGAGGTGACATGGGGTCAGAGAACCTTGAGTCTTTGTGCGTGGTTTAGAAACTGCAAGAATGGAAAAGACCATTATGGGAAGCATATTTAGGCCTCCAAATAGGGAAAATTCAAAAAGGTGAAGAATACAGGACTGAAGGTGCTGTATTTAAATGTGTGTAGCATTTAGAATAAGGTGGATGAACTCATGGTGCAGTTGGAGTTTGTCGGTTTGATGCTGTAGGTATCACTGAGTCATAGCTGAAAGAAGGCCATCGTTGGGAGCTTAACATCGAAGGATGTACTTAGTATCGAAAGGACAGGCAGGAAGGCATAGGCGGTGGTGTGGCTCTGTTGGTAAGAGATGGAATTACATCTTTAGAAAGAGGTGACATAGGGTCAGAGAATGTTGAATCTTTGCGGGTGGATTTAAAAAAAGCAAGAGTAAAAAAAAATCAATATGGGAATCATATATAGACCTCCGAATAGTAACCAAGATGTGGGGTTGAGATTGCAAAGGGTGCTGGAAAAGGCATGTAATAAGGGTAATGACACAATTGTAATGGGGGACTTCAATATGCAAGGGGATTAGGAAAGTCAAGTTGTTGTCAGATCGTAAGAAAGGGAAATTGTTGAATGCCTACGAGATGGCTTTTTAGAGCAGCTTGTGCTTGAGCCTACTCAGGGAAGATCTATCTTAGATTGGATGTTGTGTAATAACCCAGGTCTTATTAGGGAGCTTAACGTAAAGGAACCCTTAGGAGGTGGTGATCATAATACGATTGAATTCGTACTGCAAATTGAGAGGGAGAAGCATAACTCACATGTATCAGTATCACAATGGAATTACAGAGGCATGAGAGAGGAGTTTGCCCAGGTAGATTGGAGGAGGATACTGGCAGGGATGATGGCAGGGCAGAGATAGCTGAAGTTTCTGGGAATAGTTCACAAGCCACAGGATAGGTATGTCCCACAGAGGAAGAAGTTCTCAAATGGCAGGGGTAGACAACCACAGCTGACAAAGGAAGTTAAGGATCTCATAAAATCCATGGAGAGGGCATATAAGGTAGCAAAAGTGGGTTGGAAGTTGAATGATTGGGAAGCTTTTAAAATCCAACAAAAGGTAACTAAAAAACCAGAAGAAGGGAAAAGATGAAATATGAGGGCAAACTAGCCAATAATATAAAGCAGGATACTCAAAGCTTTTTCAGTTATACAAAGAGTAAAAGGGAGGTGAGAGGTGATATTGGACCACTGGAAAATGATGCTGGTGAGGTAGTAATGGTGGAAAAAGAAATAGCAGATGAAATTAATGGGTACTTTGCATCTGTCTTCACTGTGGAAGACGCCAGCAGTGTGTCAGAGGTCTGAGAGTGTCAGGGAGCAGGAGTGAGTGCCATTGCTATTACAAAGGAAAAAGTGCTAGACAAACTCTAAAGGAGCTTAGGTGGATAGGTCGCCTGGACCAGAGTCCTGAGAGAGGTTGCTGAAGAGATAACGGATGCATTGGTCATGATCTTTCATGAATCACTTGATTCTGACATGGTCCCAGAGGGCTGGATGATTGCAAATGTCACTCCACTCTGTAAGAAGGGAGAAAGGCAAAAGAAAGGAAATTACAGGCCTGTTAGCATAACTTCAGTGGTTGGGAAAGTGTTAGAGTCTATTATTAAGGATGAGGTTTCAGGGTACATGGAGACTCATGATAAATTAAGTCAAAGTCAGCATGGTTTCTGTTAAGGGAAATCTTGCCTGACAACTGTGTTGGAGTTTTTCAAGGAAGTAACAAGCAGGATGGACAAAGGAGAGGCAGTGGGTGTCATTTACTTGGATCTTCAAACGGGGTATTTGATAAGGTGCCACACATGAGGCTGCTTAACAAGATAAAATCCTATAGTGTTACCAGAAAGATACTGGCATGGATAGCAGATTGGCTGACAGGTAGGAGGCAGAGAGTGGGAATAAAAGGGACCTTTTCTGGTTGGCTGCCAGCGACTCGTGGTGTTCCTCAGGGGTCAGTATTGGCAACTCTACTTTTCATATTGTTTGTCAATGATTTAGATAATGGAATTGATGGTTTTGTGGCAAAGTTTGTGAATGATATGAAGATAGATGGAGCGATAGGTAGTGCTGAGGAAGCAATGCAATTGCAGCAGGATTTAAGACAAATTGGAAGAATGGGCCAAAAAGTGTTGGGAAATGTATGATAATACATTTTGATAAAAGGAACAATAATGCAGACTATTATCTAAATGGGGAGAAGGTTCAAACATCAGAAGTGCAGAGGGACTTAGGAGTCCTCGTGCAAGATCCCCAGAAGGTTAATTCGCAGGTTGAGTCTGTGGTAAAGAAGGCAAATGCAATGTTGGCATTTAATTCAGGGGAAATAGAATATAGAAACAAGGAGATAATGCTGAGGCTTTATAAGACACTAGTCAGGTTGCACTTGGAGTATTGTCAACAGTTTTGGGCCCCATATCTCAGAAAGAATATATTGTCATTGGAAAGAGTCCAGAGGGGGTTCACGAGGATGATTCCAGGAATGAAGGGGTTAACATATGAGGAGCATTTGGCAGCTTTGGTCCTGTACTCACTGGAATTTAAAAGAATGTGTGGGGATTTCATTGAAACCTATGGAATGTTGAAAGGACTAGATAAGGTGGATGTGGAAAGGATGTTTCCTATGGTGGGGTATCCAGAACCAGAGGACACAGCCTCAAAATTGAGGGGCGACGTTTTAGAACAGGGGTAAGGAGGATTTTTTTTTTAGCCAAAGAATAGTGATTCTGTGGAATACTCTGCCACAGATTACGGTGGAGGCCAAGTCTGTGGGTATACTTAAGGCAGAAGTTAATTGTTTCCTGATCAGTCAGGGCATCAAAAGATATGGCGAGAAGGCAGGTGTATGGGGTTGAGTGGGATCCGGGATCAGTCATGATGGAATGGCAGAGCAGACTCGATGGGCTGAATGACCTATTTATGCCCTTATGTCTTAGTGTCTTATGGCCTTATTAGGCCTCAACGAGGTCTTATACAACATCAAAATAACATCCCTTCTCCTGTACTCAATACTTTGATTTATGAAGCTACTGTGCCAAAAGCTTTCTTTGAGACCCTATCTACTTGTAACGCCACTTTCAATGAACTATGGACCTGTATTCCCAGATCCTCTTGTTCCACAGCACTCCTCACTGCCCTACTGTTCACTGTGTAAGACCAACCCTGGCTGGTCCTTCCGAAGTGCAACATCTTGCACTTGTCTGCATTAAATTCCATCTGCCATTTTCCAGCTGGTCCAGATCCCATTGCAAGCTTTGACAGTCTTCCTCGCTGTGCACTACACCTCCATTCTTGGTGTCACCTGCAAATTTACTGATCCAGTTAACCACTTCTGGAAGAAATCCAGGAGCTTGAAAACCCTGATGACCAGCCTGAAGAACAACTTCTTCCCCACTGCTGTGAAATTTCCTGAACCAATCCCCTCTCCCACGTCCTCCTCCCCAAGAGGTTGCCACAATGTCCAACCCTTAACTCACTACTGTCAATTATCTCATATTTGGCACTTCTTTTTCCACAGCTTCAGACTTACACTACAGTCTTTGCACTCTTCCTTTCTTTTACACCACAGTATTTACCGTTGTGCCTTTATTGTGTTTATTGTGGAAGCTAGTCACATGAGTGGAGGCATGGTAAAAGCTAAGGTAATAAGTCTCGTATTCTTGCTTATTTTATGGTAGTTTGTAGCTTGGGACTGGCGGAGGTTATATCTTTTGTTGACCATTTAATATTGCTGAATAGTGCTCAGCTGATATCTGGGCATGCTTATTCTGGAATTACAGAGTCATAAAAAAGTACAGCACAGAAACAGGCTCTTTGGCCCATCCAGTCCATGCTGAACCATTTAAACTGCCTACTCCCATCAACCTGTACCGGGACCATAGCCCTCCATACCCCTATCATCCATGCACCTATCCCAAATTTCTCTTAAATTGAACTTGCATGTATCACTTGAACTGGCAGTTCATTCCACACTCAGACCACCCTATGAGTGAAGAAGTTTCCCCTCATGGTCCCCTTAAACTTTTCATCTTTCACTCTTAACCCATGACCTTTGGCTGTAGTCCAACCCAACCTCAGTAGAAAAAGCCCGCTTGTACCTACCAAATCTTATTGCTTCAAGAGTGCATGCTTGCTAATTGCTGATAAACGATCAAAGTAAAAGATTCAACTCATTGGAATGACCATTTCACTGGAGCTGACAGCATGCCATGCAAGTATAATAACACCGTTGCAGTGGCAGGCAACAGTAATTGTTTTGTTTTGATTTTGGATTAGTTTTGCTGTTTACTCTGTGATCTTCATGTGAGCAACAAATTTCATTGGGCCACAGTGTGTACAACAATAAACTGTTCTAATCAGTTCTGTTACCGGGGTGTAATTGTCACAACCTCAGGTCGAAGGTAAAGTATTCTGAGGGCCCTGAGTTTTTTTGTAGTCTCTGCATTTTATTAATTATAATTATAATGCATTGTTGCATTTTGGGGATTTTTAAAATTTTGGTCTTCCCTCGTGTACATTGAAGTTGCAATTGTCCTTGAAAACTTCCAGTTAATTCTGCAACACCTTGCAGGCATCCAATTAAGTATCCTTGAACTTTTAAGAAGGCACTGGTGAATCTCAGCGACTTCTGCCTAGTGGCCGATGAGACAAGGAAAACAACTAAAGTACTTGGTTAAACACTCTTTTCCTAAACTATCATCGCAAACAATAGCCTGTAACTTCCCTTTAGACTTGGTGAACCAAGGCAAAGAGAGGCAGCCCGTCACCAAGAGCAAGGAAGACCTACGGTTCAATTGATTTAGTCATAGTCAGACTTTACTGATCCCGAGGGAAATTTGTTTTCGTTACAGTTGCACCATAAATAATTAAATAGTAATAAAACCATAAATAATTAAATAGTAATATGTAAATTATGCCAGGAAATAAGTCCAGGACCAGCCTATTGGCTCAGGGTGTCTGACCCTCCAAGGGAGGAGTTGTAAAGTTTGATGGCCACAGGGAGGAATGACTTCCTATGACGCTCAGTGTTGCATCTCAGTGGAATGAGTCTCTGGCTGAATGTACTCCTGTGCCCAACCGGTCCATTATGTAGTGGATGGGAGACATTGTCCAAGATGGCATGCAACTTGGACAGCATCCTCTTTTCAGACACGACCGTGAGAGAGCCCAGTTCCATCCCCACAACATTACTGGCCTTACAAATGAGTTTGTTGATTCGGTTGGTGTCTGCTACCCTCAGCCTGCTGCCCCAGCACACAACAGCAAACATGATAGCACTGGCCACCACAGACTCGTAGAACATCCTCAGCGTCGTCCGACAGATGTTAAAGGACTTCAGTCTCCTCAGGAAATAGAGACGGCTCTGACCCTTCTTGTAGACAGCCTCAGTGTTCTTTGACCAGTCCAGTTTATTGTCAATTCGTATCCCCAGGTATTTGTAATCCTCCACCATGTCCACACTGACCCCTTGGATGGAAACTGACCTCCTCAGGTCTACCACCAGCTCCTTAGTCTTTTTCACATTAAGCTGCAGATAATTCTGCTCACATCATGTGACAAAGTTTCCTACCGTAGCCCTGTACTCAACCTCATCTCCCTTGCTGATGCATCCAACTATGGCAGAGTCATCAGAAAACTTCTAAAGATGACAAGACTCTGTGCAGTAGTTGAAGTCCGAGGTGTAAATGGTGAAGAGAAAGGGAGACAAGACAGTCCCCTGTGGAGCTCCAGTGCTGCTGATCAAGTACTGATTTAAGCACTGGGCTGAATGGTACCAGCTGAATTGAGGTGGCGGTATCCAGGCCTCAGGGCATTCCAAAGCAACTGGACCTGATTTAGGCACCGGGACAGATTGGAAATGTCGAGAATGGAGGGAACAGGATCCAGGCCCCAGGGCGTTCCGAAGTGATAGAACTTGATGTCTGAGCATCAATTTAGGCACCCAACAAGACTGAAAAAGAGTCGGGGACAGAGATGAGGGATGAGGCAGTTCATCTCTGTGCTGGACTAAGGGTCCGTGGACGGACTCTCTTTGTGGACTTCAGAATGCTATTTGCTTGTGTTTATTGTTGCATGATGTTTTTTTTCTCTGCACATTGGGTGTTTGTCGCTCTTTTTTTAATGTGTTCTTTGTTTTATGGCTGCCTGTTAGGAGACAAATCTCAAGGTTGTATAATGTATACATACTTTGACAATAAATGTACTTTGAACTTTGGTATCTCATTAGAATAGTTACTTGTTAGCTTGTAATTAGTTTGTGGTTTTATCAGCTGGGAACAGATTCCTCCATGCCTGGAGTGTATTTAAAGGGGCAGTGCTAACTGCTCATTGGCTTGGTCGTCCTGATCCTTGCCAGTAAAGTTCTGGCCAAGTTATTCTGAATTATCCAAACCTTGTAACTTCAACTGTTTTGTTTTGTTAATAGAATTCCCAGTTTTGTTTGACCCTTCGTGTGATCCTGCACTTGTGTCTGAAGATGCAGCGTGACAGTGATAACTCCAAAGCCCTTATGTATAGTAACAGCTGCTATCGCCACTACTACAGTCCTGTTACCTGTGGGTGATACATATTTCCAATTCTGTAACAGCCCTATTTTAAGAGGATTCATCATCTCCCACTTAAATCAGCCATGATCAAATGGAAGACCAGAATTGACGGGCTGAATGGCCGAATTATGCTCCCAAGCCTTATGGTCCAACGCAGTCACATTACATTTCCTACAGTTTAGGGATGAAGAGGTTACAGAATCCACTTTAGCACCAGCATGAAATTCTGCTTATTTATTTATCTATTAAGAGATGCAGTGTGGAACTGTCCCTTCCGGCCCTTCGAGCTGCCCCACCAGCAACCCACTGATTTATCCCTAGCCAAATCTTGGGACCAATTACAATGACCAATTAACCTACTGTCTGGGATGTCTCTGGGCTGTGGAGGAAACTGGAGCACCCGGAGGAAACGCATGTGGACTTGGGGAGGATATACAGGCACTTTACAGACAGTGTCAGAATTGAACTCTGAAAACTGACACCCTGAGCCGTAATAACATCACACTAACTGCTACACTACCGTGGCACCCCAACAGCAATATTCCCACACCGTTAATCCTGGTACGCTCCAGCATTGTTGCAGGATTTTCAAAGGATTCAAAGCTCAAAGTACATGTATTATCAAAGTATGTATAAATTACACAACCTAGAGATTTGGCTCCTTACAGGCAGCCACAGAGCAAGAAACCTGAAAGAATCCAATTTTAAAAAAGGATCAACAGCCAAACCACAGAGAGAGAAAAACACAGAGCATGCAAACAATAATAGAAAGCAACAGCATTCTGAAGCAAACGGACCCAAGTCCCGCAGCAGCCAGAGTAGGCCCATAGCCTCGGTCTCAGTTCCTCATATGGCGGGGCAAGTCACCGCGAAGCTCACAGACACGAAGCGTGTAGCAGCTGGAACAGTCTCCAAGCCACCGCGCTGTGACATCTGCTCCTGGGAATGTCGCCTCACTGAGTGGTCACTTTGACTGCACCTGAGGTTAGCCCATTTGCCGATGGGCAAAGAGGCCTGTGCTGAACCAATAACTGCTCCCAGATGCCTCGTATTCTGGGGGAGAAGGATCTGACTCGTTATTCCCTAATGGAAAACAGTTGTCGGGAATTCTGATTCCCCATAATAATAGAATAAATGATATCCCTGTCGGCAACTAAACAGGGCTTTATGGGTTTGGGCAATACCCTGAGGTAAAATGCTAAATTGATTCCTTCCCCACGCATTTTTCATGGCTTGCAGGGGGATCTGCGTCAGCTGGGAAAAGGGGGCTGAAAATGGCGGATGGAACTTAATGCAGATAGTTGCAAGGTTTTTTACTTCAGTAGGCCAACCAGGGTAGGTCTTACACAGTGAATGGGAGGGCACTGAGGAGCGTGGTAGTGATCTGGGAATACAGGTACATAATTCATTGAAAGTGGCATCACAGGTAGATAGGGTTGTAAAGAAAGCTTTTGGCACATTGACCTTCATAAATCAAGGTACTGAGATGTTATGTTGAAGTTGTATAAGATGTCAGTGAGGTGTAATTTGGAGTATTGTGTGCAGTTTGGGGCACCTACCTACAGGAAAGATTGCTCCTTGACTGAGACTTGCTTTAGGTTTAATGGTGGGACACTGACTTTAGCACAGTCTGGGATCAGGGCATCACCAACAAGGCCAATGTTTATTACCCTCTCTTAATTGACCTTGAGAAGGAGACCGACATGTTCCTGATCCACTGTGGTCCTTCTGGCGAAGGTCCTCCCATGCCACTGCTGGGCAGGGAGTGCCAGGGTTTAGACAATTAAGAAACAGTTAAATTCTTCCAAATAAGGAAGGAACTTGGAGGAACATAGAGATACTCGTGTTTGCCAAGCACTTGCCTTCATTGGGTGAAGAGATGCCATCAGAGTGGCTTGGGTGATTGATTGATGCATTGATTGATTATTTATCTAATTATCTATCTATATATTTATATATTATTTATTGATTTATTTATTGTTTATTTATTATTTATCTATCCATCTATTTATTTATTTACAGCATGAAGTTGGCCCTTCCGTCCCTTCAAGCCATGCCATGTTAATTCTAACCTAATCATGGGACAATTTACAGTGACCAATTAACCTACCAACCAGTACATCTTGTGGAAGGAAACCCACTCAGTCATACAGGCAGCGGCGGGAATTGAACCCAGATCACTGGTACCGCAAAGTGTTGTGCCAACCACTACACTACCATGCTGCCCTACCATTTTGTCAACAGCACACACTGCAGCCAGCAGTCCTCGGTCGAGGTGAGAATGACTATTCCAGTGGTGGAGTGACAGTCAAGTGACCTGCTTAGTCCTGAATGGTGTAACAGGACTCCAGGGAAAAGGAGACTATTCCTCCCTGGTTCAAACTTGTATCTATTAGGTGGTGGCAACTGGCTGATAAAGTAGATGGGAACCTGTTGAGGTGATTCGTGTGACTTCCAGGACACGTCAGGCTAGGTGTATATCGCAGGGAGAGTTACATAATTACTCAGTGTTCTAACTACCCCTTAAAGGCTTTTAAAATAATGAAGGACATACATTCCTGTACCTAACAAAGTAGCCACTTGTGTTGCATGTTTGTGGTCTCCTGCTGCTGTAGCCCAAGGTTCGATGTGTTGTGTGTTCAGAGATGCTGTTCTGCACAGCACTGTCGTAACACGTGTTTATTTGAGTTACTGTCACTTCCCATCAGCGTGAACCAGTCTGGCCATTCTCCTCTGACCTCCCTCATTAAACAAGATGTTTTCACCCACAGTTCTGCCACTCACTGGATGTTTTTTTGTTTTTTGCACCATTCTCTGTGAACTCTAGAGACTGTTGTGTGTGAGAATGGAGGTAAGTTTTTTACACAGAGAATGGTGGGTGTGTGGAGTGTGCTGGCTGCAGAGACAGATAGATTAGGGACATGTAAAAATCTCTTAGATGGCACACATGTTATAGAAAAATAGAGGGTTATGTAGGAGGGAAGGGTTCGATTGAACTTGGAGTAGGTGAATTGATCGGTACAACATCGTGGGCCAGGAGGTCCAAGTTGTGCTGTGGTGTGCTATGCTCCGTGTTCTAACGCTTCAAAGTTCAGAGTAAACTTATTATCAAAGTACAGACACGCCACCATATGCAACCCTGAGATTCATTTTCCTGTGGACATACTCAATAAATCTATAACAGAACATGAGATGAAGAGTCCTTGAAAGTGAGTCCGTTGGCGGTAGGAACAGTTCAGTGCTGGGGCAAGTGAAGTGAGTGAAGTTATCCCCTTTGGTTCAGGAGCCTGATGGTTGAGGGCTGGTGACTGTTCCTAAACGTGGTGGCGTGAGCCCAGAGGCTCCTGCAGCTTCTTCCAGATGACAGCAGCAAGAAGAGAGCATGGCCTGGGTGGTGGGGATCTCTGATGATGGATGCTGCTTTCCTGTGACAGTGTTTTGTGTAGATATTTTCAGTGATGGGGAGGGCTTTACCCACGATGGACTGGGGCATATCCACTAGTTTTTGTTGATTTTCCATTCAAGGGCCTTAGTGTTTCCATACCAGGCTGTGGTGCAGCTAGTCAATATACTCTGCACTAAACACTATAGAAGTTTGTGAAAGTTTCAGAGTGGAGAGAAGCCATGTGGGGGTAGTGCACTTGTCCAACCCCTGTGGGGATCGCCCTCACCTGCTCTGGAAGAAAGGGAAGCTCTCTGAGCACACTGGATTGGACCTTCTTTCCAGATCTGGTGAAGGATCCGTCTCCGTCATTGTCCAGCACTGAGAGGCTGGATGGTGCTGGGCCATGAAACACACATATTTGCCGGACTTCCCATTTACTCTGCTGTTTCCTGGCTGCCGGCTGATTACCGGACACCAGGTGAGAAACCGTACACTAACAGGCATTTACTCCTTTTCTCTCCCACCTGGCAGTTACTGCGCTTACTTTCGAATGAAGGAGGTGAGCTCCTCCTGCCACCTGGGCATCTGGACCAACCAGCTGTTCCGGGAGAAACGTGTCTGCATCGAGTGCCAGGGAGAAGCCATGGGAAGCAGGGATCGGTGTGAAGGCGATGGGCTGGAGGGAACCAGGTAAGGGCTACTGTACAGCCGGGGTCCCCTCCTTCACAAGAGCCTTGGCTCTGCGAGGTGGATGGAAAAGAACACTTTCTCCCTCAGAGCACTCATGTTGCGCAGGGACCTTCAATGACCACCACCATTTTCATTCTATCGTAACGTGGCATTTACTGGAAAATAAAGACACACAGCATGTGAGGTCTAATTTGGAGTATTGTGTGCAGTTTTGGTCACCTACCTACAAGAAAGATGTAAACCAAGTTCAAAGAGTACAGAGAAAATTTATAAGGATGTTGCCAGGACTGGAGGACCTGAATTATAAGGAAAGATTGTATAGGTTAGGACTTTATTTCTTGGAATGTAGAAGATTGAGAGGAGATTTGATAGAGGTATACAAAATTATAAGGGATACAGATAGGGCAAATGCAAGCTGGATTTTTCCACTGCATTTGGGTGGGACTACAACCAGAGGTCATGGGTTGAGGTGAAAGGTGAAAAGTTTAAGGGGAACGTTAGGGGAAACTTCTTCACTCAGAGGGTTGTGAGAGCGGAACGAGCTGCCAGCACAAGTGGTGCATGCGAGCTCAAATTCAACGCTTAAGAGAAGCTTGGACAGGTATGTGGATAGTAGGGCTATGGAGGGCTATGGTCCCGGTTCAGGTCAATGAGACGAGACAGTTTAAATGGTTTGGCAGTGACCAGATGGGCCGAAGGGCCTGTTTCTGGGCTGTATTTTTCTATTAGTCTATAACATATTTTACAAAAAAGTAAAAGTCTGCCAATTAACCAATAGGAAACAAGAAATACAAAAGAATTTTATGAAAAACTGCACACAAAGACTGACAAACAACCAGTGTGTAAAAGACAAACTGCAAACAAGAATAATACTGAGAAATGAGTTGTAAAGAGAGTTTGAAAATGATTCTGTAGGTTGTAGAATTATTTCACTGTGGAAGTTTACAATTGACAATGGAATAAACATTTGTGAGGCAAGGTTTTTTATACCCTGAGTGATGCATGCTTGGAGTACGCTGGAAGGGACAACGTGAAGGCAAATACAATCAGGGCATTTAAAAGGCCCCTAGATAGAAACATGAATGTGCAGAGAATGAAAGCTATGGACATTGTACAGGCAGAGAAGATCAGATTAGTTCAGTGTTTAATGATTAGTTTAATTAGATCAGTGCTAGCACAGAATTTGTACAATCCCCCTGTGACCACAGGGGTTTCCTCCTGGTCCTCCAAATTGCAAAGACGTGGGTTAATTGATCACATGGGAGTAATTGCCTGGCATTGGAAGGGCTTCTTACCGTACTGTGTCTCTAGACGTGAAAAACAAACTTTGTGGGCTGAAAGGCCTGTTTCATGGTTATTTGTAGCTGTGTTTCTCATATTGCTGTCAGAGTTGGTTTTTAAGAAAAATTAAGGAAGGGATGCTGAGGTGAAGTCCCCAGTTGGAGGGCTGATATCTGCAGATTTGAAAAGTCAAGGACAAGCACTGGAGGACCAGAGGCAGCCGGTCCTAGTGGATAGGTATGAGTGTGTAGGTAGGTGTGAGGGATGGGTAGGTATGAGTGTGTAGGTAGGTGTGAGGGATGGGTAGGTATGAGTGTGTAGGTAGGTGTGAGGTATGGGTAGGTATGAGTGTGTAGGTAGGTGTGAGGGATGGGTAGGGGTGAGGGATGGGTAGGTATGAGGGAGTGCGGTAGGTTAAGGGATGGGTAGGTGTGAGGGATGGGTAGGTGTGAGGGATGGGTAGGTGTGTGAGGGATGGGTAGGTGTGTGAGGGATGGGTAGGTGTGAGGGATGGGTAGCTGTGTGGAACTGGGTAGATATGAGGGAGTGCGGTAGGTTGAGGGATGGGTAGATGTGAGGGACTGGGTAGGTGTGAGGGAGTGGGTAGGTTTGAGGGATGGGTAGGTATGAGGGAATGGGTAGGGGTGAGGGATGGGTAGGGGTGAGGGAATGGGTAGGGGTGAGGGATGGGTAGGTATGAGGGAATGGGTAGGGGTGAGGGATGGGTAGGTGTGAGGGATGGGTAGGTGTGAGGGAATGGGTAGGGGTGAGGGATGGGTGGGTGTGAGGGAGTGGGTAGGGGTGAGGGATGGGTAGGTGTGAGGGAGTGGGTAGGTGTGAGGGAGTGGGTAGGGGTGAGGGATGGGTAGGTGTGAGGGAGTGGGTAGGTTTGAGGGATGGGTAGGTGTGAGGGAGTGGGTAGGTTTGAGGGATGGGTAGGTGTGAGGGAGTGGGTAGGGGTGAGGGATGGGTAGGGAGTGTAGGGGTGAGGGATGGGTAGGTTTGAGGGATGGGTAGGTGTGAGGGAATGGGTAGGGGTGAGGGATGGGTAGGGGTGAGGGATGGGTAGGTGTGAGGGAGTGGGTAGGTATGAGGGAATGGGTAGGGGTGAGGGATGGGTAGGTGTGAGGGATGGGTAGCTGTGTGGAACTGGGTAGATATGAGGGAGTGCGGTAGGTTGAGGGATGGGTAGGTGTGAGGGAGTGGGTAGGTGTGAGGGAGTGGGTAGGGGTGAGGGATGGGTAGATGTGAGGGAGTGGGTAGGGGTGAGGGATGGGTAGGTTTGAGGGATGGGTAGGTATGAGGGAATGGGTAGGGGTGAGGGATGGGTAGGTGTGAGGGAGTGGGTAGATGTGAGGGAGTGGGTAGGGGTGAGGGATGGGTAGGTTTGAGGGATGGGTAGGTATGAGGGAATGGGTAGGGGTGAGGGATGGGTAGGTGTGAGGGAGTGGGTAGGTTTGAGGGATGGGTAGGTGTGAGGGAGTGGGTAGGTATGAGGGAGTTGGTAGGTGTGAGGGATGGGTAGGTGTGAGGGAGTGTGTAGGGGTGAGGGAGTGGGTAGGGGTGAGGGATGGGTAGGTGTGAGGGAGTGGGTAGGGGTGAGGGATGGGTAGGTTTGAGGGATGGGTAGGTGTGAGGGTGTGGGTAGGGGTGAGGGAGTGGGTAGGGGTGAGGGATGGGTAGGTGTGAGGGAGTGGGTAGGGGTGAGGGATGGGTAGGTGTGAGGGATGGGTAGGTGTGAGGGATGGGTAGGGGTGAGGGATGGGTAGGTGTGAGGGAGTGGGTAGGTTTGAGGGATGGGTAGGTGTGAGGGAATGGGTAGGTTTGAGGGATGGGTAGGTGTGAGGGAGTGGGTAGGGGTGAGGGATGGGTAGGTGTGAGGGAGTGGGTAGGTTTGAGGGATGGGTAGGTGTGAGGGAATGGGTAGGGGTGAGGGATGGGTAGGTGTGAGGGAGTGGGTAGGGGTGAGGGATGGGTAGATGTGAGGGAGTGGGTAGGGGTGAGGGATGGGTAGGGGTGAGGGATGGGTAGGTGTGAGGGAGTGGGTAGGGGTGAGGGATGGGTAGGTGTGAGGGAGTGGGTAGGGGTGAGGGATGGGTAGGTGTGAGGGAGTGGGTAGGGGTGAGGGATGGGTAGGTGTGAGGGAGTGGGTAGGTTTGAGGGATGGGTAGGTGTGAGGGAATGGGTAGGGGTGAGGGATGGGTAGGTGTGAGGGAGTGGGTAGGGGTGAGGGAGTGGGTAGGTTTGAGGGATGGGTAGGTGTGAGGGAGTGGGTAGGGGTGAGGGATGGGTAGGTGTGAGGGAGTGGGTAGGTGTGAGGGATGGGTAGGTGTGAGGGATGGGTAGGGGTGAGGGATGGGTAGGTGTGAGGGAGTGGGTAGGGGTGAGGGATGGGTAGGTGTGAGGGAGTGGGTAGGGGTGAGGGATGGGTAGGTGTGAGGGAGTGGGTAGGGGTGAGGGATGGGTAGATGTGAGGGAGTGGGTAGGGGTGAGGGATGGGTAGGGGTGAGGGATGGGTAGGTGTGAGGGAGTGGGTAGGGGTGAGGGATGGGTAGGTGTGAGGGAGTGGGTAGGTTTGAGGGATGGGTAGGTGTGAGGGAATGGGTAGGGGTGAGGGATGGGTAGGTGTGAGGGAGTGGGTAGGGGTGAGGGATGGGTAGGTGTGAGGGAGTGGGTAGGGGTGAGGGATGGGTAGGTGTGAGGGAGTGGGTAGGGGTGAGGGATGGGTAGGTGTGAGGGAATGGGTAGGGGTGAGGGATGGGTAGGTGTGAGGGAGTGGGTAGGTTTGAGGGATGGGTAGGTGTGAGGGAATGGGTAGGGGTGAGGGATGGGTAGGTGTGAGGGAGTGGGTAGGGGTGAGGGATGGGTAGGTGTGAGGGAGTGGGTAGGGGTGAGGGATGGGTAGGTGTGAGGGAGTGGGTAGGTTTGAGGGAGTGGGTAGGTGTGAGGGAGTGGGTAGGGGTGAGGGATGGGTAGGTGTGAGGGAGTGGGTAGGGGTGAGGGATGGGTAGGTGTGAGGGAGTGGGTAGGGGTGAGGGATGGGTAGGTGTGAGGGAGTGGGTAGGTTTGAGGGAGTGGGTAGGTGTGAGGGAGTGGGTAGGGGTGAGGGATGGGTAGGTGTGAGGGAGTGGGTAGGGGTGAGGGATGGGTAGGTGTGAGGGAGTGGGTAGGTTTGAGGGATGGGTAGGTGTGAGGGAATGGGTAGGTATGAGGGATGGGTAGGTGTGAGGGAGTGGGTAGGGGTGAGGGATGGGTAGATGTGAGGGAGTGGGTAGGGGTGAGGGATGGGTAGGGGTGAGGGATGGGTAGGTGTGAGGGAGTGGGTAGGGGTGAGGGATGGGTAGGTGTGAGGGAGTGGGTAGGTTTGAGGGATGGGTAGGTGTGAGGGAATGGGTAGGTATGAGGGATGGGTAGGTGTGAGGGAGTGGGTAGGGGTGAGGGATGGGTAGGGGTGAGGGATGGGTAGGTGTGAGGGAGTGGGTAGGGGTGAGGGATGGGTAGGGGTGAGGGATGGGTAGGTGTGAGGGAGTGGGTAGGTGTGAGGGAGTGGGTAGGTTTGAGGGATGGGTAGGTATGAGGGAATGGGTAGGGGTGAGGGATGGGTAGGTGTGAGGGAGTGTGTAGGGGTGAGGTATGAGTACAGGTGAAGGAATGGGTAGGGGTGAGGGATGGGTAGGTGTGAGGGAGTGTGTAGGGGTGAGGTATGAGTACAGGTGAAGGAATGGGTAGGGGTGAGGTATGAGTACAGGTGAAGGAATGGGTAGGTGTGAGGGATGGGTAGGTTTGAGGGATGGGTAGGTGTGAGGGAGTGGGTAGGTTTGAGGGATGGGTAGGTGTGAGGGAATGGGTAGGGGTGAGGGATGGGTAGGTGTGAGGGAGTGGGTAGGGGTGAGGGATGGGTAGATGTGAGGGAGTGGGTAGGGGTGAGGGATGGGTAGGGGTGAGGGATGGGTAGGTGTGAGGGAGTGGGTAGGGGTGAGGGATGGGTAGGTGTGAGGGAGTGGGTAGGTTTGAGGGATGGGTAGGTGTGAGGGAATGGGTAGGGGTGAGGGATGGGTAGGTGTGAGGGAGTGGGTAGGTTTGAGGGATGGGTAGGTATGAGGGAATGGGTAGGGGTGAGGGATGGGTAGGTGTGAGGGAGTGTGTAGGGGTGAGGTATGAGTACAGGTGAAGGAATGGGTAGGGGTGAGGGATGGGTAGGTGTGAGGGAGTGTGTAGGGGTGAGGTATGAGTACAGGTGAAGGAATGGGTAGGGGTGAGGGATGGGTAGGTGTGAGGGAGTGGGTAGGGGTGAGGGATGGGTAGGTGTGAGGGAATGGGTAGGGGTGAGGGATGGGTAGGTGTGAGGGAGTGGGTAGGGGTGAGGGATGGGTAGGTGTGAGGGAATGGGTAGGGGTGAGGGATGGGTAGGTGTGAGGGAATGGGTAGGGGTGAGGGATGGGTAGGTGTGAGGGAATGGGTAGGGGTGAGGGATGGGTAGGTGTGAGGGATGGGTAGGGGTGAGGGATGGGTAGGTATGAGGGAATGGGTAGGGGTGAGGGATGGTAGGTGTGAGGGAGGTGTGAGGGATGGGTAGGGTGAGGGATGGGTGGGTGAGGGAGGTGTGAGGGAATGGGTAGGGGTGAGGGATGGGTAGGTGTGAGGGTGGTAGGGTGAGGGATGGGTAGGTGAGGGATGGGTAGGGTGAGGGATGGGTAGGATGAGGGATGTAGGTGAGGGATGGGTAGGGGTGAGGGGGGAATGGGTAGGGGTGAGGGATGGGTAGGTGTGAGGGAATGGGTAGGGGTGAGGGATGGGTAGGTGTGAGGGAGTGGTAGGTGATGGGTGTATGAGGTGAAGGAATGGGTAGGGGTGAGGGATGGGTAGGTGTGAGGGAGTGTGTAGGGGTGAGGGATGGGTAGGTATGAGGGAATGGGTAGGGGTGAGGGATGGGTAGGTGTGAGGGAGTGGGTAGGGGTGAGGTATGAGTACAGGTGAAGGAATGGGTAGGGGTGAGGGATGGGTAGGTGTGAGGGAGTGGGTAGGGGTGAGGGATGGGTAGGTGTGAGGGAGTGGGTAGGGGTGAGGGATGGGTAGGTGTGAGGGAGTGTGTAGGGGTGAGGTATGAGTACAGGTGAAGGAATGGGTAGGGGTGAGGGATGGGTAGGTGTGAGGGAGTGTGTAGGGGTGAGGTATGAGTACAGGTGAGGGATGGGTAGGTGAGGGAAGGATGGGGGTAGGGGTGAGGGATGGGTAGGTGTGAGGGATGGGTAGGGGTGAGGGATGGGTAGGTGTGAGGGAGTGGGTAGGGGTGAGGTATGAGTACAGGTGAAGGAATGGGTAGGGGTGAGGGATGGGTAGGTGTGAGGGAGTGTGTAGGGGTGAGGGATGGGTAGGGCTGAGGGAATGGGTAGGGGTGAGGGATGGGTAGGTGTGAGGGAGTGTGTAGGGGTGAGGTATGAGTACAGGTGAAGGAATGGGTAGGGGTGAGGGATGGGTAGGTGTGAGGGAGTGTGTAGGGGTGAGGTATGAGTACAGGTGAAGGAATGGGTAGGGGTGAGGGATGGGTAGGTGTGAGGGAGTGTGTAGGGGTGAGGTATGAGTACAGGTGAAGGAATGGGTAGGGGTGAGGGATGGGTAGGTGTGAGGGAGTGTGTAGGGGTGAGGATGGAGGTGATGAGGTACAGGTGTAGGGGTGAGAGGTAGTGGGATGGGTAGGGGTGAGGTGAAGGAATGGGTAGGGGTGAGGGAGTGGGTAGGTAATAGGGGGTGAGGGATGGGTAGGTAAGGTGAGGGAGTGTGTAGGGGTGAGGTATGAGTACAGGTGAAGGAATGGGTAGGGGTGAGGGATGGGTAGGTGTGAGGGAATGTGTAGGGGTGAGGTATGAGTACAGGTGAAGGAATGGGTAGGGGTGAGGTATGAGTACAGGTGAAGGAATGGGTAGGGGTGAGGGATGGGTAGGTGTGAGGGAGTGTGTAGGGGTGAGGTATGAGATGGGTAGGGGATGTACAGGTGAAGGAATGGGTAGGGTGAGGGATGGGTAGGGGTGTAGGGGTGAGGTATGAGTACAGGTGAAGGAATGGGTAGGGGTGAGGGAATGGGTAGGGTGAGGGAGTGTGTAGGGGTGAGGTATGAGTACAGGTGAAGGAATGGGTAGGGGTGAGGGATGAGTACAGGTGAGGGAATGGGTAGGGGTGAGGTATGAGTACAGGTGAAGGAATGGGTAGGGGTGAGGTATGAGTACAGGTGAAGGAATGGGTAGGGGTGAGGTATGGTAAGGTGAGGATGGTAGGGGTGAGGTATGAGTACAGGTGAAGGAATGGGTAGGGGTGAGGGATGGGTAGTGTGTGTGTAGGGGTGAGGATGAGGTGAGGATGGTAGGGGTGAGGATGGTAGGTAGTAGGGTGAGGGATGGTAGGGGTGAAGGAATGGTAGGGGTGAGGGAATGGGTAGGGTGAGGGAGTGTGTAGGGGTGAGGATGGTACAGGTGAAGGAATGGGTAGGGGTGAGGGATGGGTAGGTGTGAGGGAGTGTGTAGGGGTGAGGTATGAGTACAGGTGAAGGAATGGGTAGGGGTGAGGGATGGGTAGGTGTGAGGGAGTGTGTAGGGGTGAGGTATGAGTGAAGGATGGGTAGGTGGAATGTGTAGGGGTGAGGTATGAGTACAGGTGAAGGAATGGGTAGGGGTGAGGTATGAGTACAGGTGAAGGAATGGGTAGGGGTGAGGGTATGTAGTACAGGTGAAGGAATGGGTAGGGGTGAGGTATGAGTACAGGTGAAGGATGTAGGTGGGTAGGGGTGAGGTGATGGGTAGGTGAAGGAATGGGTAGGGGTGAGTGTAGGGGTGAGTATGGTCAGGTGAAGGAATGGGTAGGGGTGAGGGATGGGTAGGTGTGAGGGAGTGTGTAGGGGTGAGGTATGAGTACAGGTGAAGGAATGGGTAGGGTGAGGAGGTGAAGGAATGGGTAGGGGTGAGGTATGAGTAGGGTGAGGTGAAGGAATGGGTAGGGGTGAGGGATGGGTAGGTGTGAGGGAGTGTGTAGGGGTGAGGTATGAGTACAGGTGAAGGAATGGGTAGGGGTGAGGGATGGGTAGGTGTGAGGGAATGTGTAGGGGTGAGGTATGAGTACAGGTGAAGGAATGGGTAGGGGTGAGGGATGGGTAGGTGTGAGGGAGTGTGTAGGGGTGAGGTATGAGTACAGGTGAAGGAATGGGTAGGGGTGAGGTATGAGTACAGGTGAAGGAATGGGTAGGGGTGAGGGATGGGTAGGTGTGAGGGAGTGTGTAGGGGTGAGGTATGAGTACAGGTGAAGGAATGGGTAGGGGTGAGGGATGGGTAGGTGTGAGGGAGTGTGTAGGGGTGAGGTATGAGTACAGGTGAAGGAATGGGTAGGGGTGAGGGATGGGTAGGTGTGAGGGAGTGTGTAGGGGTGAGGTATGAGTACAGGTGAAGGAATGGGTAGGGGTGAGGTATGAGTACAGGTGAAGGAATGGGTAGGGGTGAGGGATGGGTAGGTGTGAGGGAGTGTGTAGGGGTGAGGTATGAGTACAGGTGAAGGAATGGGTAGGGGTGAGGGATGGGTAGGTGTGAGGGAGTGTGTAGGGGTGAGGGATGGGTAGGTGTGAGGGAGTGTGTAGGGGTGAGGTATGAGTACAGGTGAAGGAATGGGTAGGGGTGAGGTATGAGTACAGGTGAAGGAATGGGTAGGGGTGAGGGATGGGTAGGTGTGAGGGAGTGTGTAGGGGTGAGGTATGAGTACAGGTGAAGGAATGGGTAGGGGTGAGGTATGAGTACAGGTGAAGGAATGGGTAGGGGTGAGGGATGGGTAGGTGTGAGGGAGTGTGTAGGGGTGAGGTATGAGTACAGGTGAAGGAATGGGTAGGGGTGAGGTATGAGTACAGGTGAAGGAATGGGTAGGGGTGAGGTATGAGTACAGGTGAAGGAATGGGTAGGGGTGAGGGATGGGTAGGTGTGAGGGAGTGTGTAGGGGTGAGGTATGAGTACAGGTGAAGGAATGGGTAGGGGTGAGGTATGAGTACAGGTGAAGGAATGGGTAGGGGTGAGGGATGGGTAGGTGTGAGGGAGTGTGTAGGGGTGAGGTATGAGTACAGGTGAAGGAATGGGTAGGGGTGAGGGATGGGTAGGTGTGAGGGAGTGTGTAGGGGTGAGGTATGAGTACAGGTGAAGGAATGGGTAGGGGTGAGGGATGGGTAGGTGTGAGGGAGTGTGTAGGGGTGAGGTATGAGTACAGGTGAAGGAATGGGTAGGGGTGAGGTATGAGTACAGGTGAAGGAATGGGTAGGGGTGAGGGATGGGTAGGTGTGAGGGAGTGTGTAGGGGTGAGGTATGAGTACAGGTGAAGGAATGTGTAGGGGTGAGGTATGAGTACAGGTGAAGGAATGGGTAGGGGTGAGGTATGAGTACAGGTGAAGGAATGGGTAGGGGTGAGGGATGGGTAGGTGTGAGGGAGTGTGTAGGGGTGAGGTATGAGTACAGGTGAAGGAATGGGTAGGGGTGAGGTATGAGTACAGGTGAAGGAATGGGTAGGGGTGAGGTATGAGTACAGGTGAAGGAATGGGTAGGGGTGAGGTATGAGTACAGGTGAAGGAATGGGTAGGGGTGAGGTATGAGTACAGGTGAAGGAATGGGTAGGGGTGAGGTATGAGTACAGGTGAAGGAATGGGTAGGGGTGAGGGATGGGTAGGTGTGAGGGAGTGTGTAGGGGTGAGGTATGAGTACAGGTGAAGGAATGGGTAGGGGTGAGGTATGAGTACAGGTGATGGATTGGGTAGGGGTGAGGGATGGGTAGGTGTGAGGGAGTGTGTAGGGGTGAGGTATGAGTACAGGTGAAGGAATGGGTAGGGGTGAGGGATGGGTAGGTGTGAGGGAGTGTGTAGGGGTGAGGTATGAGTACAGGTGAAGGAATGTGTAGGGGTGAGGTATGAGTACAGGTGAAGGAATGGGTAGGGGTGAGGTATGAGTACAGGTGAAGGAATGGGTAGGGGTGAGGGATGGGTAAGGTGAAGGGTGTGTAGGGGTGAGTACAGGTGAAGGAATGGGTAGGGGTGAGGTATGAGTACAGGTGTAAGGGAATGTGTGTAGGGGTGAGGTATGAGTACAGGTGAAGGAATGGGTAGGGGTGAGGTATGAGTACAGGTGAAGGAATGGGTAGGGGTGAGGGATGGGTAGGTGTGAGGGATGTGTAGGGGTGAGGTATGAGTACAGGTGAAGGAATGGGTAGGGGTGAGGTATGAGTACAGGTGAAGGAATGGGTAGGGGTGAGGGATGGGTAGGTGTGAGGGAGTGTGTAGGGGTGAGGTATGAGTACAGGTGAAGGAATGGGTAGGGGTGAGGTATGAGTACAGGTGAAGGAATGGGTAGGGGTGAGGATGGGTAGGTGTGAGGGAGTGTGTAGGGGTGAGGTATGAGTACAGGTGAAGGAATGGGTAGGGGTGAGGTATGAGTACAGGTGAAGGAATGGGTAGGGGTGAGGGATGGGTAGGTGTGAGGGAGTGTGTAGGGGTGAGGTATGAGTACAGGTGAAGGAATGGGTAGGGGTGAGGTATGAGTACAGGTGAAGGAATGGGTAGGGGTGAGGGATGGGTAGGTGTGAGGGAGTGGTAGGGGTGAGGTATGAGTACAGGTGAAGGAATGGGTAGGGGTGAGGTATGAGTACAGGTGAAGGAATGGGTAGGGGTGAGGGATGGGTAGGTGTGAGGGAGTGTGTAGGGGTGAGGTATGAGTACAGGTGAAGGAATGGGTAGGGGTGAGGTATGAGTACAGGTGAAGGAATGGGTAGGGGTGAGGGATGGGTAGGTGTGAGGGAGTGTGTAGGGGTGAGGTATGAGTACAGGTGAAGGAATGGGTAGGGGTGAGGTATGAGTACAGGTGAAGGAATGGGTAGGGGTGAGGGATGGGTAGGTGTGAGGGAGTGTGTAGGGGTGAGGTATGAGTACAGGTGAAGGAATGGGTAGGGGTGAGGTATGAGTACAGGTGAAGGAATGGGTAGGGGTGAGGGATGGGTAGGTGTGAGGGAGTGTGTAGGGGTGAGGTATGAGTACAGGTGAAGGAATGGGTAGGGGTGAGGTATGAGTACAGGTGAAGGAATGGGTAGGGGTGAGGGATGGGTAGTGTGTAGGGGTGAGGGGAGTGAAGGAATGTAGGGGTGAGGTATGAGTACAGGTGAAGTGAATGGGTGGGTAGTAGGGGTGAGGTATGAGTACAGGTGAAGGAATGGGTAGGGGTGAGGATGGTAGGTGTAGGGAGGGTAGGGTAGGTATGTAGTACAGGTGAAGGAATGGGTAGGGGTGAGGTATGAGTACAGGTGAAGGAATGGGTAGGGGTGAGGGATGGGTAGGTGTGAGGGGAGGTGTGTAGGGGTGAGGTATGAGTACAGGTGAAGGAATGGGTAGGGGTGAGGTATGAGTACAGGTGAAGGAATGGGTAGGGGTGAGGGATGGGTAGGTGTGAGGGAGTGTGTAGGGGTGAGGTATGAGTACAGGTGAAGGAATGGGTAGGGGTGAGGTATGAGTACAGGTGAAGGAATGGGTAGGGGTGAGGGATGGAGTAGGTGTGAGGGAGTGTGTAGGGGTGAGGTATGAGTACAGGTGAAGGAATGGGTAGGGGTGAGGTATGAGTACAGGTGAAGGAATGGGTAGGGGTGAGGGATGGGTAGGTGTGAGGGAGTGTGTAGGGGTGAGGTATGAGTACAGGTGAAGGAATGGGTAGGGGTGAGGTATGAGTACAGGTGAAGGAATGGGTAGGGGTGAGGGATGGGTAGGTGTGAGGGAGTGTGTAGGGGTGAGGTATGAGTACAGGTGAAGGAATGGGTAGGGGTGAGGTATGAGTACAGGTGAAGGAATGGGTAGGGGTGATGGGTAGGTGGGTAGGGGTGAGGTATGAGGTGAGGAATGTGTAGGGGTGAGGTATGAGTACAGGTGAAGGAATGTGTAGGGGTGAGGTATGAGTACAGGTGAAGGAATGGGTAGGGGTGAGGTATGAGTACAGGTGAAGGAATGGGTAGGGGTGAGGGATGGGTAGGTGTGAGGGAGTGTGTAGGGGTGAGGTATGAGAGGGAGGAATGTGTAGGGGTGAGGTATGAGTACAGGTGAAGGAATGGGTAGGGGTGAGGTATGAGTACAGGTGAAGGAATGGGTAGGGGTGAGGGATGGGTAGGTGTGAGGGAGTGTGTAGGGGTGAGGTATGAGTACAGGTGAAGGAATGGGTAGGGGTGAGGTATGAGTACAGGTGAAGGAATGGGTAGGGGTGAGGGATGGGTAGGTGTGAGGGAGTGTGTAGGGGTGAGGTATGAGTACAGGTGAAGGAATGGGTAGGGGTGAGGTATGAGTACAGGTGAAGGAATGGGTAGGGGTGAGGGATGGGTAGGGTGAGGGAGTGTGTAGGGGTGAGGTATGAGTACAGGTGAAGGAATGGGTAGGGGTGAGGTATGAGTACAGGTGAAGGAATGGGTAGGGGTGAGGGATGGGTAGGTGTGAGGGAGTGTGTAGGGGTGAGGTATGAGTACAGGTGAAGGAATGGGTAGGGGTGAGGTATGAGTACAGGTGAAGGAATGGGTAGGGGTGAGGGATGGGTAGGTGTGAGGGAGTGTGTAGGGGTGAGGTATGAGTACAGGTGAAGGAATGGGTAGGGGTGAGGTATGAGTACAGGTGAAGGAATGGGTAGGGGTGAGGGATGGGTAGGTGTGAGGGAGTGTGTAGGGGTGAGGTATGAGTACAGGTGAAGGAATGGGTGGGTTATATAGGAAGAGTCAGTGACAGATCGAGGTGAGAGGAATACAAGCTCACAAGTGATAGGTGAGACCAGGGTGAGAGGAATATCACCTCCCAACTTCTTAATTCATCCTCACTCCCCTCCCCAACCCACTCACCTGGGCTCACATCTCACCAGCCATCTTTCTTCTTTTATTCTAACTTTTGACCCTTCTTTCCAGTCCTGACGAGGGGTCTCAGCCCGAAACACCAGCTGTTAGGATTGCTTGAGGAAAAGATTGCTTCTGTCCTCCTTTACCTATGGCCCTCGTGGTTTTGTAAACCTCTATAAGATCCCCATGCTCCAAGTCAAGTCAAGTTTATTGTCATTGAAGTACAAACATGTATACTGTAATGAGAAAATGTTTCTCCAGACCTGAGTGTAAAGCACGACAGTAGCACATAACACACATTTAACTCCGAATAATTTAGGAAAGTCAGGATAAAATCTACTAGTGAATTATGCATAGTTAACAAAGGAAAGTGCATGAATTAAACATTATCAGGTACAGAACCGATTAACCAGTGACACTTCTAATACAATGTTGCAGGCGGATCAGAAGCCGAATGGCCCAAGGGAAGAAACTGTTTCCCATCCTGACCATTCTTGTTTTTATGCTTCGGAGTCTCCTGTCTGATGGTAGAAAGTCAAAGAGGGTGCTGGATGGATGCGTGGGATGGTAGGGAGACCCCTGTGATCCTCTCAGCTGTTCTCATAGTCCCTTGTAGAGACTTCCGGTCTGATGGTCATCTGCTCCCAGACCAGATGGAGATGCAACTTGTCAGACACTCTCAGTGGTACTCCTGTGAAATGCAGTTAAGATGGGAGGAGGTGGGAGCATTTCTCAGGAGTGGAGGTGCTGCTGTGCCTTCTTGTTCAGGGAGGCGATATTGAGGTAAACTCCCAAGGAATAAATACCATGCCTGGAAACCTTCCCCTATCACGCAGGCCCTTGGGTTCTGGCAATATCCTCAGAAATCTTTTCTGCACTATTTCCGGTTGCTGGCCATCTGTTCTACTGGTATCTCTGCCACTTATCTTCTATCTATCAAGTCACCTCTCATTCTCCTTTGCTCCAGAGAAAAAAGCCTTAGATCGCTCCACATATCCTCAAAGGTCAGGCTCCGTAATCCTGGTAAATCTTGCTGTTGCAAGGCTCTCCCTGTCCATTGGTAGGGTAGTGCAAATCAAGCAGCCCGTGTCTTTTCCCAAGCCAGTGTCACCCGTGATCACACCTAAGCAACACACACAAATTGCTGGAGGAACTCAGCAGGTCAGGCAGCATTTATGGAAATGAATAAACAATCGATGTTTTGGGCTGCAACCCCTCATCAGGACTGGAAAGGAAGGGGGAAGATGCCAAAATAAAAAGGTGGGGGGAGGGGAAGGAGAATGGCTGGCAGGTGATAGGTGAAGCCATGGTGGATGGGAAAGGTAAGGAATCTGATAGGAGAGGAGAGTGGACCATTGGAGAAAGAGAAGGAGGAGGGGATTCAGGAAAATCCTCTACCTGCTTCCCAGTGCTGCAATGAGAAGAGAGTGTGGCCTGGATGTTTTGGGTTCTTGATGAAGGATACTGCTTTCATGTGGCAGCGCTCCTTGTAGATGTGCTCAATGGTGGGGAGGGCTTTACCCCTGATGGACTTCGCGGTGTCCACCACTTTCTGTAGGCTTTTCCATTCTAGTGTCGTGTCACGATGTTCAGATATGGCCCAAGTGCGGAGCCAGAGACACCAGAGCTGGTCGATAGTTCACAGACTTTAATGCGAACAATGTTAAAGAGAAAACAATACACGCTAGGCCAAACGGGGCCGCTAACTAAAACTCTCAAATGGAAAATGAAGCCTACACTGCGGCTGAAAAGAGCAACTAAATATAAAACGAATACCGCTAGTCTTCAGAGTCAGTTGACTCGACAGTCTAATTTCTCAGGCAAGGCCGAATGCAAGCAGGCAGCAAAATGTTGCTGTGCTTTGCTCAAGTCTCGACAAGCACTACAACAAAAAGAATGGAGTTAAATACCATCACAATGAAATAATAATTAGCTGACACCTGCATGTTCACGAGAAATTCAGAGTTCAGCAGAGGAGGACAAAGGGCTTAATTAGGAAGGGGAAAGAAGATTATGAGAGAAAACTGACTGGGAACATAAAAACGGACTGTAAAAGCTTTTATAGATATGTAAAAGGGAAAAGACTGGTAAAGACAAATGTAGGTCCCCTGCAGACAGAAACAGGTGAATTGATTATGGGGAGCAAGGACATGGCAGACCAATTGAATAATTACTTTGGTTCTGTCTTCACTAAGGAGGACATAAATAATCTTCCAGAAATAGTAGGGGACAGAGGGTCCAGTGAGATGGAGGAACTGAGTGAAATACATGTTAGTAGGGAAGTGGTGTTAGGTAAATTGAAGGGATTGAAGGCAGATAAATCCCCAGGGCCAGATGGTCTGCATCCTAGAGTACTGAAGGAAGTAGCCCAAGAAATAGTGGATGCATTAGTGATAATTTTTCAAAACTCGTTAGATTCTGGACTAGTTCCTGAGGATTGGAGGGTGGCTAATATAACTCCACTTTTTAAAAAAGGAGGGAGAGAGAAACCGGGGAATTATAGACTGGTTAGCCTAACGTCGGTGGTGGGGAAACTGTTGGAGTCAGTTATCAAGGATGTGATAACAGCACATTTGGAAAGCGGTGAAATCATCGGACAAAGTCAGCATGGATTTGTGAAAGGAAAATCATGTCTGACGAATCTCATAGAATTTTTTGAGGATGTAACTAGTAGAGTGGATAGGGGAGAACCAGTGGATGTGGTATATTTGGATTTTCAAAAGGCTTTTGACAAGGTCCCACACAGGAGATTAGTGTGCAAACTTAAAGCACATGGTATTGGGGGTAAGGTATTGGTGTGGGTGGAGAATTGGTTAGCAGACAGGAAGCAAAGAGTGGGAATAAACAGGACCTTTTTAGAATGGCAGGTGGTGACTAATGGGGTACCGCAAGGCTCAGTGCTGGGACCCCAGTTGTTTACAATATATATTAATGACTTGGATGAGGGAATTGAATGCAGCATTTCCAAGTTTGCGGATGACACGAAGCTGGGTGGCAGTGTTAGCTGTGAGGAGGATGCTAAGAGGATGCAGGGTGACTTGGATAGGTTGGGTGAGTGGGCAAATTCATGGCAGATGCAATTTAATGTGGATAAATGTGAAGTTATCCACTTTGGTGGCAAAAATAGGAAAACAGATTATTATCTGAATGGTGGCTGATTAGGAAAAGGGGAGGTGCAACGAGACCTGGGTGTCATTATACACCACTCATTGAAAGTGGGCATGCAGGTACAGCAGGTGGTGAAAAAGGCGAATGGTATGCTGGCATTTATAGCGAGAGGATTCGAGTACAGGAGCAGGGAGGTACTACTGCAGTTGTACAAGGCCTTGGTGAGACCACACCTGGAGTATTGTGTGCAGTTTTGGTCCCCTAATCTGAGGAAAGACATCCTTGCCATAGAGGGAGTTAAGAAGGTTCACCAGATTGATTCCTGGGATGGCAGGACTTTCATATGAAGAAAGACTGGATGAACTGGGCTTGTACTCATTGGAATTTAGAAGATTGAGGGGGGATCTGATTGAAACGTATAAAATCCTAGAGGGATTGGACAGACGAGATGCAGGAAGATTGTTCCCGATGTTGGGGAAGTCCAGAACGAGGGGCCACAGTTTGAGGATAGAGGGGAAGCCTTTTAGGACCGAGATTAGGAAAAACTTCTTCACACAGAGAGTGGTGAATCTGCGGAATTCTCTGCCACAGGAAACAGTTGAGGCCAGTTCATTGGCTATATTTAAGAGGGAGTTAGATATTGCTCTTGTGGCTATGGGGATCAGAGGGTATGGAGGGAAGGCTGGGGTGGGGTTCTGAGTTGGATGATCAGCCATGATCATAATAAATGGCGGTGCAGGCTCGAAGGGCCGAATGGCCTACTCCTGCACCTATTTTCTATGTTTCTATGTTTCTATAATTGCCATACCTGCTGTGCTGCTGAATCTGTGGTTGTGACAGGGCCATCCTCCCTAGGCACAACCCCTGAGGCGCCACAGATCTGTGTCCACTGGAAGTCCTGGATGAACAACTTGTCCAAATGTCCTTCTCCTGGATCCTGGGAACAATCTACCAAGCGAGGAGGAAGGTGAAGTGGTGTGACGGGGGCTGGGGACAGGTAGTAACCGGCTTGAGCTGGGAAACATGGAATACTGGGTAGACCTTCAGTGATGCTGGTAGATGCAATCTATATGACACCTTGTAGACAGCCTTTTCCACTACAGTCATACGTAGCGCGGTGCCAATTTGCGGCTCTCGACTCTCAGGGGAAGATCCTATCCCTTGATGCCAACTGGACCTCCCCAGCTGGTTTGAATGGCCTTACCTGTCAATGGAGCCGATCAGCCTTCCGGGAATGCTGTTTCTGGGCGCACAGCAGAGAAGCCCTGGCTGGTCTCCAGGTGCGCTTGTAGCGCTGGATCATGTTCAACAGCAAGAACTCCTACGTCGATCTCCTGATCAGGGAAGAGCGGGGGCTGCAGTCTCTTCTGGCATTCTGTTGTGAATATCTGGATGGAGGTGGTGTAGGCAGATGCAGTTATTTGTTTAAAAGGTGTGTAGAGACAGGTAGGAAGGAAATCAGATGTAAGGCAGACAAATAGGATTAGTGTGGGTGGGTAGCACAGTCAGCATGGACAAGCTGAGCCAAAAGGGCCAAATTTCTGTGCTGTACGATTTTATGGTTCAATGAAACCAGCCATCTTCGACTCTGAGGGGATTTTAGGAACAGACTTCAGTGGAATAAAAAAAGGTCCTTCCTTTCTTACAGAGTCATAGAATCAAAGAGCACTATAGCACAGAACCAGGCCCTTCAGCCCATCTAGTATGTGCCAGACTATTAATCTGCCTAGTGCCATCGACCTGCACCCAGGCCATAACCCTCCATTCCCCTCACATCCAGGCACCTATCCAAACTTCTCTTAAATAGATTAGATTATTAGATTATTGAAATTGAACTTGCATCTACCACTTTCACTCCAAGCTCGTTCCACACACTCACCACCCTCTGAGTGAAGAAGTTCCTCTTCTGGTCCCCTTAGATATTTCACCTGTCACCCTTAACCTATGACCTCTAGTTCTAGTTTCACCCAAATTCATGGAAAAAGCCTGCTTGCATTTGCCCTATCCGTTCCTCATAGTTCTTATTTCACTTTCAAACAGTTAAATAGTTAAAGTTCATTATTGGCACTCGATTACCACAGCCAACCTCTCTCTAATTCTATTTCACAAATCTCAGTTAATTTTTAGTTAAATTGTGGCTTCATTTTCATTTCTTGCGTTAGCCCAGACAGACTGGGAGCAGAAGCCTTGACACAAACTATTTTGGATTGACCCATCCCTCCCCCATTTGCTTTCTCTCACGATCTCCCTGGATGTCTTGTTCCTTGTCCTGATGCCAATTCTCAATCATCAGGTCCCCGCAGTCTCAGTCAAGTCTTTGTTTTGTATGGTATGGAACATGTTCTAAGCTTGCCAGTGTCTGCCTCCCTTCCTTCCCCCGTGGAGGAACTGCAGAGGGTCAGTTTTCACAAAGAAGCCTATATTTCCTATCAACGCAAACCTGATCATCTGCAATAAATTGCCTTGATGGCCACCATCTTGGCTGTAAGGGGTTTGAGATTTCTAGGTTCTTGATTGGGAAGGGGGTTAAGGGTTATGGGAAATCGGGGGTTGCTGGGTGGTGCAGCTTGAAGGGCTGGAAGGGCCTATTCCACACTGAACCTCAAAAAAAATAAAGTCAGGAAAAGTTCAAAGTAAAATTTATTATCAAAGTACATATACTGTATGTCACCATATACAACCCTGAGATTTACCTTCGTGTGGGTATACTCAACAAATCTATAGAATATAACAATAACAGGATCAGTGTAAGATCAACCAGAGTGCAGGAGACAAACTGCAAATATAAATAAATAGCAATAAAGCATGAGAACATGAGATAATGAGATAAAGAGTCCTTCAATAGTCATAGTCATTGTCATAGTCATAGTCATACTTTATTGATCCCGGGGGAAATTGGTTTTCATTACAGTTGCACCATTAAATAGTAATAAAATAAAATAAAATAAATAAAGTGAGATCATTGATTGTGGGAACATCTCAATGGATGGGCAAGTTAGTGTTGTTATCCCCTTTTGTTCAAGAGCCTGATGGTTGATGGGTAGTAACTGTTCCTGAACCTGGTGGTGAGAGTCCTGAGGCTCTTGTACCTTCTACCTGATGCCAGCAGTGAGAAGAGAGCATGTCCTGGGTGGTGGGGATCTCTGATGATGGATGCTGCTTTTCCTACGACAGTGTTTCATCAGAATCAGAATCAGGTTTAGTATCACCAGCATATGTTGTGAAATTTGTCCCGACGAAGGGTCTCGGCCTGAAACGTCGACTGCACCTCTTCCTAGAGATGCTGCCTGGCCTGCTGCGTTCACCAGCAACTTTGATGTGTGTTGCTTGAATTTCCAGCATCTGCAGAATTCCTGTTGTTTGTTGTGAAATTTGTTGTCTTTGTGGCAGCAGTACAATGCAATACATAATAAATGGGGAAAAATGAATTACAGTGAGTATATCTATAAAATAGTTGAATTAAATAAGTGGTGCAAAAATAGAAATAAAAAAGTAGTGAGGTGGTGTTCACGGGTTCAACGTCCATTCAGAAATCAGATGGCAGAGGGGAAGAAGCTGTTCCTGAATCGTTGAATCAGAATCGGAATCAGGTTTATTCCGGCATGTGACATGAAATTTGTTGACTTAGCAGCAGCAGATTTGTTAACTTAGCAGCAGCAGTTCAATGCAATGCATAATATAGAAGAAAAAAAACAAAATAAAATAATAATAATAAATAAATAAATAAATAACAGTATACGTACTTTGAAGAGATTAAAAATCATGCAAAAAACATAAATACTATACATTAAAAAAGTGAGGTAGTGTCCAGGAGTTCAATGTCCATTTAGGAACCGGATTGCAGAGGGGAAGAAGCTGATCCTGAATCGCTGAGTACCTCCTACCTGATGGTAACAGTGAGAAAAGGGCATGCCCTAAGAGCTGGAGGTCCTTAATAATTGATGCTGCCTTTCTGAGGCATCACTCCTTGAAGATGTCCTGGATACTACGGAAGCTAGTGCCCATGATGGAGCTGACTGAGTTTACAACCCTCTGCAGCTTATTTCTATCCTGTGCCATACACCCCCACCCCCATACCAGACAGTGATGCAGCCAGTTAGAATGCTCTCCACAGTACATCTGTAGACATTTGTGAGTGTTTTAGGTGGGAAACCAAATCTCCTCAAACTCCTGATGAAATATAGCCGCTGTCGTGCCTTCTCTATAGCTGCGTCGATATGTTGGGTCCAGGTTAGTTCCTCAGAGACCTTGACATCAGTAACTTGAGAATGCTCACTCTCTCCACTTCTGATCCCTCGATGAGGACTGGTGTGTGATCCCTCGTCTTACCCTTCCTCAAGTCCACAATCATCTCTTTAGTCTACTGACGTTGAGTGCTAGTTTGCTGCGGGTCACCACTCAACTAGCTGGTATATCTTGCTCCTGTTCACCTTCTTGTCACCATTTGAGATTCTGCCCACAATGGTTGTATCATCAGCAAATTTATCGATGGCATTCGGACTGTGCCCAGCCACACAGTCACTGGTGTAGAGAGAGTAGAGCAGTGGGCTAAGCACACACCCCTGAGTGTAGATGTACTCAATGGTTTGAGAAAAAAAAATCAGCCCAGGTAGAATGGTGAGGAGAATCAATGGATCGAATGGCTGTATCCTACTCCTGTACTGCCTATCATTGGATCGAATGACTGTATTCTGCTCCTGCATTGTGTATCAATGGATCGAATGACTGTATCCTGCTCCTGTATTGTGTATATGTGGATCGAATGACTGTATCCTGCTCCTGTATTGTGTATCAATGGATCGAATGACTGTATCCTGCTCCTGTATTGTGTATCAATGGATCGAATGACTGTATCCTGCTCCTGTATTGTGTATCAATGGATCGAATGACTGTATCCTGCTCCTGTATTGTGTATCAATGGATCGAATGACTGTATCCTGCTCCTGCATTGTGTATCAATGGATCGAATGACTGTATCCTGCTCCTGTATTGTGTATCAATGGATCGAATGACTGTATCCTGCTCCTGTATTGTGTATATGTGGATCGAATGACTGTATCCTGCTCCTGTATTATGTATCAATGGATCGAATGGCTGTATCCTGCTCCTGTATTCCACATCAATGGATCGAATGGCTGTACCCTGCTCCTATATTGTGTATCAGTGGATCGAATGGCTGTATCCTGCTCCTATATCTTATGACTCAATGGGTTCATTGGCAATTGAAGGTGACGTATAGAAAATATGGGGAGAATTTAAAAAGGGTGATTGTGAATAGAGTATGAATGACTTGTTGATGGTCAGAACAGGCTCGATGGGCGAAGGGTCTGATTCCATGCTGTGTGACTCTGTGATACATGTGGTATCGCTAGCCGGCTTTTCTCAGTGGGGTGGGAAGCTGCAGCAAGCTGTGTAAGTGATCAAATGCAGTCTCTGTAACAGACAGACAGGTCTCATTTGGCAGCGAGAGGGGTTCAACATGGGATGAACTGAACGGAACTCTGCAGGAGCGCGATCTGCGATATCTCACTCAAACCATCCGCAAGATGAGAGGAAACAGCGAAGGAAGTATCTCTCCAAGGACAGTGATCTCAGTGCCAAGGTCAGGTGACCCTAGCACAAGATTAAGGCTCCATTTACATGGGAATGACACCGCTGAACATCAGTGTCTCTGTAAATGCCTTGAGAATGTTGCTGCACTGATCATCATTACAAGATCGTTAGGTCAGAGGCCAAGGCTAACAATCCAGGGAACTGGAGCTCAGATCCCAATCAGGTTTTGCAAATTTGAACTTATTTTTCAAAGTGATTTTTTTTAAACATCATCACTGCAAAAATACAGTTGTTTTATCAATAGTATGTGGCATTTTTCTGGGTTAATTTATATGCAGGTTCAGAATCAGAATCTGGTTTAATATCACCAGCATATGTCATGAAATTTGTTGTCTTTACAGAATAATAGAGCCAAGAAACTCTGAATTGCACTACGTATACATATATAAGTAAATTAAATACGTAGTACAAAAATGTTCATGGGTTCAATGCTCATTCAGAAATCTGATGGCAGAGGGGAAGAAGCTGTTCCTGAATCGTTGAATGTGTGTCTTCAGGCTTCTGTACCTCCTTCCTCATGGTAGCAATGAGAAGAGGGCAGGCCCTCGGTGATGGGGATCCTCAGAGACTTAAAATTGCTTACTCTTTCCACTTCTGGTCCCTCTCTGAAGACTGGTGTGTGTTCCTCCATCTTACCCTTCCTGAAGTCCACAATCAGTTCTTTGGTCTTACTGACATTGAGTGCAAGGCTGTAGCTGTAACACCACTCAGCTAGGTGGTATATCTCACTCCTGTATGCCCTCTCATCACCACCTGAAATTCTGCCAATAATGTGACTGAGATGGGGTAAGAAACCATTTTGTTGGCAAGTCAAGCACTTCTCTTAAACGCTGAAATCGAGCTTGCATGCAGTGCTTGCTCTCACTGCTCGTTCCGTCAAGGAATGTGGGGAAATCGTACAGAGGTGTGGAATATTATGAAGGGTGTTGATAGTGTCAATGCACACAGGCTTTTACCCCTCTGGATTCAACATTCAAGATTGTTTAATGTCATTCCCAGTTCACAAGTCATAGAGTCATAGAAAAGTCCAGCACAGAAACAGGACCTTCGGCCCATCTGGTTCATGCCGAACCATTTAAACTGCTCTCCAAGTGTAAAGGGGAGCGAAATAGTTGTTACTCCGGATCGGATGCAGCACAAACAAAAACACAATGAGATAAAAAACAAAACAACAAACATAAGATAGCTAATACACATAGATAGATTATATGTCCATAAAGTGACATTAGGCACAGGAATATAATACATAAGATGCATAAGGTACATAAGATGACTCTGACAGGAAGTGATAAAGTAGTGGTGGTTGGGGGTGTGGAGGGGTGGTTTTGTGGGTGGAGATGTTGATCAGCCTTACTGCTTGGGGAATGTAACTATCTTTCAGTCTGGTGGTCCTGGAGTGGATGCTACATAGCCTCCTCCCTGATGGGAGTGGGACAAACAGTCCATGAGCAGGTGGGTGGGATCCTTCATCATGTTACCGGCCCTTTCTGTATACATATGCCCTTGATGGCAGGCAGGAACCGGAGGTCAAAGGTTTTTAGGGTACGAGGTGAAATGTTTAAGGGGAATCTGAAGGGGAATTTCTTCACTCAGAGGGTGGAGAGAGTGTGGAATGAGCTGCCAGCACAAGTGGTGCGTGTGAGCTCGATTTCAACGTTTCAGAGAAGTTTGGATGGGTATAGGGATGGAAGGGATTTGGACAGCTATGGTCTGGATGCAGGTTGATGGGACTAGGCAGAAGACCATGGCCTAGATGGGCTGAGAGGCCTGTTTCTGTGACATAATCTATGACTAGCTGTATCATAACTTGGAAGGGCCAAGTTTCCAGCATTTGCTTCACTGACAAAGCTTTCTGTTCTCTCCTTCCAGGACCTTCTGGATAGTCGCTTCCCACCCGGGATGTCATGGATCGTGGGTGCGCGAATCACTGCGGGCGAACTGCCAGTGCCCCCCGCAGTCACTGATCTTCATCTAATGTGCTATGTGAAGCGAGCAGTTCCCCAAGATCCACAGGAAATGGGTGGGGGGGGGCTGCAGAGTTTTATCACCATTCCTAGAGACGTCACATAGCAACGAGAGAGAGAGAGAGAGAGAGAGAGAGGGGGGGAAGAGAGACAGGGAAAGAGGGAGAGAAGGTGAGAGAGAGGGAGATGGGGGAGAGAGGGACAGAGAGATAGGGAGAGATGAGGAGCATGAGATAGAGGGAGAGAGACAAAGAGAGAGAGAGAGAGAAGTATGAAAGGTAGCCATATAAGCTTGCTGCATGCTTTTTTTAAAATCACATTATCCTTCCGTTCCGCATAAGCACATTGAAAGACTTATATCCTCACAACAGAATGGTGAAATTCTATATCAAAGAGAACTGCTAATGAACTTTTAAACTTTTTTACCTCTGAAATTCTGCTGGGAGCTATCTCCACAGTCACACTTGCATTTAGTAAAATAAAAGCACACTGAAAAATATAGCATTTTCCTTTTAATTGTTTTCAATGTTTCTTAATTGCCTGGCCATGTGCTATGTAACTGGGAATAGGGAAAGTGGGGTTGTCCAGAATGAAGGATTATTATTTAACGTTACTTTGAAATAAATCAGTTATGATTTCTATAGAGGCTGGGTTAATCATGGTTCAAAGTTCAGAGTAAATTTATTATCAAAGTACACATATGTCACCATATACAACCCTGAGATTCATTGTCTTGCAGGCATTCACAGGAAATACATAAAACCAAAAAATAAACTAATTAATAAACAATAAATATTGAGAGCATGAGATGAAGAGTCCTTGAAATTGACTCCATAGGTTGTGGGAACAGTTCAATAATGAGGCAAGAGAAGTTGAGTGAAGTTATCCCCTCTAGTTCCAGAGCCTGATAGTTGAGGGGTAATACCAGTTCCTGAAATTGCGAGTCCAGAGGCTCCTGTACCTTCTTCCTGATGGCAGCAGTGGGAAGGGAGCATGTCCTGGGTGCTGGGGGTTCCTGATGATGCTTTCCTGTGACAGCATTTCATGTAGATGTGCTCATTGATGGCGGCTTTATGCACGAAGGACTGGACTGTATCCACTACTTTTTGTGAGCTTTTCCATTCAATTGCATCGGTGTTTTCATACCAGGCTCTGATGCAGCCAGTCAATATACTCTCTGCCACACATCTACAGAAGTTTTGTGATGACATGCTGAATCTTTGCAAATTTCCAAGGAAGTAGAGGCACTGCTGTGCCTTCTTTGTAATGGCACATACGTAATGGCCACACACAGCACGTGGTTTTCAGTTCTGTGCTCCTGCTTTGGGAAAATGAGCTCGGAGGATTTGAGGGGAGGCCCTTTAAACGAGAGGCCAACAGCTGCCATCATTGATAGCCATGGGTGAATGTGGAATACCCGGAAATCTCCAGGCATGGGAAGAGGCCACATAGGTGCTGGTTGCTAGATGTTATGGCATTCCAGGGATATACACTCAGCATTACTACCTCCTGTGACTAGTAAGTGGTCTTCTGCTGCTGTGGCCCACCCACTTGACTCAACGTGTTGTGCATTCAGACATGCTCTTCTGCACACCACTGCTGTGACAAAGATAAAAATAAAGAACATTTATACAGCCTGGAGATTCCTCTCTTTACAGGCAGCCATAAAACAAGAAACCCAAAAGAAAATAAAAAGACCGACAAACACCCACTGTGCAGAGAGAGAGAAAAACAAATTGGGCAAGCAATATAAGTAAGCAAGTAGCCCTCAGACATGGAGCCTGGAGCAGCCCCAGCCCCAGCCTCAGCCTCACCCTTACCCTCATGGGTAACAAGTGAGGTGGAGAATCTAGTCAGGTGAAAGAAGGCAGCATACATGAGGTTTAGGAAGCAAGGATCAGATGGGTCTATTGAGGAATATAGGGTAGCAAGAAAGGGGCTTAAGAAGGGGCTGAGAAGAGCAAGAAGGGGGCATGAGAAGGCCTTGGCGAGTAGGGTAAAGGAAAACCCCAAGGCATTCTTCAATTATGTGAAGAAAAAAAGGATGACAGGAGTGAAGGTAGGACCAATTGGAGATAAAGGTGGGAAGATGTGCCTGGAGGCTGTGGAAGTGATCGAGGTCCTCAATGAATACTTCTCTTCAGTATTCACCAATGAGAGGGAACTTGATGATAGTCAGGACAATATGAGTGAGGTTGATGTTCTGGAGCATGTTGATATTAAGGGAGAGGAGGTGTTGGAGTTGTTAAAATACATTAGGATGGATAAGTCCCCGGGGCCTTATGGAATATTCCCCAGGCTGCTCCATGAGGTGAGGGAAGAGATTGCTGAGCCTCTGGCTAGGATCTTTATGTCCTCGTTGTCCATGGGAATGGTACTGGAGGATTGGAGGGAGGCGAATATTGTCCCCTTGTTCAAAAAAGGTAGGAGGAATAGTCCAGGTAATTATAGACCAGTGAGCCTTACGTCTCTGGTGGGAAAGCTGTTGGAAAAGATTCTTAGAGATAGGATCTCTGGGCATTTAGAGAATCATGGTCTGATCAGGGACAGTCAGCATGGCTTTGTGAAGGGCAGATCGTATTTAACAAGCCTGATAGAGTTCTTTGAGGAGGTGACCAGGCATATAGATGAGGGTAGTGCAGTGGATGTGATCTATATGGATTTTAGTAAGGCATTTGACAAGGTTCCACACGGTAGGCTTATTCAGAAACTCAGAAGGCATGGGATCCAGGGAAGTTTGGTCAGGTGGATTCAGAATTAGCTTGCCTGCAGAAGGCAGAGGGTTGTGGTGGAGGGAGTACATTCAGATTGGAGGATTGTGACTAGTGGTGTCCCACAAGGATCTGTTTTGGGACGTCTACTTTTCGTGATTTTTATTAACGACCTGGATGTGGGGGTAGAAGGGTGGGTTGGCAAGTTTGCAGATGACACAACGGTTGGTGGTGTTGTAGATAGTGTAGAGGATTGTCAAAGATTGCAGAGAGATATTGATAGGATGCAGAAGTGGGCTGAGAAGTAGCAGATGGAGTTCAACACGGAGAAGTGTGAGGTGGTACACTTTGGAAGGATAAACTCCAAGGCAGAGTACAAAGTAAATGGCAGGATACTTGGTAATGTGGAGGAGCAGAGCGATCTGGGGGTACATGTCCACAGATCCCTGAAAGTTGCCTCACAGGTGGATAGGGTAGTTAAGAAAGCTTATGGGGTGTTAGCTTTCATAAATCAAGGAATAGAGTTTAAGAGTCGCGATGTAATGATGCAGCTCTATAAAACTCTGGTTAGGCCACACTTGGAGTACTGTGTCCAGTTCTGGTCGCCTCACTATAGGAAGGATGTGGAAGCATTGGAAAGGGTACAGAGGAGATTTACCAGGATGCTGCCTGCTTTAGAGCGTATGCATTATGATCAGAGATTAAGGGAGCTAGGGCTTTACTCTCTGGAGAGACGGAGGATGAGAGGAGACATGATAGAGGTGTACAAGATAATAACAGGAATAGATAGAGTGGATAGCCAGTGCCTCTTCCCCAGGGCACCACTGCTCAATACAAGAGGACATGGCTTTAAGGTAAGGGGTGGGAAGTTCAAGGGGGATATTAGAGGAAGGTTTTTTACTCAGAGAGTGGTTGGTGCGTGGAATGCACTGCCTGAGTCAGTGGTGGAGGCAGATACACTAGTGAAGTTTAAGAGATCACTAGACAGGTATATGGAGGAATTTAAGGTGGGGGCTTATATGGGAGGCAGGGTTTGAGGGTCGGCACAACATTGTGGGCTGAAGGGCCTGTACTGTGCTGTACTATTCTATGTTCTATGTTCAGCCCCAGCCTCAACCTCAGCCTCAGACCCAGCATGGTTATTTGAGTTACTATTGCCTTCCTGTCAGCTTGAACCAGTCTGACCATTCTCCTCTGACCTCTCTCATTAACAAGGCATTTCTGCCCACAGAACTGTCGCTGACTGGATATTTTATGCACCATTCTCTGTAAAATCTAGAGACTATTGTGCATGAAAATCCCAGGAGATCACCTGTTTCAGAGATACTCAAACCATCCGATCTGGCACCAACAATCATTCCACAGTCAAAGTCACTTAGATCACTGTTCTTCCCCATTCTGGTGTTTGGTTTGAACAACAATTGAACCTCTTTACCATCTCTGCATGCTTTTGTGCATTGAGTTGCAGCCACATGTTTGTCTGATGTTTGCATCAAAGAGGCTGAAAAACGAGACCATTTGGCTATTGAGTCTATTTTGGCACACAGAATAATCCCATTCCTCCACTACTATTCCTCAGGACTTATTCTATCCATTTTACAACAATTCAGAATCAGATGTAGGTTTATTATCAAGTTCAAAGTTCAAGATAATTTTTTATCAAAGTACATACAGTACTGTGTAAAAGTCTGAGGCACATATATTACGCTAGGGTGCCTAAGTCATTTGCACAGTACTGTAGTAATTTTATGTATTACACTCTACTGCTGCCACAAAGAAAACAGATTTCATGACATATATGAGTGATGATAAACCTGAAGAGGGGAATCATGGTTGGGAAAAGGGGAAGGGAGAGGGGAGGGAGGGAGCACCAGAGAGGCATTTGGTAACAATCAATAAATCAATTGCTTGGAATCAAATGGCCTTGCCTGGTGTCTCAGGGTTGGGTGTGTCGGCACCCGCACCATCCCCCGCCCCGACACTCCTTCTCTGCCACCTGTCCCACTCCCCTCCCACGGTGCTCCACCCTCACCATTCCCAACATCGTTTACTCCAGCCAGATTTACAAACTCGCTGTCCACTCCATGTTGACTAATACAGTACTGTGCAAAAGTCTTAGGCAGCCCAGCTGAATATTTACAGGAAAAGTAAAGAAATCCAATAGAATTTATAAAAAAACCTATATAAACAAAGACTGACAAAGAACCAACGTGCAAAATTAAGCCTGACGATGAGCTGTCTATGGGACGGAGGGGTTGGGTTGTACCCGGAGCAGGTTAAAGGGCTGACACAACATGTGGGCCAAAGTGGCTGCACTGGGCTGCACTCTGAAGAGAATCAATGTGCAGGAGCAACTGCATTTTGGAAATAGTTCACTGGAATGCCCTGCGGTTTGGCAAAGGCTCCGTGGCATGGCATGGTAGTGCCAGCTGTAAGATCAGGTTTCAATTCCTGCCACTGCTTGTACGCTCTCTCTGTGACTGCGTGGGTTTCCTCCGGATGCTCTGCTTTACTCCCACAGTCCGAAGACGTACGGGTTACTGTAGCGAGTTGTGGTGTGCTTTGTTGGTGCTGGAAGCATGGCGTCATCTGTGAACTGCCCCAGCACATCCCCACAGGACGTTGGCCATTGATGCAAGCCATGCATTTCAGTCCGTATTTTGATGTTTCAATGTACGTGTGCCAAATAAGGCAAATCTTCAATCTTTAATATCAGAACTGCAAGTCTATTTTATACTTTTTCCAATAAAGAAGAGCAGTTGAAAAACTGGTACTTGCAACATGAACTCAGGAAATGGAGCAGACTGTAAAAATTGCTGTGTTCTCTGGAGCACAAAGCTTTTCCTTCTCACCAGTATGGTTGGGTCAGCATTACCGCTCTGCCTACTGTTACCCACAGCACTGGAGAAAGATTTGTGTCAGGCTTGACTAATGAACCTGACTTAACCTTTCCTGGCCTGGAGTTCAGCTTCAGAAAGGAGAGGATAAACCATTTCCTGGTTGTGTATTGATGGCTCTCGACCCCACCTACCCTCCCCCTGAAAGCCATGGGGGACGGGGAGCATTCCTACCCGGCAGACCATTCCGCATAGGAGCCAACATTTATTTCTGAAACTTTGCGTTCGGTTATCCAAACTTCCACTGAGTGCAACACTCAATACTAAACAGTTCAAGCCCTTCAGCCCATGATGTAGTGCTGACCTTTCAAGCTATTCTCAGACAACTCTAATCTCGCACGCACTGCTTTCTTTATAAATAAAAAACAACCTCTGACATCCCCCCTTACACTTTGCTCCAGTCATGATAACATTATTTATTTATTTGATTGTTTACAGCACAGGACAGACCATTATGGTTCATCACGCCACGCCGTCCATTTAACCCGAGCCTAATCACGGGACAATTTACAATGTCCAATCAGCCTGCCAACTGATAAACCTTCGGACTGTGGGAGGGAAACCACGTGGTCACAGGGAGAACAAACAAACTCCTTACTGACAGCGGCAGGAATTGAACCCGGGTCACTGGTACTGTAAAGTGTTGTGCTGACCACTACACTACCGTGTGATGGGAATTGTACCCAGGTCACTGGTACTGTAAAATGTTGTGCTAACCACTACACTACCGTGTGATAGGAATTGAACCCGGGTCACTGGTACTGTAAAGTGTTGTGCTGACCACTACACTACCGTGTGATGGGAATTGAACCCGGGTCACTGGTACTGTAAAGTGTTGTGCTGACCACTACACTACCGTGTGATGGGAATTGAACCCAGGTCACTGGTACTGTAAAGCGTTGTTCTGACCACTACACTACCGTGTGATGGGAATTGAACCCGGGTCACTGGTACTGTAAAGTGTTGTGCTGACCACTACACTACCGTGTGATGGGAATTGTACCCAGGTCACTGGTACTGTAAAGTGTTGTGCTGACCACTACACTACAGTGCGATGGGAATTGAACCCGGGTCACTGGTACTGTAAAGTGTTGTGCTAACCACTACACTACCGTGTGATGGGAATTGAACCCGGGTCACTGGTACTGTAAAGCGTTGTGCTGACCACTACACTACCGTGTGATGGGAATTGAACCCAGGTCACTGGTACTGTAAAGCATTGTGCTAACCACTACACTACCGTGTGATGGGAATTGTACCCAGGTCACTGGTACTGTAAAGTGTTGTGCTGACCACTACACTACCGTGTGATGGGAATTGTACCCAGGTCACTGGTACTGTAAAGTGTTGTGCTGACCACTACACTACCGTGTGATGGGAATTGAACCCGGGTCACTGGTACTGTAAAGCGTTGTGCTGACCACTACACTACCGTGTGATGGGAATTGAACCCGGGTCACTGGTACTGTAAAGCGTTGTGCTGACCACTACACTACCGTGTGATGGGAATTGTACCCAGGTCACTGGTACTGTAAAGTGTTGTGCTGACCACTACACTACCGTGTGATGGGAATTGAACCCGGGTCACTGGTACTGTAAAATGTTGTGCTAACCACTACACTACCGTGTGATGGGAATTGAACCCGGGTCACTGGTACTGTAAAGTGTTGTTCTAACCACTACACTACAGTGCGATGGGAATTGAACCCGGGTCACTGGTACTGTAAAGCGTTGTGCTGACCACTACACTACCGTGTGATGGGAATTGAACCCGGGTCACTGGTACCGTAAAATGTTGTGCTAACCACTACACTACCGTGTGATGGGAATTGAACCCGGGTCACTGGTACTGTAAAGTGTTGTGCTAACCACTACACTACCGTGTGATGGGAATTGAACCCGGGTCACTGGTACTGTAAAGTGTTGTGCTGACCACTACACTACCGTGCGATGGGAATTGAACCCGGGTCACTGGTACTGTAAAATGTTGTGCTAACCACTACACTACCGTGTGATGGGAATTGAACCCGGGTCACTGGTACTGTAAAGTGTTGTGCTAACCACTACACTACCGTGTGATGGGAATTGAACCCGGGTCACTGGTACTGTAAAGCGTTGTTCTGACCACTACACTACCGTGTGATGGGAATTGTACCCAGGTCACTGGTACTGTAAAATGTTGTGCTGACCACTACACTACCGTGTGATGGGAATTGTACCCAGGTCACTGGTACTGTAAAGCGTTGTTCTGACCACTACACTACCGTGTGATGGGAATTGTACCCAGGTCACTGGTACTGTAAAATGTTGTGCTGACCACTACACTACCGTGTGATGGGAATTGTACCCAGGTCACTGGTACTGTAAAGCGTTGTGCTGACCACTACACTACAGTGCGATGGGAATTGAACCCGGGTCACTGGTACTGTAAAGCACTGTGCTGACCACTACACTACAGTGCGATGGGAATTGAACCCGGGTCACTGGTACTGTAAAGCGTTGTGCTGACCACTACACTACCGTGTGATGGGAATTGTACCCAGGTCACTGGTACTGTAAAGTGTTGTGCTGACCACTACACTACCGTGTGATGGGAATTGAACCCGGGTCACTGGTACTGTAAAGCGTTGTGCTGACCACTACACTACCGTGTGATGGGAATTGTACCCAGGTCACTGGTACTGTAAAGTGTTGTGCTGACCACTACACTACCGTGTGATGGGAATTGAACCCGGGTCACTGGTACTGTAAAATGTTGTGCTAACCACTACACTACCGTGTGATGGGAATTGAACCCGGGTCACTGGTACTGTAAAGTGTTGTTCTAACCACTACACTACAGTGCGATGGGAATTGAACCCGGGTCACTGGTACTGTAAAGCGTTGTGCTGACCACTACACTACCGTGTGATGGGAATTGAACCCGGGTCACTGGTACTGTAAAATGTTGTGCTAACCACTACACTACCGTGTGATGGGAATTGAACCCGGGTCACTGGTACTGTAAAGTGTTGTGCTAACCACTACACTACCGTGTGATGGGAATTGAACCCGGGTCACTGGTACTGTAAAGTGTTGTGCTGACCACTACACTACCGTGCGATGGGAATTGAACCCGGGTCACTGGTACTGTAAAATGTTGTGCTAACCACTACACTACCGTGTGATGGGAATTGAACCCGGGTCACTGGTACTGTAAAGTGTTGTGCTAACCACTACACTACCGTGTGATGGGAATTGAACCCGGGTCACTGGTACTGTAAAGTGTTGTGCTAACCACTACACTACCGTGCGATGGGAATTGAACCCAGGTCACTGGTACTGTAAAGTGTTGTGCTGACCACTACACTACCGTGCGATGGGAATTGAACCCGGGTCACTGGTACTGTAAAGTGTTGTGCTAACCACTACACTACCGTGCGATGGGAATTGAACCCGGGTCACTGGTACCGTAAAATGTTGTGCTGACCACTACACTACCGTGTGATGGGAATTGAACCCGGGTCACTGGTACTGTAAAGTGTTGTGCTGACCACTACACTACCATGCGATGGGAATTGAACCCGGGTCACTGGTACTGTAAAGCGTTGTTCTAACCACTACACTACCGTGCGATGGGAATTGAACCCGGGTCACTGGTACTGTAAAGTGTTGTGCTAACCACTACACTACCGTGTGATGGGAATTGAACCCGGGTCACTGGTACTGTAAAGTGTTGTGCTGACCACTACACTACCGTGTGATGGGAATGGAACCCGGGTCACTGGTACTGTAAAGTGTTGTGCTGACCACTACACTACCATGCGATGGGAATTGAACCCGGGTCACTGGTACTGTAAAGCGTTGTTCTAACCACTACACTACCGTGCGATGGGAATTGAACCCGGGTCACTGGTACCGTAAAATGTTGTGCTAACCACTACACTACCGTGCGCTGGGAATGGAACCCGGGTCACTGGTACTGTAAAGCGTTGTGCTAACCACTACGGGTCACAGATAATGTAAATTCCAGTGCCACCCATTTTATATTAGGCATTTCTGCGCTGGGACAAAGATTCTGGCTGTCCACTCCATCTATGCCTCTTATCACTTTATACACCTCTATCAAGTTGTCTCTCATCCTCTTTCGCTCCAAAGAGATAAGCCCTCACTCACTCAGCCTTTCATCTTAAGACGTGTCCTCTTGTCCAGGCAGCATGGGTAATGGGGGAGGCAGTAGAGTTAGGGGAAAATTCTTGACTACTGAGCCATTTTGTATAGAAGCTAATGTTTGCTTTTGGATGACAGTTCAAATGGTTCTATTTAATATCAGAGAATGTATACAGTATACAACCTGAAATTCGTACTCTTCACGGACATCCACAAAACAAAGAACACCAAATAATAAATAAATAATAGAAATGTCAGATCTGCGAAGCGCCCCCTTTAGGGTAAGATTAGCCATACTTCACTGAGCACAGCACTCAATGTCGAAAGGGTGAGTGCATTGGAGAGGATGCAGAAATATTCTGAAGTATTGCCTGGGACTGAGTGAAGAGGAAATGGTGTACAGGCTGGGGTTGCTTCCCTTGGAACCAAAGAGGCTGAGGGAGAGAACTGGTAGTAGTCCACACAATTATGAGGGGCATGGGTAGGGCAGATAGTAACAAGCTTTTCCCTCTGCGGGTGGTGATGCATAAAAATTCAAAGATTCAGAGAACACTTGGTCATCAAAGTGTGTATGCAGTGCACAACCCTGAGATTCGTCTACCCACAGGCAGCCACAAAACAAAGAAACCCCATGGAGCCCGTTCAAAGAAAAACATCAAACACTTAACCCTAAAAAAAAAGAGCAAACACACAGAATATTAAACATCAAACCACAGGATCCTTGTAAAGCCTGGGAATGTTCAGTTCAGTTCAGTTTAGGTGGGAATATTCAGTCTAGTTCGGTTCAGTTGAGTTTAGCACTGTGTCATTTGTTGACAGTTGGCCATGGAGCCAGCCTTCCCCAAACAAAATAGCAATTAAAAAAATGAGTAACCAGGAGTAGTGGCTAGCGTAAAACTATTACAATGCCAGCGATTCGTGATCAGTGTTCGATGTCTGCCACTGTCTGTAAGGAGTTTGTATGTTCTCCCCATGACCTCGTGGGTTTCTTCCGGATGCTCCAGCTTCCTCTCACACTCACACCTCTTTTGCCTCCCTCCTTGTCCTTTCTGAAACACTCTAAGTAGCCATTTCTGCCCAAGTCATCCAAGTCTCTGTAATGGCCCAACATCATAGCTCCAAGTACTGATCCATGCTCTAAGCTCATCCACTTTGTTCATGATACACAAGCCTAGGCAGTACAATATTGAGAACAAGCTGTTGCCCATGTAGCAAGTATCGCTGGAGTTGCCAGTCATTGTTGAACTCAATATAGGGATTCCCAAAGCCTTCCCCATGAGTGGGTACAGCCATAAGGCAGCAGAGGTTTGAGATCAGAGTTTTCCTTCTCCTAGATGAGCTGCCAACCACAGCTGACAAGTTCCATCTGCCTGAAGCAACTAGTTTTAAGGTTCCAGTAACCCACCTTTGCCCCTTCTGCTGTCAATAGAAAATGTTCTACCAGGCTTAGCAGCTAAGCCACACGTGAAGGCCAGGAGCTGGATGGTTGTCAGAGGCTATTTGAGGCACACAGCATTGAGAACAATGCTGTGTGCCTCAAATAGCCTCTGACAACCGTCCAGCTCCTGGCCTTCACGTGTGGCCTTCAAGTGGGAGCTTGTCCCCATTACCATCCCCAGCTTTAACAACCTTAAGGAACGGTTCAGACTTCAGGCTTCGGTACCTTCCTCCCTGATTGTAACAATGAGAAGAGAATATGTCCTGGGTGACGGGCACCCTTAATGATGGACACCACCTTTTTGAGGCATCGCTCCGTGAAGATGTCCTGGATACTACAGAGGATAGTACCCATGATGGAGCTGACTGAGTTTACAACTCGCTGCAGCTCATTCAACCCTGTGCAGTAACACGCCCCACCCCCACCATATAGCCAATTAGAAATAGTTTGCCAATTCATATTCAGAATTATTATTTTTGTTTATTTTATTGGCACAATTTGCCTCTCTTGCACTTTGTTCATGTGTAGTTTTCATAAGTTTCTTTAATGCCTGCAAGAAAGTGAATCTCCCATACAACCACCCAGCTCCTTAAGCTGTTCGAGTGGCCTTTCCCTTGACAATGGAAGTTGGCACAAGCTTTGACTCAAATCCTTTGGTGAAGGTGCTTGGATCTGAATAATAGGGAGCTGGATGCTGCCTACACTCACTGCTGATAAAAGAGCAAATTCTTGGCTGCTGGGAGTCCCACTTTAATGTCATCTCCCACAGATGTTACAACAAATAGAATGCTGAAATTGGTTTTCCAACAACATCTCTCAAAGCTGGCACAGCATTTGTGAAAAGTCTGTTAATAATGCTTGTAGCTGCCCACTTTGAGATATTTGGCACTGCTTTGGACAAGTCATCGCTGTAGAATGGCCAAAGGTTTGGAAATTAAAACAAAACAGCAGTCGAGAATGTCAGTGGTCTGAAAGGGTGTCACCATTTACTAATCTTTCTCACCCTTTGACACTTCGAACTGCTTTCATGTCTAAATCCCTGTTGCTACTGTCTGTCTTCTCGTGCCAAGTTGCATTGCTCTGTCACCGGGGACAAGACTCTGACATTTGTGCACCAAAGTCCTTATGATCAAATCGCTTATTCCCAGGGCCCAGGTCAGAGCTGTCACTCTGAGTGTGTGTGTGTGTGTGTGTGTGTGTGTGTATCTGTGTGAGTGTGTGTGTCTGTGTGAGTGTGTGTGTGCATGTATGTGTTGTGTGAATGAGTGTGTGTGCATGAGTGTATGTGTGTGGCTGTGTGAGTGTACATGTGTGTGTTGTGTCTGTGTGTTTGTGTGAGTATGTGTGTGTGAGAGTGTGTGAGTCTGCTGTGTGAGTGTGTGTGTGAGTGTGTGCTTCAGTGTGTGTCTGTGTGAGTGTGTCTGTGGGTGTGTGTGTCTGTGTGAGTGTGTGTGTGCTGTGTGTGTGAGTGAGTGTGTGTTTCAGTGTGGGTCTGTGTGAGTGTGTGTGTCAGTCTGTATGTGTGTGAGTGAGTGTGTGTATGTGTACCTGTGTGTGTGCGTGTGCATGCCTAAGAGAAAAGCCAACTGATTGCTTTAGGAGATCATAAAATTGCTAGTTCATGAAGATGATTCAAAAGTACATTGCTTAAAGGGAAATTACAGGCTGCAGATTAAAGTGAGAGTAATTCTGAAGGGTTGTTTAGAAGTTTTGTAAGCAGCCTGCAACACGTCACCATGGTTCATGAGCTCCATCTTGCAGCTTATTATTATAACCACGGGAGCTCTGGAACAATGATAGTTGAATGCTAGTGGTCTCAGTGCATTCATGTATATTCCTCAGGATCTGAAAGAAAACCATCCTGTTACCATCAGTAACCTGTCTTTTACAAAGACTGACGTGACACCATAGTGGTTAGTGTCATGTCATTACTGTTCCAGCAATCTGGGTTCAATTCTGCCACCGTCTGTATGCTCTCCTCTCTGACCATGTAGTCAGCCTCACGGGCAGCATGCTTCATGAAGAATGCCCCCCATCGATCTGAATACATACACACCCCACTACAAACATATGTGCTTTCACGGGGCTCTGATGATAACTGGGAGAATGATTTTCATGCTCCCAAGCTGAAAGTCTAGGAACCACCACCCTCATTCATGAGAAATCAAAACCATCAAGGAGTTGGGGTGCCCCAGATTCTTCCCAATTTCCAAAGACACATGGGTTAGGGTTACCTATTTAGTGAGATACAGTGTGCAATAAACCCTTTGAGTCATGCAGCCCTGCAGCCCCAGATTTAACCTCCGCCAAATCACGGGACAATTTACAGTGAACAATTAACCTATGAACTGGTAAAGTCTCTTTACTGAGGGAGGAAACTGGAGCACCTGGAGGAAACCGATGTGGTCACAGGGAGAACATACAAACTCTATACAGACAGTAGGGGAATCGAACTCGAGTCGCTGGTACTGTAAGATGCTGTGCTAACCACTACACTACCATGTGATGAGAATTGAACCCAGGTCACTGGTACTATAAAGCGTTGTGCTAATCACTACACTACCGTGCGATGGAATTGAACCCGGGTCACTGGTACTGTAAAGTGTTGTGCTGAGCACTACACTACCATGCGATGGGAATTGAACCCGGGTCACTGGTACTGTAAAGCGTTGTGCTAACCACTACACTACCGTGTGATGGGAATTGAACCCGGGTCACTGGTACTGTAAAGTGTTGTGCTGAGCACTACACTACCATGCGATGGGAATTGAACCCGGGTCACTGGTACTGTAAAGCGTTGTGCTAACCACTACACTACCGTGTGATGGAATTGAACCCGGGTCACTGGTACTGTAAAGTGTTGTGCTAACCACTACACTACCAAAGTTGTGGGCATGCAATACTAGCACCGGAATCGTGGTGACACTTGCGGGCTACCCTCGTCACATTCCTTGGTCAGTGTTGGCCGTCGGCACAAAACAACTTTTACCATTGTGTGATGTTCTTGGGGGGGGACGTGGTCAACAGCCCGCCCCTGCATTTCTAATGACCAGTACTGTTCATTGTTCTTGTGTTAAAATGCTTTTGTGGGTTTATGGTGGGAAGTTCCAGTTCATTTATTGTTACATTTTAGCTTGTGTATTTGTGGGATGTGTGATGGTCACCTCCCCCGTCTGTGTGAGACTGGCTGGTTCACTCTCCAGATCATTGTCCCTGGTCTGTTTTGTGTCTATCACAATAAAACGGTTGTTGAATTCAACAAGCTTCCTTGTTTGTCATTGTGGACCAAATGCTTGTCACAATATTTTTCAATGTTACATGTGACGCATAAAGTTATACTGCGCAGCCTATCACCTATAACAATGGGCATGTTTGCCCTGTGCCTCAAAGGCAGATTAACAGTAAACAATACAATCCCTGCTTTTTTCTTTACTGTGTCTCACTTTTACGAAGTGGATTATTTGTATTCCACAACCCTGCCTTGTGAAATGCAAAACTTGCAAGGGAGCAGTTTTAAGACTGTTGAACGAGGGAAGGGAAGGGGAACGAGAATCAAAAAAGACCATAGTTCATAGACCATAAGAATCATCGTCAACCTCATTATGTGCCAAATGGGTGATCATGGTCTTTCCATGACCATGATTGTTCTTGGCAAATTTTCTACAGAAGTGGTTTAGCATTGCCTTCTTCTGGGCAGTGTCTTTACAAGACGGATGACCCCAGCCAATATCAATACACTTCAGAGATTGTCTGCCAGTGTAAGTGGACACATAACCAGGTCTTGTGATATAGAAACATAGAAACATAGAAAACCTAGAGCACAATACAGGCCCTTCGGCCCACAAAGCTGCGTCGAACATGTACTTACCTGAGAAATTACCTAGGGTTACCTATTTCCCTCTATTTTTCTAAGCTCCACGTACGTATCCTGGAGTTTCTTAAAAGATCCTATCGTATCCACCTCCACCAACATCACCGGCAGCCCATTCCACACACTCACCACTCTCTGCATAAAAAAACTTACCCCTGACATCTCCTCTGTACCTACTTCTAAGCACCTGAGACACACCACTGGTCACCAACCTCCATGCAGAATATGGCCCATCTTCAACCACTCTTTGCCTTCTGTGGGCAAGCCAGTTCTGGATCCACAAAGCAATATCCCCTTGGATCCTATGGCTTCTTACTTTCTCAATAAGCCTTGCAGGGGGTACCTTATCAAATGCCTTGCAAATATGCACCAGCTGCTCCCATGGCTTCACGTGACCCTGATTTGGGGGGGGGGGGCGCAAGCAGGTGCTGCACCCTGCCCAAGGGTGACCTGCAGACTGGCAGAGGGAAGGAGCATCTTACACCTCCTTTGATTTAGTTGCATCTCCACCCTGCCACCCGTATAGTCAGGAATAAACAGGCTATTTTACTCTTCAAGTTTGTTTGATCATTTCATAACATTACAACTCATCCACCTTCCCTCTTCCATTTTTGAATCCTCACCCTATAACCCTCAATCTGCTTAGAGAAGAAAACCTCAGTGCCGCCTGATTATTGTGAGACTCTTAAGCGAGAAGCCTCAGACATGGAGTACAAACAAAAATTGTTAACAAATCATTTTTAGCTAAGTTGAACTATTGCAAAGCATCTGCATCATTATGTAAGTAAACACATTATGTTCAATAAATGTTAATTTCTTGTTTCTCCAAATTCCTACATGATACATGTAGTCTGAAATTATATTTGTGTCCATATTCAAGTGGTCTATCATGAACAAAAACAAGTTTCTGAAGAAGCAACACTTAAAATGGGTTTGAAATAAATATTAAATAACTCAGTAAATGAGTTATTTCACTGAGGAGTGCGGAGGAACAAAGAGATCTGGGAGTTCAGATGCATAATTCCCTGAAAGTGGTGTCACAGGTAGACAGGGTTGTGAAGAAGGCTTTTGGCATCCTGGCATTCATAAATCAAAGTATTGAGAATAGGAGTTGGGATGCTATCGGGAGGTTGTATAAGACACTGGTGAGGCAAATTTGGAGTATTGTGTACAGTTTTGTTCACCTAACTATAGGAAGGATATCAGTAAGATTGAAAGAGTGCAGAGAAGATTTACTAGAATGTTGCTGGGTCTTCAGGAGTTGAGTTACAGGGAAAGATTGAACAGGTTAGGACTTTATTCCTTGGAGTGTAGAAGAATGAGGGGAGATTTGATAGAAGTTTACAAAATTATGAGGGGTATAGACAGAGCAAATGTGAATAGACTCTTTCCATTTAGATTAGGAGAGATCAAAACGAGAGGACATGGCTTTAGGGTGAAAGGGGAAAGGTTTGGGGGAACTTCTTCACTCAGAGAGTGGTGGGAGTGTGGAACGAGCTGCCATCTGACGTGGTAAATGTGGGCTCACTCTTAAGTTTTAAGAATAAATTGGATAGGTACATGGATGGGAGAGGTTTGGAGGGTTATGGACTGGATGCAGGTCAATGGGACTAGTGGAATAAAGTTTCAGTACAGACTAGAAGGGCTGAATGGCCTGTTTTCTGTGCTGTAGTGTTCTATGGTTCTATGTTCTAACTCAATAAACTTGGTTTGAAAGCTCAGCAAAGATTGATTTTAGACCAAATATTCTCTCTGAAGAAGGCATGGCAGCATAATGTCTATCCTAACACTTTGCAGCGCCAACAATCCGGGTTCAATTCCTGTCACTGTCTGTACGTTCTCCCCGTGACCATGTGGGTTTCTTCCTGGTGAACCGGCTTCCTCCCACAGTCCAAAGACGTACCGGCTAGGGTTAGTAAGTTGTGGGCATGCTATGTTGGCACTGGAAGCGTGGTGACACTTACGGGCTGCCCCCAGCATTACTCTCACTGATTTGTGTCTCGTTTGTCACTATTTTCACTGTATGTTTCAATATACATGTGACAAATAAAGCTCATCTTTAATCTTTGAGTATAGGTGATCAAAAACCCCTTTGCAGATAAGGCCAGTAGCATAGTTGTGCACCTTCGCACTGTCTTCCTCTGCCCTCACTTACTGTTTCCCTCGCTGCACTTATGGGAGAGTTCAGACTGGAAGGCTCTACAACGGGTAGATAAAACTGCCCAGTGTATCACCAGCACAAGACTACCCACCATCAAGGACATACAAGCAGACAGGTGCTGGAAAAGGGCCAGTAACATCATGAAGGATCCCACCACCCTGCTCATGGACTGTTTGTCTCACTCCCATCGGGATTGGGAATCAAAAACAGTTACTTTCCCCAAGCTGTAAGGCACATTCACACCTTCACCCACAAACCCACCCCTCCACACCCCCAACATCTATCATTTCTACTCTATCATTACTTCATCACTCCTCGGCCGAGCATCACTTTGAACAGACTATCAATATATTCATATTAGTTATCTTATGTATTTACAAACGTTTGTATATTTATTGTGTTTCTTCTTATTATTATTGTTGTGTTCTTTACCTTATTGTGTTTTCTTGTACTGCAGCAGATCTGGAGTAACAATTATTTCATTCTCCTTTACATCTGTGTACAGGAAATGACATTAAACAATCTAGATGCTTTTTCTCTGTTTCATGGATGCCAAATTGACTATTTAATTTCCAGCTCATACTTTCCAACTACCAACTACAGAATACTTTTGAAGGTGCTTTTCAAAGTTCAAATTTTCAAAGTAATTTTATTATCGAAGTACATATATGTCAACATGTACAACCCTGAGACTCATTTCCTTGTGGACATACTCAATAAATCCATAATAGAATAATAACCATAATAGAATCAATGAAGGACCACACCAGCTTTGGCATTCACCCAGAGTGTGAAAGACAACAAACTGCAAATACGAAAGGAAAGAAATAATAAATAAATAAATAAATAAGCAAGCAAGCAAGCAATAAATATCGAGAACATGAGATGAAGGGTCCTTGAAAGTAAGTCCATAGGTTGTGGGAACATTTCAATGATGGGGCAAGTGAAGTTGAGTGAAATTATCCCCTTTGCTTCAAGAGTCTGATGTTTGAGAGGTAGTAACTGTTTCTGAACCTGATGGTGTGAGTCTTGAGGATCTTATACCTGGTTCCTGATGGCAACAGAGAGAAGAGAGCACGTTTTGGGTGATGGGGGTCCCTGATGGTGGATGTCGCTTTTCTGTGACAGTATTTCATGTAGATGTGATCAATGGTGCAGAGGTCTTTACCCATGATGGACTGGGTCATATCCATTATTTTTGTAGGATTCTCCATACAAGGTCATTGGTGCTTCCATACCAGGCTGTGATGCAGCCAGTCAATACACTCTCCACTACACATCTAGAGAAGCTTGTCAAAGTTTTAGATGTCATGCCAAATCTTCGCAAACTCCTAAGGAAGTAGACGGGCTGTTGTCCTTTCTTCTTAATTACACTTACATGCTGGGCCCAGGACCGGTCCTCTGAAATGATAACACTGAGGAATTTAAAGTTGCTGACTCTCCCCACCTCTGATCTCCCGATGAGGACTGGCTCATGGACCTCAGGTTTCCTCCATCTGAAGTCAATAATCAGCTCCTTGGTCTTGCTGATATTGAGTAAGAGGTTGTTGTTATGGCAATACTCAACCAGATTATCCATCTACCTCCAGTGTGCTGGTTCAAATGAGATATGAACGGCACTATAGTGAATCAAAAGTTATTGCAGGTGCTTGTAGTTTGTTAACTTTGCAGCAGCAATACATGATAAATATACAAACGTAGATAAATAAATTAAGTCGTGCAAAAAAGATAAAAACAAATAAGTAAATAAATATGTAGTGAGGTAGTGTTCATGGGTTCAATGTCCATTCAGAAATCAGATGGCAGAGGGGAAGAAGCTGTTCCTGAATCATTGAGTGTGTGTCTTCAGGCTCCTGTACCTCCTTCTTGATTTAACAATGAGAAGAGGGATGACCTGGGTGATGAGGGTCCTCAGTGATGGATGCACCCTTTTTGAGGCATCGCTCCTTGAAGATGTCCTGGATAATATGGAGGCTAGTGTCCATGATGGAGCTGAATAAGATTACAACTCTCTTCAGCTTACCATCCTCCCACCGACAATCTCAATAATTTAAAAGAGCATAGATGCAGATCAAGTGTTGAGGTTTAAAGATCTAAGGAGGATTCCAGTGTGTTTCCGAAAATTGGAATAACGATCAAGAAGGAGTCTTTGAGAAGTACTGTATGGAAACCGGCCCTTTGGCCCATCTAGTTGATGTGATGTCCAACTGTTTCTCTGCCTAGTCCCATCAACCCGCATTGGGACCACAGCCACCCACCCTATACAAAAATGTTGAAATCAAGCTTGCATGTACCATTTGCGCTGGCAGCTCATTCCACACTCTCACCACCCTCTGAGTGAAGAAGTTTCCCCTCATGTTCCCCTTAAACATTCTCCAGTCCTGATGAAGGGTCTCGGCCCGAAACGTCGACTGTACTTTTTTCCATAGACGCTGCCTGATCTGCTGAGTTTCTCCAGCATTTTGTGTGTGTTGCTTTGAATTTCCAGCATCTGATTTTCTCCTGTTTGCCCCTTAAACATTTCACCTATCACCCACAACCCATGACCTCTGCTTATATCCCACCCAAACTCAATGGAAAAAGCCTGCTTGCATTTGCCCTTCATAATTTTGTATACCTCTATCAAATCTTTCCCCAGTCTTCTACGTTCCAAGGAATAAGGTCCTAACCTATTCAATCCTGCCCTATAGTGCAGGAGGCAGAGATTCTCATGACCTTAAAGTACTTGGATCACACGGTCAAGCGAAGTGGATTTGTATTTCAGAATCAGAATCAGGTTTAATATCACCAGCATATGCTGTGAAATTTGTTGTCTTTGCGGCAGCAGTACAATGCCATACTAATAATAGAGAAAAATGAAAAAATAGGAAAAAATGAATTACAGTAAATCTATATTTAAATTACTTAAATGAAATAAGTAGTACAAAGACAGAAATAAGGAAGTAGTGAGGCAGTTTGAGGGTTGACATGGACACAGTTTTCTCTTGTGCTCTATGACCCCATGTTTTAATCACGGATTTGGCAGCACAGCAGATACGGCAATTGCGCTCGTGAATGTGCACGTGTCAGCTAATTATTATTTCATTGTGATAATATTTAACTCCATTCTTTCCATTGTAGTGCTTGTCGAGACTTGAACCCAATACAGTAATGCTCCGCTGCCTGTTTGTATACGGTCTTGCCTGAGAAATTGAATGGTCGAATCAACTGACTCTGAAGACTAGCTGTATTCATAGAAACACAGAAAACCTACAGCACAATACAGGCCCTTCGGCCCACAAAGCCGCACATGTCCTTACCTTAGAAATTACCTAGGGTTACCCATAGCCCTCTACTTTTCTAAGCTCCAAGAACCTGTCTAGGAATCTCTTAATGTTCGTTTAATATTTAGGTATTTCTTTCAGCCAGCGTTGGCTTCGTTTTCCATTTGAGAGTTTTAGTTAACGGCCCTGTTTGACCTAGCATTTATTGTTTTTTTCCCCCCTTTAACACTGTTCGCATATCCAAACCTGCTGGCTAAAAAGGACAAAGATCTCAGGGAAAAACTTCATCCAACGCTCAATCTGTGCATTCTTATTTACTTAGAGATACCAGCCCTTCCGACACTTTGAACATGCTGCCCAGCAACCCATCAGTTTAACCCCAGGCTAATCACGGAACTCTTTACAATGACCATTAACCGGCATATCTCTGGACTGTAGGAGGAAGCCGTAGCACACTGAAAAAACCCACGCAGTCACTGGAAGAAGGTACAAACTCTCTGCAGAGGACAGCAGGGATTGAAGTTCGGAACACCCCGGGCTGTAATAGCATCATTGTAACCGATACGTTACCGTGTACTGCAAAAAAATCTTAATTAAAGCTCAGAGAAAGGATAAAAACAGACTACCCAATCCAAAGAAAGCTCAGAGCTCAAAGTTCAAAGTACATTGATTACTCAAGTGTATATACATTATACAAACTGTCTCCTTACAGGCAGCCACAAAATAAAGAAACCCAAAAGAACCCATAAACACCCAACAAACACCCAAAGTGTAGAGTAAAAAAAAACAAATCATGCAAACAATAAACACAAGCAAATAGAGTTCTGAACTGAAATCCACACAGAGTCCGCCCACAGCCCCCTAGTTCAGTGCAGAGTCAATAAACTTCGCGGAGTAGTGAGCTGAAATGACCTGAACCTCACCTTGGGCACCAACACCCCAATCTTTTCAATCTGGCCCACACCTAAATCGTCCAAACATTGGGATTCAGTTGCTTCTATGTGCTCTGGGGACTGGACCCTGCCACCTCAATTTGGCCTGTACCCGACCATTCTGATTTGGCCCAAGATGATGTGTGGGAAACTGGCTGAAGTTCCTCAGTGTTAAAGCAAGCCCTACTTGTAATGTTACCACTTTGGAGAGAAGTCAACGTCCTGGTGAGGAAAAACAAAATAATGCCAGCTAGTTATCAACTTTCAGCTTGAAGCACCTGCAGAAAGCATCCACTGTAAACTGTCAGTGTCAGAGCTGCAAAGATCACAATATCCTTCTTTGGATTTACAATTGAAAAAGCAGACAAGTGCCCTAATGAATCAATGCAGACACAAGCTATCCATAAAAATGTCTGTGTTTGAGCTGGGATTAAACAAGCGCCTGTTTGAGAAACTCATACCATGAGAAGCCCTGATCAACAGTAAAACATCCACTCTTCTCTTGTTAAATTAACTTTTAACATTGTTCTAGTAAAGGATGTAATGTTGAGACTTTATAAGGCACTGGTGAGGCTGAGGCCTCACTTGCAGTATTGTCAGCAGACTTGGGCCCCTATCTATGTATTTATGGAGATACAGCACAGAGTAGGCCATTCTGTTCCTTCGAGCCACGTCACCCAGCAATCCCCCGATTTAATCCTAGCCTAATCACAGGACAATTTACAATGAACCTACCTACTGGTCTGTCTTTGTGTTGTGGGTGGAAACCGGAGTACTTGGAGAAAACCCATGTGGTTATGGGCAGAATGTAGAAACTCCCTACAGGAATTGAACCCGGGTCACTGGTACTGTAAAGCGTTGTGCTAACCACTACACTACAGTGCGATGGGAATTGAACCCGGGTCATTGGTACTGTAAAGTGTTGTGCTGACCACTACGCTACCGTGTGATGGGAACTGAACCCGGGTCACTGGTACTATAAAGTGTTGTGCTAACCACTACACTACCGTGCGATGGGAATTGAACCCGGGTCACTGGTACTGTAAAGCGTTGTGCTGACCACTACACTACCGTGCACTGGGAATTGAACCCGGGTCACTGGTACTATAAAGTGTTGTGCTGACCACTACACTACCGTGCGATGGGAATTGAACCCGGGTCATTGGTACTGTAAAGCGTTGTGCTGACCACTACACTACAGTGCGATGGGAATTGAACCCGGGTCATTGGTACTGTAAAACGTTGTGCTAACCACTACACTACAGTGCGATGGGAATTGAACCCGGGTCACTGGTACTGTAAAACGTTGTGCTAACCACTACACTACAGTGCGATGGGAATTGAACCCGGGTCACTGGTACTGTAAAGTGTTGTGCTGACCACTACACTACCGTGTGATGGGAATTGAACCCGGGTCACTGGTACTGTAAAGCGTTGTGCTGACCACTACACTACCGTGTGATGGGAATCGAACCCGGGTCACTGGTACTGTAAAGTGTTGTGCTAACCACTACACTACCGTGTGATGGGAATTGAACCCGGGTCACTGGTACTGTAAAGCGTTGTGCTGACCACTACACTACCGTGTGATGGGAATTGAACCCGGGTCACTGGTACTGTAAACCGTTGTGCTGACCACTGCACTATTCAGCTGCACCATAGAAAGGATGTGCTGACAATTGTGAGGGTTCAGAGGAGGTTCACAAAAATAATTCCAGGATTGAAAGGCTTATTGTATGAGGAGTGTTTGATGGCTCTGGGCCTGTACTCACTGGAAATTCAGAAGAATGAGGGGTGACCTCATTGAAACCTGTCGAATGTTGAAAGGCCTCATTAGAGGATATTAGAGGTGAGGGTATTTCCAATGGTGGGAGAGTCTAAAACTAGAGGACACAGCCTCAGAATGGAGGAGCGTCCGTTTAGAAAGGAGATGAGGAGGAATTTCTTTAGCCAGAGAGTGGTGAATCTGTGGAATTCATTGCCACAGTTGACTGTGCAGATCAGGTCATTGGGTATATTTAAGGCAGAGGTTGATAAATTCTTGATTGGTCAGGCCATGAAGGGATACGGGGAGAAGGCAGGAGATTGGGGCTGAGAGGGAAATGGATCAGCCATGATGAAATGTTGGGGCAGACTTGGTGGGACAAATGGCCTAATTCTCCTCCTGTTATCTTATGGTCTAAAAGAGAAAATGATGTTAGTTAAAAACAAGGTTAATTAAATAGGTTTTGAGCTGGTGTTTAAAAGTGTTGGCTACCTTGGCATCTCTTACAGTTTTAAACATTGAGTTTCACGGTGTAGGAAGACAGGTTATAGAACCATGTTACCATGGAGACATCGCTATAAAACCTATTGCACCAGCTGTACGGTTCATTTTCTGAAGGAACTGCAGAATTACACAAAGCTTTGAGTTCATAGAAACATAGAAACATAGAAAATAGGTGCAGGAGTAGGCCATTCGGCCCTTCGAACCTGCACCGCCATTTATTATGATCATGGTTGATCATCCAACTCAGAACCCCGCCCCAGCCTTCCCTCCATACCCCCTGACCCACGTAGCCACAAGGGCCATATCTAACTCCCTCTTAAATATAGCCAATGAACTGGCCTCAACTGTTTCCTGTGGCAGAGAATTCCACAGATTCACCACTCTCTGTGTGAAGAAGTTTTTTCTAATCTCGGTCCTAAAAGGCTTCCCCTCTATCCTCAAACTGTGGCCCCTCGTTCTGGACTTCCCCAACATCGGGAACAATCTTCCTGCAACTAGCCTGTCCAATCCCTTTAGGATCTTATACGTTTCAATCAGATCCCCCCTCAATCTTCTAAATTCCAACGAGTACAAGCCCAGTTCATCCAGTCTTTCTTCATATGAAAGTCCTGCCATCCCAGGAATCAATCTGGTGAACCTTCTTTGTACTCCCTCTAAGGCAAGGATGTCTTTCCTCAGATTAGGGGACCAAAACTGCACACAATACTCCAGGTGTGGTCTCACCAAGGCCTTGTACAACTGCAGTAGTACCTCCCTGCTCCTGTACTCGAATCCTCTCGCTATAAATGCCAGCATACCATTCGCCTTTTTCACCACCTGCTGTACCTGCATGCCCACTTTCAATGACTGGTGTATAATGACACCCAGGTCTCGTTGCACCTCCCCTTTTCCTAATCGGCCACCATTCAGATAATAATCTGTTTTCCTATTTTTGCCACCAAAGTGGATAACTTCACATTTATCCACATTAAATTGCATCTGCCATGGATTTGCCCACTCACCCAACCTATCCAAGTCACCCTGCATCCTCTTAGTATCCTCCTCACAGCTAACACTGCCACCCAGCTTCGTGTCATCCGCAAACTTGGAGATGCTGCATTTAATTCCCTCATCCAAGTCATTAATATATATTGTAAACAACTGGGGTTCCAGCACTGAGCCTTGCGGTACCCCACTAGTCACCGCCTGCCATTCTGAAAAGGTCCCGTTTATTCCCACTCTTTGCTTCCTGTCTGCTAACCAATTCTCCACCCACACCAATACCTTACCCCCAATACCGTGTGCTTTAAGTTTGCACACTAATCTCCTGTGTGGGACCTTGTCAAAATCCTTTTGAAAATCCAAATATACCACTAAATCCAAATATACTGGTTCTCCCCTATCCACTCTACTAGTTACATCCTCAAAAAATTCTGTGAGATTCGTCAGACATGATTTTCCTTTCACAAATCCATGCTGACTTTGTCCGATGATTTCACCGCTTTCCAAATGTGCTGTTATCACATCCTTGATAACTGACTCCAGCATTTTCCCCACCACCGACGTTAGGCTAACCGGTCTATAATTCCCCGGTTTCTCTCTCCCTCCTTTTTTAAAAAGTGGAGTTACATTAGCCACCCTCCAATCCTCAGGAACTAGTCCAGAATCTAACGAGTTTTGAAAAATTATCACTAATGCATCCACTATTTCTTGGGCTACTTCCTTCAGTACTCTAGGATGCAGACCATCTGGCCCTGGGGATTTATCTGCCTTCAATCCCTTCAATTTACCTAACACCACTTCCCTACTAACATGTATTTCACTCAGTTCCTCCATCTCACTGGACCCTCTGTCCCCTACTATTTCTGGAAGATTATTTATGTCCTCCTTAGTGAAGACAGAACCAAAGTAATTATTCAATTGGTCTGCCATGTCCTTGCTCCCCATAATCAATTCACCTGTTTCTGTCTGCAGGGGACCTACATTTGTCTTTACCAGTCTTTTTCTTTTTACATATCTATAAAAGCTTTTACAGTCCGTTTTTATGTTCCCTGCCAGTTTTCTCTCATAATCTTTTTTCCCCTTCCTAATTAAGCCCTTTGTCCTCCTCTGCTGAACTCTGAATTTCTCCCAGTCCTCAGGTGAGCCACTTTCTCTGGCTAATTTGTATGCTTCTTCTTTGGAATTGATAATATCCCTAATTTCTCTTGTCAGCCACGGGTGCACTACCTTCCTTGATTTATTCTTTTGCCAAACTGGGATGAACAATTGTTGTAGTTCATCCATGCAACCTTTAAATGCTTGCCATTGCATATCCACCGTCAATCCTTTAAGTGTCATTTGCCAGTCTATCTTAGTTAATTCACGTCTCATACCTTCAAAGTTACCCCTCTTTAAGTTCAGAACCTTTGTTTCTGAATTAACTATGTCACTCTCCATCTTAATGAAGAATCCCCCCATATTATGGTCACTCTTACCCAAGGGGCCTCTCACGACAAGATCGCTAATTAACCCTTCCTCATTGCTCAAAACCCAGTCCAGAATAGCCTGCTCTCTAGTTGGTTCCTCGACATGTTGGTTCAAAAACCATCCCGCATACATTCCAAGAAATCCTCTTCCTCAGCACCTTTACCAATTTGGTTCACCCAATCTACATGTAGATTGAAGTCACCCATTATAACTGCTGTTCCTTTATTGCACACATTTCTAATTTCCTGTTTAATACCATCTCCGACCTCACTACTACTGTTAGGTGGCCTGTACACAACTCCCACCAGCGTTTTCTGCCCCTTAGTGTTACGCAGCTCTACCCATATTGATTCCACATCTTCCTGGCTTATGTCCTTCCTTTCTATTGCGTTAATCTCTTCTTTAACCAGCAACGCCACCCCACCTCCCCTTCCTTCATGTCTATCCCTCCTGAATATTGAATATCCCTGAACGTTGAACTCCCATCCCTGGTCACCCTGGAGCCATGTCTCTGTGATCCCAACTATATCATAATCATTAATAACAATCTGCACTTTCAATTCATCCACCTTATTACGAATGCTCCTTGCATTGACACACAAAGCCTTCAGGCGCTCTTTTACAACTCTCTTAGCCCTTTTTAATGCTTGCCCTGGATTTGTCGGCCTGCCACTTTTACTTTTCTCCTTAGTACTTTTTGCTTCTACCCTCACTTTACACCCCTCTGTCTCTCTGCACTGGTTCCCATCCCTCTGTTGTGAACTAACCTCCTCACGCCTAGCCTCTTTAATTTGATTCCCACCCCCAACCATTCTAGTTTAAAGTCACCTCAGTAGCCCCCGCTAATCTCCCTGCCAGGATATTGGTCCCCCTAGGATCCAAGTGTAACCCGTCCTTTTTGTACAGGTCACGCCTGCGCCAAAAGAGGTCCCAATGATCCAAAAACTTGAATCTCTGCCCCCTGCTCCAATCCCTCAGCCACGCATTTATCCTCCACCTCATCGCATTCCTACTCTCACTGTCGCGTGGCACAGGCAATAATCCCGAGATTCACTTTGAGAACAGAGGTTCAGAGAGAGCTAGTGAAGAATCATCAAGCGCTCTGCTGGAGGAACTCAGCAGGTGGGGCATCAACTGTGGGAGGGCTGGGTGCTTTGGTGCATTTTGGGAAGAGCTGGAGGCATGGAGACAGAGAGATTCTGCAGGATGTAGTGGCTCAAGAAGTTTCTTCAGGTTGTTATAGCCAGCGATTGTAGTGGGAATACACTCCCACTATCTATTAAATGTTCCCAACGATGTGCAACTGAAAAAAAAGCCTCTAACAACTAAGTCCAGCTCCTGGCCTTCACATGTCACTCAGCTACTGACCCCAGTGGAACTGTCTCTACTGACAGGAGAAGGGGCAAAGGTGGGTTACTGGCACCTTAAAACCATTTGCTTCAGGAAGCCGGGGCTCGAGGGAAGATGCAGAGGGTTGTAGGTTTAGTCAGCTCCATCTTGGGCACCAGTCTACAAGGTACCCAGGACATCTTCAGGGAGTGGTGTCTCAGAAAGGCAGCTTCCATTATTAAGGATCCCCAGAACCCAGGGACTCTTGGGGTCAGTGAGAACCCTTTTCTCACTGTTACCATCAGGTAGGAGGTACAGAAGCCTGAAGGCACACACTCAGCAATTCAGGAACAACTTCTTCCCCTTGCCATCCGATTCCTAAATGGACACTGAACCCATAATCATTACATCACTTCTTTAATATATATTAGTTCTGTTTTCTGCACAATTTTTAATCTATTCAATATACATATACTGTAATTGATTGATTGATTTATTTATCTTTTTTTTCTTCTATATTATGTAGTGCATTGAACTGCTGCTGCTAAGTTAAAAAATTTCATGACACGTAATAAACCTGATTCTGATTCTGAGAGTCCTGGTTAGCCACTCACCAAGGAGAAGGAAAACTCTGATCTCAAACTTCTGCTGCCTTTTGGGGAAAGCTTCAGGGGCAAACCCAGAGGGAAAAATCCAGAGTTGAGGTCCTAACGGCAGTCCAATGTTGAGTTCAACAATGACTGGCAGCTTCTGCAACGTCACTGGTGCCAAACTGTATCAGTCTCTGCCATTCCTTTGGGTTCATCAGATGCCTGGAGAGAGGGAGCTTGCTAATGGAGAATAGTTGCTCTCCGTGTTGCACTGCCCAGGTTTGCTCTCCGTGTCGTACTGCCCAGGTTTTCTCTCCGTGTCGTACTGCCCAGACTTGTTCTCCGTGTCGTACTGTCCAGACTTGCTCTGTGTCGCACTGCCCAGGTTTTCTCTCCGTGTCGTACTGCCCAGGTTTGCTCTATGTCGTACTGCCCAGACTTGCTCTGTGTCGTACTGTCCAGACTTGCTCTGTGTCGTACTGTCCAGACTTACTCTCCGTGTCGTACTGCCCAGACTTGTTCTCTGTGTCGTACTGCCCAGACTTGCTCTGTGTCGTACTGTCCAGACTTACTCACCGTGTCGTACTGTCCAGACTTGCTCTCCGTGTCGTACTGCCCAGACTTGTTCTCTGTGTCGTACTGCCCAGACTTGCTCTGTGTCGTACTGCCCAGACTTGCTCACTGTGTCGTACTGTCCAGACTTGCTCTCCGTGTCGTACTGCCCAGGTTTGCTCACCGTGTCGTACTGCCCAGACTTGCTCTGTGTCGTACTGCCCAGACTTACTCTCCGTGTCGTACTGCCCAGACTTGCTCTCCGTGTCGTACTGCCCAGACTTACTCTCCGTGTCGTACTGCCCAGACTTGCTCTGTGTCGTACTGTCCAGACTTGCTCTCCGTGTCGTACTGTCCAGACTTGCTCTCCGTGTCGTACTGTCCAGACTTGCTCTGTGTCGTACTGCCCAGACTTGCTCACCGTGTCGTACTGCCCAGGTTTGCTCTCTGTGTCGTACTGCCCAGACTTACTCTCCGTGTCGTACTGCCCAGACTTGCTCTCCATGTCGTACTGCCCAGACTTACTCTCCGTGTCGTACTGCCCAGGTTTGCTCTGTGTCGTACTGCCCAGACTTGCTCTCCGTGTCATACTGCCCAGACTTGCTCTGTGTCATACTGCCCAGACTTGCTCTGTGTCGTACTGCCCAGACTTGCTCTCCGTGTCATACTGCCCAGACTTGCTCACTGTGTCGTACTGCCCAGACTTACTCTCCGTGTCGTACTGCCCAGGTTTGCTCTGTGTCGTACTGCCCAGACTTGCTCTGTGTCATACTGCCCAGACTTGCTCTGTGTCGTACTGCCCAGACTTGCTCTCCGTGTCATACTGCCCAGACTTGCTCACTGTGTCGTACTGCCCAGACTTACTCACCGTGTCGTACTGCCCAGGTTTGCTCACCGTGTCGTACTGCCCAGACTTGCTCTGTGTCGTACTGCCCAGACTTGCTCTCCGTGTCATACTGCCCAGACTTGCTCACTGTGTCGTACTGTCCAGACTTGCTCTCCGTGTCGTACTGCCCAGGTTTGCTCACCGTGTCGTACTGCCCAGACTTGCTCTGTGTCGTACTGCCAAGACTTACTCTCCGTGTCGTACTGCCCAGACTTGCTCTCCGTGTCGTACTGCCCAGACTTACTCTCCGTGTCGTACTGCCCAGACTTGCTCTCCGTGTCGTACTGTCCAGACTTGCTCTGTGTCGTACTGCCCAGACTTGCTCACCGTGTCGTACTGCCCAGGTTTGCTCTCTGTGTCGTACTGCCCAGACTTGCTCTCTGTGTCGTACTTCCCAGACTTGTTCTCCGTGTCGTACTGCCCAGACTTGCTCTCCGTGTCGTACTGCCCAGACTTGCTCTCCGTGTCGTACTGCCCAGACTTACTCTCCGTGTCGTACTGCCCAGACTTGCTCTCCGTGTCGTACTGCCCAGACTTACTCTCCGTGTCGTACTGCCCAGACTTGCTCTCCGTGTCGTACTGTCCAGACTTGCTCTGTGTCGTACTGTCCAGACTTGCTCTCCGTGTCGTACTGTCCAGACTTGCTCTCTGTGTCGTACTGTCCAGACTTGCTCTGTGTCGTACTGCCCAGACTTACTCACCGTGTCGTACTGCCCAGACTTGCTCTCCGTGTCATACTGCCCAGACTTGTTCCGTGTCGTACTGCCCAGACTTGCTCTGTGTCGTACTGCCCAGACTTGCTCTCCGTGTCGTACTGTCCAGACTTGCTCTCCGTGTCGTACTGCCCAGACTTGCTCTCCGTGTCGTACTGCCCAGACTTGCTCTCCGTGTCGTACTGTCCAGACTTGCTCCGTGTCGTACTGCCCAGACTTGCTCACTGTGTCATACTGCCCAGACTTGCTCCGTGTCGTACTGCCCAGACTTACTCACCGTGTCGTACTGCCCAGACTTGCTCTGTGTTGTACTGCCTAGACTTGCTCACTGTGTCGTACTGCCCAGTCTTGCTCTCCATGTCGTACTGCCCAGACTTGCTCTCCGTGTCGTACTGCCCAGACTTGCTCTCCGTGTCGTACTGCCCAGGTTTGTTCTCCGTGTCGTACTGCCCAGACTTGCTCTCCGTGTCGTACTGCCCAGACTTGCTCTCCGTGTCGTACTGCCCAGACTTGCTCTCCGTGTCGTACTGCCCAGACTTGCTCTCCGTGTCGTACTGCCCAGGTTTGCTCTCCGTGTCGTACTGCCCAGACTTGCTCTCTGTGTCGTACTGTCCAGACTTGCTCTGTGTCGTACTGCCCAGGTTTGCTCTCCGTGTCGTACCGCCCAGACTTGTTCTCTGTGTCACTGTCCCGACTTGCTCTCCGTGTCGTACTGCCCAGACTTGCTCACCGTGTCGTACTGCCCAGACTTGCTCTCCGTGTCGTACTGCCCAGACTTGCTCTGTGTCGTACTACCCAGACTTGCTCTGTGTCGTACTGCCCAGACTTGCTCTCCGTGTCGTACTGCCCAGACTTGCTCTCCGTGTTGTACTGCCCAGACTTACTCACCGTGTCGTACTGCCCAGACTTGCTCTGTGTCGTACTGCCCAGACTTGCTCTCCGTGTCGTACTGCCCAGACTTGCTCTCCGTGTTGTACTGCCCAGACTTACTCACCGTGTCGTACTGCCCAGACTTGCTCTCCGTGTCATACTGCCCAGACTTGCTCTCCGTGTCGTACTGCCCAGACTTGCTCTGTGTCGTACTGCCCAGACTTGCTCTCCGTGTCGTACTGCCCAGACTTGCTCTCCGTGTCGTACTGCCCAGACTTGCTCTCCGTGTCGTACTGCCCAGACTTGCTCTCCGTGTCGTACTGCCCAGACTTGCTCTCCGTGTCGTACTGCCCAGACTTACTCACCGTGTCGTACTGCCCAGACTTGCTCTCCGTGTCGTACTGCCCAGACTTGCTCTCCGTGTCGTACTGCCCAGACTTGCTCTCCGTGTCGTACTGCCCAGACTTGCTCTGTGTCGTACTGCCCAGACTTGCTCTGTGTCGTACTGCCCAGACTTGCTCTCCGTGTCGTACTGCCCAGACTTGCTCTCCGTGTCGTACTGCCCAGACTTGCTCTCCGTGTCGTACTGCCCAGACTTGCTCTCCGTGTCGTACTGTCCAGACTTGCTCTGTGTCGTACTGCCCAGACTTGCTCACCGTGTCGTACTGCCCAGGTTTGCTCTCTGTGTCGTACTGCCCAGACTTGCTCTCTGTGTCGTACTTCCCAGACTTGTTCTCCGTGTCGTACTGCCCAGACTTGCTCTCCGTGTCGTACTGCCCAGACTTGCTCTCCGTGTCGTACTGCCCAGACTTACTCTCCGTGTCGTACTGCCCAGACTTGCTCTCCGTGTCGTACTGCCCAGACTTACTCTCCGTGTCGTACTGCCCAGACTTGCTCTCCGTGTCGTACTGTCCAGACTTGCTCTGTGTCGTACTGTCCAGACTTGCTCTCCGTGTCGTACTGTCCAGACTTGCTCTCTGTGTCGTACTGTCCAGACTTGCTCTGTGTCGTACTGCCCAGACTTACTCACCGTGTCGTACTGCCCAGACTTGCTCTCCGTGTCATACTGCCCAGACTTGTTCCGTGTCGTACTGCCCAGACTTGCTCTGTGTCGTACTGCCCAGACTTGCTCTCCGTGTCGTACTGTCCAGACTTGCTCTCCGTGTCGTACTGCCCAGACTGCTCTGTGTCGTACTGCCCAGACTTGCTCTCCGTGTCGTACTGTCCAGACTTGCTCCGTGTCGTACTGCCCAGACTTGCTCACTGTGTCATACTGCCCAGACTTGCTCCGTGTCGTACTGCCCAGACTTACTCACCGTGTCGTACTGCCCAGACTTGCTCTGTGTTGTACTGCCTAGACTTGCTCACTGTGTCGTACTGCCCAGTCTTGCTCTCCATGTCGTACTGCCCAGACTTGCTCTCCGTGTCGTACTGCCCAGACTTGCTCTCCGTGTCGTACTGCCCAGGTTTGTTCTCCGTGTCGTACTGCCCAGACTTGCTCTCCGTGTCGTACTGCCCAGACTTGCTCTCCGTGTCGTACTGCCCAGACTTGCTCTCCGTGTCGTACTGCCCAGACTTGCTCTCCGTGTCGTACTGCCCAGACTTGCTCTCCGTGTCGTACTGCCCAGACTTGCTCTCTGTGTCGTACTGTCCAGACTTGCTCTGTGTCGTACTGCCCAGGTTTGCTCTCCGTGTCGTACCGCCCAGACTTGTTCTCTGTGTCGTACTGCCCAGACTTGCTCTCCGTGTCGTACTGCCCAGACTTGCTCTCCGTGTCGTACTGCCCAGACTTGCTCACCGTGTCGTACTGCCCAGACTTGCTCTCCGTGTCGTACTGCCCAGACTTGCTCTGTGTCGTACTACCCAGACTTGCTCTGTGTCGTACTGCCCAGACTTGCTCTCCGTGTCGTACTGCCCAGACTTGCTCTCCGTGTCGTACTGCCCAGACTTGCTCTCCGTGTCGTACTGCCCAGACTTGCTCTCCGTGTCATACTGCCCAGACTTGCTCTCCGTGTCGTACTGCCCAGACTTGCTCTGTGTCGTACTGCCCAGACTTACTCACCGTGTCGTACTGCCCAGACTTGCTCTCCGTGTCGTACTGCCCAGACTTGCTCTCCGTGTCGTACTGCCCAGGTTTGTTCTCCGTGTCGTACTGTCCAGACTTGCTCTGTGTCGTACTGTCCAGACTTGCTCTGTGTCGTACTGCCCAGGTTTGCTCTCCGTGTCGTACTGCCCAGACTTGCTCTCTGTGTCGTACTGTCCAGACTTGCTCTGTGTCGTACTGCCCAGGTTTGCTCTCCGTGTCGTACTGCCCAGACTTGTTCTCTGTGTCGTACTGCCCAGACTTGCTCTCCGTGTCGTACTGCCCAGACTTGCTCTCCGTGTCGTACTGTCCAGACTTGCTCTGTGTCGTACTGCCCAAACTTGCTCTCCGTGTCGTACTGCCCAGACTTGCTCTCCGTGTCGTACTGCCCAGACTTGCTCTCCGTGTCGTACTGCCCAGACTTGCTCTCCGTATCGTACTGCCCAGACTTACTCACCGTGTCGTACTGCCCAGACTTGCTCTCCGTATCGTACTGCCCAGACTTGCTCTCTGTGTCGTACTGCCCAGACTTGCTCTCCGTGTCGTACTGCCCAGACTTGCTCTGTGCCGTACTGCCCAGACTTGCTCTGTGTCGTACTGCCCAGACTTACTCACCGTGTCGTACTGCCCAGACTTGCTCTCCGTGTCGTACTGCCCAGACTTGCTCTCCGTGTCGTACTGCCCAGGTTTGTTCTCCGTGTCGTACTGCCCAGGTTTGCTCTCCGTGTCGTACTGCCCAGACTTGTTCTCCGTGTCGTACTGCCCAGACTTGCTCCATGTCGTACTGCCCAGACTTGCTCTCCGTGTCGTACTGCCCAGGTTTGCTCTCCGTGTCGTACTGCCCAGACTTGCTCTCTGTGTCGTACTGTCCAGACTTGCTCTGTGTCGTACTGCCCAGGTTTGCTCTCCGTGTCGTACCGCCCAGACTTGTTCTCTGTGTCGTACTGCCCAGACTTGCTCTCCGTGTCGTACTGCCCAGGTTTGCTCTCCGTGTCGTACTGCCCAGGTTTTCTCTCCGTGTCGTACTGCCCAGACTTGCTCTCCGTGTCGTACTGCCCAGACTTGCTCTCCGTGTCGTACTGCCCAGACTTGCTCTGTGTCGTACTGTCCAGACTTGCCCTCCGTGTCGTACTGCCCAGGTTTGCTCACCGTGTCGTACTGCCCAGACTTGCTCTGTGTCGTACTGCCCAGACTTGCTCTCTGTGTCGTACTGCCCAGACTTACTCTCCGTGTCGTACTGCCCAGACTTACTCTCCGTGTCGTACTGCCCAGACTTGCTCTCCGTGTTGTACTGCCCAGACTTGCTCTGTGTCGTACTGTCCAGACTTACTCTCCGTGTCGTACTGCCCAGACTTGCTCTCTGTGTCGTACTGTCCAGACTTACTCTCCGTGTCGTACTGCCCAGACTTGCTCTGTATCGTACTGTCCAGACTTGCTCTCTGTGTCGTACTGTCCAGACTTGCTCTCTGTGTCGTACTGTCCAGACTTGCTCTCTGTGTCGTACTGCCCAGACTTACTCTCCGTGTCGTACTGCCCAGACTTGCTCTGTGTTGTACTGTCCAGAATTACTCTCCGTGTCGTACTGCCCAGACTTGCTCTCTGTGTCGTACTGTCCAGACTTGCTCTCTGTGTCGTGCTGCCCAGACTTACTCTCCGTGTCGTACTGCCCAGACTTGCTCTCCGTGTCGTACTGCCCAGACTTACTCTCCGTGTCGTACTGCCCAGACTTGCTCTGTGTTGTACTGTCCAGACTTACTCTCCGTGTCGTACTGCCCAGACTTGCTCTCTGTGTCGTACTGTCCAGACTTACTCTCCGTGTCGTACTGCCCAGACTTGCTCTGTATCGTACTGTCCAGACTTGCTCTCTGTGTCGTACTGTCTAGACTTGCTCTCCGTGTCGTACTGTCCAGACTTGCTCTCCGTGTCGTACTGCCCAGACTTGCTCTGTATCGTACTGCCCAGACTTACTCACCGTGTCGTACTGTCCAGACTTGCTCTCCGTGTCGTACTGTCCAGACTTGCTCTCCGTGTCGTACTGCCCAGACTTGCTCTCTGTGTCGTACTGTCCAGACTTGCTCTGTGTCGTACTGTCCAGACTTGCTCTCCGTGTCGTACTGCCCAGACTTGCTCTGTGTCGTACTGTCCAGACTTGCTCTCTGTGTCGTACTGCCCAGACTTGCTCTCCGTGTCGTACTGCCCAGACTTGCTCTCTGTGTCGTACTGTCCAGACTTGCTCTGTGTCGTACTGTCCAGACTTGCTCTCCGTGTCGTACTGTCCAGACTTGCTCTCCGTGTCGTACTGCCCAGACTTGCTCTCTGTGTCGTACTGTCCAGACTTGCTCTGTGTCGTACTGTCCAGACTTGCTCTCCGTGTCGTACTGCCCAGACTTGCTCTGTGTCGTACTGTCCAGACTTGTTCTCCGTGTCGTACTGCCCAGACTTGCTCTGTGTCGTACTGCCCAGACTTGCTCTCCGTGTCGTACTGTCCAGACTTGCTCTGTGTCATACTGTGGTTGACTTGCTCTGTGTCGTACTGTCCAGACTTGCTCTCCGTGTCGTACTGTCCAGACTTGCTCTCCGTGTCGTACTGCCCAGACTTGCTCTGTGTCGTACTGCCCAGACTTGCTCTCCGTGTCATACTGCCCAGACTTACTCACCGTGTCATACTGCCCAGATTTACTCACCGTGTCGTACTGCCCAGACTTGCTCTCCGTGTCGTACTGTCCAGACTTGCTCTCCGTGTCGTACTGCCGAGACTTGCTCTGTGTCGTACTGCCCAGACTTGCTCCGTGTCGTACTGCCCAGACTTACTCACTGTGTCGTACTGCCCAGACTTACTCACCGTGTCGTACTGCCCAGACTTGCTCTGTGTTGTACTGCCTAGACTTGCTCACTGTGTCGTACTGCCCAGACTTGCTCTCCGTGTCGTACTGCCCAGGTTTGCTCTCCGTGTCGTACTGCCCAGGTTTGCTCTCCATGTCGTACTGCCCAGACTTGCTCTCCGTGTCGTACTGCCCAGACTTGCTCTCCGTGTCGTACTGCCCAGGTTTGTTCTCCGTGTCGTACTGCCCAGACTTGCTCTCCGTGTCGTACTGCCCAGACTTGCTCACCGTGTCGTACTGCCCAGACTTGCTCTCCGTGTCGTACTGCCCAGACTTGCTCTCCGTGTCGTACTGCCCAGACTTGCTCTCCATGTCGTACTGCCCAGACTTGTTCTCCGTGTCGTACTGTCCAGACTTGCTGTGTGTCGTACTGCCCAGACTTGCTCTCTGTGTCGTACTGTCCAGACTTGCTCTCTGTGTCGTACTGTCCAGACTTGCTCTCCGTGTCGTACTGCCCAGACTTGCTCACTGTGTCGTACTGTCCAGACTTGCTCTCCGTGTCGTACTGCCCAGACTTGTGTATCACGAAGACAGCCAGGACGTAACCCCATGGACAACCCCGACCAACAGAGACCTGAAAACCTCCCATGAGGGGAGAATAAAGAATGGGATTACACAAATATCAGACTTTTTTTTAGGAAAAATAAAATGTTTCTACTCAAACAAATCCACCACAAAAGTTCGTGTACAAATGTCAGTGCAGCCTTGGCAATTGGGAAGAACGGAGTTGTCGAATCCGGAGGCGGCAGCCTGAAAATAGATTCTGGTCGTGGGTCTGGAGGTGGGAGGCCTGATGTCTGTGTCTAAGATTCCGGGCTCACAGACTGGAAGCCTGGAGGCAACTTGTCTTAGGGTTAGAGACTGCCTGTTTGCAACCAACCAACAGTTGGAGACCAGTCATTCTGCAGACTCAACAGGAGTGGAGGCCTGCTGTGTGCAACATGCCCTGGAGATGGAAGCTTGACTGTGTGCAACCTGACCAAGTGTTACAGGCCTCTCCGTGTGGATCCAGACAAAGGGTTAAAGACCTCTCTGTGTGCATCCAGACGAAGGGTTAAAGACCTCTCTGTGTGCATCCAGACAAAGGGTTAAAGACCTCCCTGTGTGCATCCTGAGGAAGGGTTGAAGACCTCCCTGTGTGCATCCTGACGGAGGGTTAAAGAACTGTCTGTGTGCATTCTGACAAAGGGTTAAAGACCTCCCTGTGTGCATCCTGACGAAGGGTTGGAGACCTCCCTGTGTGCATCCTGACGAAGGGTTAAAGACCTCCCTGTGTGCATCCTGACGAAGGGTTGAAGACCTCCCTGTGTGCATCCTGACGAAGGGTTAAAGACCTCCCTGTGTGCATCCTGACAAAGGGTTAAAGACCTGTCTGTGTGCATCCTGACGAAGGGTTAAAGACCTGTCTGTGTGCATCCTGACGAAGGGTTAAAGACCTCCCTGTGTGCATCCTGACGAAGGGTTAAAGACCTGTCTGTGTGCATCCTGACGAAGGGTTAAAGACCTGTCTGTGTGTATCCTGACGAAGGGTTAAAGACCTGTCTGTGTGCATCCTGACGAAGGGTTAAAGACCTCCCTGTGTGCATCCTGACAAAGGGTTAAAGACCTGTCTGTGTGTATCCTGACGAAGGGTTAAAGACCTGTCTGTGTGCATCCTGACAAAGGGTTAAAGACCTGGCTGTGTGTATCCTGACGAAGGGTTAAAGACCTGTCTGTGTGCATCCTGACAAAGGGTTAAAGACCTGTCTGTGTGTATCCTGACGAAGGGTTAAAGACCTGTCTGTGTGCATCCTGACGAAGGGTTAAAGACCTGTCTGTGTGCATCCTGACAAAGGGTTAAAGACCTGTCTGTGTGTATCCTGACGAAGGGTTAAAGACCTGTCTGTGTGTATCCAGTCCGAGGTTTTGGGAGCCTGTCAGGTTTTCTGTTGTTGCTTGTGTTGTTGTTCTGAACATTGTGGGTCTGCTATATTGGTGCCAGAATGCATAGTGACACATTTGAGAGGCCCCAGAAGACCTTTCGATGTGCTGGCCGTTAACACAAACAACAGATTTCAGTTAGAAACATAGAAAACCTACAACACAATACAGGCCCTTCGGCCCACAATGCTGTGCCGAACATGTCCTTACCTTAGAACTACCTAAGCTTTACCCATAGCCCTCTATTTCTCTAAGCACCATGTACCTATCCAAGAGTCTCTTCAAAGACCCTATTGTATCCGCCTCCACTACCGTTGCCGGCAGCCCATTCCACACACTCACCACTCTCTGCATAAAAAACTTACCCCTGTCATCTCCTCTGTACTTACTTCCAAGCACCTTAAAACTATGCCCTCTCGTGCTAGCCATTTAAGCCCTAGGAAAAAGCCTCTGATTATCCACACGATCAGTGCCTTTCATCATCTTATGCACCACTATCAGGTCACCTCTCATCCTCTGTCACTCCAAGGAGAAAAGGCCAAGTTCACTCAACCTATTCTTATAAGGCATTCTCCCCAATCCAGGCAATGTCCTTGTAAATCTCCTCTGCACCCTTTCTATGGCTTCCACATCCTTCCTGTAGTGAGGTGACCAGAACTGAGCACAATATTCCATGTGGGGTCTGAGCAGGGTCCTATATAGCTGTAACATTATATCTCAGCTCTTAAACGCAATCCCACGATTGATGAAGGCCAATACACTGTATGCCTTCTTAACCACAGAGTCAACCTGCGCTGCAGCTGCTTTGAGTGCCCTATGGACTCGGACCCCAAGATCCCTCTGATTCTCCACACTGCCAAGAGTCTTACCATTCATACTATATTCTGCCATCATATTTGACCCACGAAAATGAACCACCTCACACTTATGTGGGTTGAACTCCATCTGCCACTTCTCAGCCCAGTTTTGCATCCTATCAATGTCCCACTGTAACTCTGACAGCCCTCCACACTATCCACAACACCCCCGACCTTTGTGTCATCAGCAAACTTACTAACCCATCCCTCCACTTCCTCATCAAGGTCATTTATAAAAATCACGAAGAGAAGGGGTCCCAGAACAGATCCCTGAGGCACACCATTGATCACTGACATCCATGCAGAATATGACTTGTCTACAACCACTCTTTGCCTTCTGTGGGCAAGCCAGTTCTGGATCCACAAAACAAGGTCCCCTTGGATCCCATGCTTTCTTACTTTCTCAATAATCCTTGTATGGGGTACTTTATCCAATGCCTTCATGAAATCCATATGCACTATATCTACTGCTCTACCTTCATCAATGTGTTTAGTCACATCCTCAAAAAATTCAATCAGGCTCATAGGGCATAACCTGCCTTTGACAAAGCCATGATGACTATTCCTAATCATATTATGCCTCTCCAAACGGCCATAAATCCTGCCTCTCAGGATCTTCTCCATCAACTTACCAACCACTGAAGTAAGACTCACTGGTCTATAATTTCCTGGGCTATCTCTACTCCCTTTCTTGATTAAGGGAACAACATCTGCAACCCTCCAATCCTCTGGAACCTCTCCTGAACCCATTGATGACGCAAAGATCATTGCCAGAGGCTCAGCAATCTCCTCCCTCGCCTCCCACAGTAGCCTGGAGTACATCTCGACTGGTCCGGGAGACTTATCCAATTTGATGGTTTCCAAAAGCTCCAGCACATCCTCTTTCTTAATGTCTATATGCTCAAGCTCTTCAATCCGCTGAGTCATCCCTACAATTGCCAAGATACTTTTCCGTAGTGAATACTGAAGCTAAGTACTCATTAAGTACCTTTGCTATCTCCTCCGGTTCCATACACATTTTTCCACTGTCACACTTGATTGGTCCTATTTTCTCACATCTTATCCTCTTGCTGTTCACATACTTGTAGAATGCTTTGGGGTTTTCTTTAATCCTGCTCACCAAGGCCTTCTCATGGCCCCTTCTGTCTCTTCTATTTTCATTCTTAAGCTCTTTTCTGCTAGCCTTATAATCTTCTAGATCTCTATTATTACCTAGTTTTTTTTTAAACCTTTTGTAAGCTTTTCTTTTCTTCTTGACTAGACTTTCAACAACCTTTGTACACCATGGTTCCTGTACCCTACCATCCTTTCCCTGACTCATTGGAATGTACCTATGCAGAACGCCATGCAAATGTCCCCTGAACATTTGTCACATTTATACCATGCTTTCCCTGAGAAGATCTGTTCCCAATTTATGCTTCCAAGTTAGAAACATAGAAAATAGGTGCAGGTGTAGGCCATTCGGCCCTTTGAGCCTGCACCGCCATTTGGTATGATCATGGCTGATCATCCAACTCAGAACCCTGTACCAGCCTTCCCCTCATAACCCCTGATCCCTTTAGCCACAAGGGCCATATCTAACTCCCTCTTAAATATAGCCAATGAACTGGCCTCAACTGTTTCCTGTGGCAGAGAATTCCACAGATTCACCACTCTCTGTGTGAAGAAGTTTTTCCTAATCTCGGTCCTAAAAGGCTTCCCTTTTATCCTCAAACTGTGACCCCTCGTTCTGGACTTCCCCAACATTGGGAACAATCTTCCTGCATCTAGCCTGCCCAATCCCTTTAGGATTTTATATGTTTCAATAAGATCCCCCCCTCAATCTTCTAAATTCCAATGAGTATAAGCCTAGTCGATCCAGTCTTTCATCATATGAAAGTCCTGCCATCCCAGGAATCAATCTGGTGAACCTTCTTTGTACTCCCTCTATGGCAAGGATGTCTTTCCTCAGATTAGGGGACCAAAACTGCACACAATACTCCAGGTGTGGTCTCACCAAGGCCTTGTACAACTGCAGTTGTACCTCCCTGCTCCTGTACTCGAATCCTCTTGCTAAGAATGCCAGCATACCATTCGCCTTTTTCACCACCTGCTGTACCTGCATGCCCACTTTCAATGACTGGTGTATAATGACACCCAGGTCTCATTGCACCTCCGCTTTTCCTAATCAGCCACCATTCAAATAATAATCTGTGTTCCTGTTTTTGCCACCAAAGTGGATAACCTCACATTTATCCACATTAAATTGCATCTGCCATGAATTTGCCCACTCTCCTAACCTATCCAAGTCACCCTGCATCCTCTTAGCATCCTCCTCACAGCTAACACTGCTGCCCAGCTTCGTGTCATCCGCAAACCTGGAGATGCTGCATTTAATTCCCTCATCTAAGTCATTAATATATATTGTAAACAACTGGGGTCCCAGCACTGAGCCTTGCGGTACCCCACTAGTCACTGCCTGCCATTCTGAAAAGGTCCCGTTTATTCCTACTCTTTGCTTCCTGTCTGCCAACCAATTCTCTATCCACATCAATACCTTACCCCCAATATCATGTGCTTTAAGTTTGCACACTAATCTCCTGTGTGGGATCTTGTCAAAAGCCTTTTGAAAATCCAAATATACCAATCCACTGGTTCTCCCCTATCCACTCTGCTAGTTACATCCTCAAAAAATTCTATGAGATTCGTCAGACATGATTTTCCTTTCACAAATCCATGCTGACTTTGTCCGATCATTTCACCGCTTTCCAAATGTGCTGTTATCACATCTTTGATAACTGACTCTAGCATTTTCCCCACCACTGATGTTAGGCTAACCAGTCTATAGTTCCCAGGTTTCCCTCTCCCTCCTTCTTTAAAAAGCGGAGTTCCAATCCTCGGGAGCTAGTCCAGAATCTAAAGAGTTTTGAAAAATTATCACTAATGCATCCACTATTTCTTGGGCTACTTCCTTAAGCACTGTGGGATGCAGACCATCTAGCCCTGGAGATTTATCTGCCTTTAATCCCTTCAATTTACCTAACACCACTTCCCTACTAACATGTATTTCCCTCAGTTTCTCCATTTCACTGGACCCTCCGTCCCCTACTATTTCCGGAAGATTATTTATGTCCTCCTTAGTGAAGACAGAACCAAAGTAATTATTCAGTTGGTCTGCCATGTCCTTGCTCCCCATAATCAATTCACCTGTTTCTGTCTGTAGGGGACCTACATTTGTCTTAACCAATCTTTTTCTTTTCACATATCTATAAAAGCTTTTACAGTCAGTTTTTATGTTCCCTGCCAGTTTTCTCTCATAATCTTTTTTCCCCTTCCTAATTAAGCCCTTTGTCCTCCTCTGCTGGACTCCGAATTTCTCCCAGTCCTTTTTCTGGCTAATTTGTATTAGTTCCTGCCTGATAGCTTTATATTTCCCCTTACTCCAATTAAACACTTTCCTAACTTGTCTGTTGCTATTGCTTTCCAATGCTATGGTAAAGGAGACAGAATTGTGATTACTATCTCCAAAATGCTCTCCCACTGAGAGACCTGACACCTGACCAGATTCATTTCCCAAAACCAAATCCAGTACAGCCTCTCCTCTTGTAGACGTATCTATATATTGTATCAAGAAACCTTCCTGAACACACCTAACAAACTCCAATCCATCTAAACCCCTTGCTCCAGGGAGATGCCAATCAATATTGGGGAAATTAAAATCTCCCACCATGACAACCCTGTTATTATTACACCTTTCCAGAATCTGTCTCCCTATCTGCTCCTCTATGTCCCTGTTACTATTGGATGGTCTATAAAAAAAACCTAGTAGAGTTATTGACCTCTTCCTGTTTCTAACTTCCACCCGCAGAGACTCAGTAGACAACCCCTCCATGACTTCCTCCTTTTCTGCAGCCGTGACATTGTTTCTGATCAGCAGTGCTATGCTTCCACCTCTTTTGCCTCTCTCCCTGTCCTTTCTGAAACATCTAAAGCCTGGCACTCTAAGTAACCATTCCTGCCCCTGAGCCATCAAAGTCTCTGTTTTTTTTGCTGTACATCATATATAAACCTGAATTGGAGTGGGAGGGAAACGTCCACTTTGTGGTTAAAACCAGGATTTTAGCCATGCTGCAGGGTTCGAAAGTTGAAATGTTAACTGCTTCATTCAGCCCACGAGTTGTTGAGTCAAGGATGACTTTGACATTGGATTTGAGCATAGATTAGTGAGATCCAGACAACAAGCACAAAGAGAAGCAGGCTCTCACCACCAACATGACGTTTGCATATTTTTTCAGAACTCCACAGCATAGTAGTCAGAATTAGATTTAATATCACTGGCATATACTGTGTATTATGTTGTTTTATGGCACAGTACCATAAAAATCAATATTTTGTATTACAGCTCTGTGCAAATGTCTTGGGTACTTATTTATACTGTAGCTCGGGAGCCAAGATTTTTTACACAGTACTGTATTTGTCAAAGTGGAGCAGGTTTGTAAATCTGGTGGGAGGAAAGGATGTTGGGAATAGTGAGGGTGGAGTGCTGTGTGGGACAGGTGGCAGAGAAGGAGTGCCAGGGCCATGGAGGGGTTCGCACGGGTGCAGACAAGCTCATTTGATTTCAAACAATTGGTTTATTGATCATTACAAACGGGATAGAACTTTGAGTACAGAAAGTAGTTGAGCTTTTAGGAACAATTGATCATAACATTGTTAGACTCAACGTTTTTTTGGGAGAGTATATCAGTATAAACCAAGGCTATTAAATTGAATGTCAGAAATGGAAAGTTTGTGCCGTTGTGTAAACTGAAAGGAATTGCTTATCACTGAGTCAGCTGGGGAACAATGGGGTTGATTTTAAACGTTAGTATATGCAGTGTAGGAAATGTTCATACCCAAGGTCGGGATAAAAAATAAAAACATTAGATCAACTACATGAATGCATAGATATACTGTTACGTACCCTGTAACTGGGTTGCCAAACCAGCAGAAATGGATCACTCAGTTGGAGTCTGGATCACTGGAACTAAGGAAGTGTTATTAAAGAAATAAGCAACACAGTACTCTAATCAAAAGGATAATGAATACAACAGTTCAGCAATGATAAACACACATGTACACAGAAACTAGGATAATAGGATCAATCAAGCTCTATCGTCGTCTAGGGGTAAATGACCAGTTTCGAAGTGACGCAAAGTTCAGTTCAATTGAGTTCAGTTAAGTTCACAGTAATCACTGCCGTGGGAGAGAGAGAGAGAAAGCAAATGAATATTCAAAAACAGCTTCCACACAGACCTTCGATATTACTTGCAGTCAGCTTTCGGGCGAGCCCTTTGTAATGTCTTCTGAGGTCACCGACTGTGACCCCTCCATTTCCAGATACGATCATTTCTCTGCGGTGAACCTGGCACCCAGGCAAGGGCAGACACACACCAGGTTCCCGCCGATTGTACCTTTCCACCCTGTGCGTCTATGGCTTGGTCCCGCGAGCACCCCTCCAAAACTCCCACCGACTTGTGGGAGGCGCACCGCTTCCAGGGTCTCGTTACCTCGTGGTGTCGTGTGTCTTGCCTTAGCGAACCTTCCCTTTTTATCCCCCTGCTGGGGTATCGCCTGTCCATCACTTCAAACAGTTCAGGGTTCAAAGAGGAGCCGGTCTTGACAGCTCTCCCATCTCTTCATTAACATCTCCAAATGCTGCTCCATTGTTTTCCTTATCTCTCTCTCCTGAAGACAGGTGGCAGACCAACTGCTGATCCCACTGGTGCCAGCACAGGACAGTTAACATCTTAGTCTATGTGTACTTTCATCACAATACGTAAACAATTATTGAAGAAAAGACAGGTACATAAGGAATTCAGAAAAAGTACTGATGATGTTTACTGTAGGGCATATGAAAATATGAGTGCTATAGTGAAGAGGGAAATTCAGATTGCCAAAAGGCAGGTTGAGAAGGATATTGCTGATAATGCTAAGATTGACCCTAAGAGATTTGTTCGATGCTTTAGTAGTAAAAGAAAAGTCAAGGAGGAAGTTAAATGTATCAGTAGAGCTACTAGGACTTGATGTTTCAATCCCTATGGTAAGTTGGCACTCTCGATGTTGGCAGTGGGTTTGGAGTGGTGACAAGGAGGGAGGGTAGGTACATCATTGGGGTCATCAGGTGGGCACCCTCCTTCTTTGATGTTTCGTTGATAAGCCCACAACATCTCCAGAGGGCTCACGGTGCTACCTGGCATCCCAGATACACCCCCCCCCTCAGTTCCATACCCTCCTGTCTTCATCTTCCTTTTCATCCAAATCCAATTGCTGCTTTCTTCTGCTGCATTTGACAATGACTTGATTGTTTGTTGGAGGGAGTGACCCCTCACCCCTATCTTCTTCAATAGACTGGTCGTAGATGTAACAACGAATCCCCTGCATCCCACTTCTACAGGGAAAATCTTGGTCTTCCAGCCATTCTGGGCAGCTACAGTTTCTAGTTCAGAGTACTTGGTCTTTTTCCTCTCATAAGCTTATTCGACACCATCTTCCCATGGTACTGTCAATTCCACAACATATGCCAGCTTGGCTGTTGTGGACCACAGGACCATGTCTGGCTGGAGTGTAGCCGCAATGTCTGGGGGAAACACAAGCTTTTTTTCCCCAAGTCCACATTCATTTTCCAATCCCGAGCAACCTGCAGATTGCTTACATCTTTTGATGTTATATGGTGCTCTGGAGGTTGGCCTGTTGGTTCAAATCGTGTGATGTGGACATTTTCTGCCGATGTTGAATAATAGTGGGGAGTTAAAATATGCAGAGAAGGATATAGTGGTATTCTTAACTCATATTTTGCTGAAGTATTCACCTGTGAAGATGTTAGCAATATGCCAATAAGTGTAAAGAAAAATTAACACACACAAAATGCTGGTGGAACACAGCAGGTCAGGCAGCATCTATAGGAAGAGGTACAGTCCATGTTCCGGGGCGAGACCTTTCGTCAGGACTAACTGAAAGAAGAGCTAGTAAGAGACTTGAAAGTGGGGGAGGGGGAGATCCGAAATGATAGGAGAAGATGGGAGGAGGAGGGATGAAGCTAAGAGCTGGAAAGTTGATTGGCAAAAGGGATACAAGGCTGGAGAAGGGAGAGGATCATGGGATGGGAGGAGAGGAGCACCAGAGGAAGATGGAGAGCAGGCAAGGAGTTATAGTGAGAGGGACAGAGAGAGAAAAAAAGACAAACAAAGGGAGAAAAAAACAAATAATAATAAATAAATTAGGGATGGGATAAGAAGGGGAGGTGGGGCATTAATGGAAGTTTGAGAAGTCAATGTTCATGCCATCAGGTTGGAGGCTACCCAGACGGAATATAAGGTGTTGTTCCTCCAACCTGAGTGTGGCTTCATCCTGACAGTAGAGGAGGCCGTGGATAGACATATCAGAATGGGAATGGGACATGGAATTAAAATGTGTGGCCACTGGGAGATCCTGCTTTCTGTGGCGGACAGAGCGTAGGTGTTCAGCGAAATGGTCTCCCAGCCTGCGTCGGGTCTCAATATATAGAAGGCTGCACCGGGAGCACCGGACGCAGTATATCACCCCAGCCGACACACAGGTGAAGGGTCGCCTCACCTAGAAGGACTGTCTGGAGCCCTGAATGGTAACGAAGGCTGTCAGGTATCTCATTTTCTCTGAACACCTACGCTCTGTCCACCAGAGAAAGTAGGATCTCCCAGTGGCCACAGATTTTAATTTCCTGTCCTATTCCCATTCTGATATGTCTATCCATGGCCTCCTCTACGGTCAAGATGAAGCCACACTCAGGTTGGAGGAACAACACCTTATATTCCGAAGGGTCTCGGCCCAAAACGTCGACTGTACCTCTTCCTAGAGATGCTGCCTGGCCTGCTGCGTTCATCAGCAACCTTGATGTGTCTTGCTTGAACTTCCAGCATCTGCAGAATTCCTCGTGTTTACCTTATATTCCGTCTGGGTAGTCTCCAACCTGATGGCATGAACATTGACTTCTCTAACTTCCGTTAATGCCCCTCCTCCCCTTCTTATCCCATCCCTTATTTATTTTTTATATTTTTCCTTTTCTTTCTCTCTCTCTGTCCCTCTCACTATAACTCCTTGCCTGCTCTCCATCTTCCTCTGGTTCTCCTCTCCTCCCGTCCCATGATCCTCTCATGTCCCTTTTGCAAATCATCTTTCCAGCTCTTGTCTCCATCCCTCCCCCTCCTGTCTTCTCCTATCATTTCGGATCTCCCCCTCCCACTTTCAAATCTCATACTACTTCTTCTTTCAGTTAGTCCTGACGAAGGATCTCGGCCCAAAACGTCCACTGTACTTCTTCCTATAGATGCTACCTGGCCTGCTACGTTCCACCAGCATTTTGTGTGTGTTGCTTGAATTTCCTCGTGTTTGCATAAAGAAAAATTAAGGCTATTTTAAGTAACTTAGAGATTTTAGAAAGTGATGTCCAGCTTCAGCTGAAAAGGCTGAAAGTTAATGAAGCTCCAGGGCCAGATAACATACATCTAAAGATACTTATAGATCTGCCATTATATATACAAACCCCTAACCCAAGGGTCCCTAATCTTTTTGCACTGCGGACCGGTTTCATATTGACAATATTCTTGCGGACCGGCCGACGGGGGCGGGGGGAGATGGTAGGGTTGCCAACGGCCAAGAGTAGCAGTCAAATACGTTGGGTTTACCCAGATTAAGACTACAATGACCATGAAGCCTTGCGCGGGCACAAGTGCGCATGCGTGACTTCCGCATTCGTGTACGTGCCGATTTTTTTCTGCCAATCGCTTTTGCCGATTCTGTCCGGGGGGGGGCGGGGTGTTAATCACGGCCGGAATATTGGTGAGAAGTAGCTAATACACTCACTTTCGTTTCTAAAAGGGTTTATCTACGAATTTAATATTAAACACACAGCGCATATTTTCCTCGCATGAACATAGCGATAAGTCAATTATCAGGGCAGGGGAGCTTGAAGTAAGTATTGAAAGAATTTCCAGTAGAAGTGGCAGAAGCAAGTTCGATATTATCATTTAATGAAAAATTGGATAGGTATATGGACAGGAAAGGAATGGAGGGTTATGGGCTGAGTGCAGGTCGGTGGGACTAGGTGAGAGTAGCGTTCAGCACGGACTAGAAGGGCAGAGATGGCCTGTTTCCGTGCTGTAATTGTTATATGAGTCAATAGCATCATAACATTTTAAGTAACGTTTGGATATTAAACGCACAGCACGTATTTTTCCCGTATGAACATATAAAATCATTGCAACACACCAATATCGCTGAATCAGTGGGAGCCCTGGGCTCGTTTCCCTGCAACAAGGCGGTGCCATCGAGGGGTGACGGGAGACGGCGATACTCGAACGGGGTGCCTTATGTCCAGCCTATTCCGCAATTTAGTTTTTGTTACATTCATTGCAGAGATACGTTGGAAATGGAAGCAACGTTTTCAGTGCTTTCGTGGCTATCTCAGAATATTTAGCCTTGACTTTGATCCAGAATGCCGGCAGAGATGTTATGTCAAACATACTTTTCAGCCGGCTGTCATTTGCAAGCTCGAGGAGTTGATCTCCTTCCCGCGCTGACATGGATGACGCGCGGGTAATGGCTCAACAGTGGCCGTGACAGGGAGTGAGGAAAGGTGCAGCTGACTCATATCGCCAAATCATATCGATTCCTCGTAGCGCATGCTTTGCGGCCCGGCACCGGTCCGCGGCCTGGTGGTTGGGGACCGCTGCCCTAACGTGTATTTTTCAAAAGTCACTGAAGCTTGGTGAAATCTCTAAGGCCTGGAAATGGGCTAACGTTGTCCCAGTATATAAGGGTGACCACACTGATCCTGGTAACCACAGACCAGGAAGATGAACATGTATCGCAGGTAAGATAACGAAAACATTAATGAAGAATGAGAAGGAAAAGCAGATAACAAGAACAGGCATGTTACTAGAAAGCCAGCACAGGTTCAGAAATGGGAATTCATGTTTTACTAGTGGCTGGAGTTCTATGAAGAGGCAACTAAAATTTATAACAACAATATAGTGGTTGATATCATTTACCTGGACTTTCAGAAGGCTTTTGACAAGGTACTCCACGAGAGGTTAATAATTAAATTACAGGAGGTGGGGATTCAGGGTAAGGTGTGCAAATGGCTGCAGAACTGGCTCAAAAACAGAAAAGGAGTTATGGTGGGAGGATCATTTTCACACCTAGAACATATTAAAAGTGGGGTACTGCAGGGATCAGCTTTGGGGCTGCTGCTGTTTTTAGTTTACACTAATGATTTGGTTAAGCACATAACAATTAAACTAGTAAAGTTTGCTAATGTCACAAAATTAGGAGAACAGGCTGAAAGCATTCAGGCAGCAGAATCAATACAGTTAGATCTAAACAAAATCCAGATGTGGTCAGATAAATGGCAGATGAAATTTAATGAATGAGAGCAAAAAATGTACATCGGCTGACTAGTTGTTTGAAAATCTGACAGCAGAGGGGCAGATGCTGTTCCTGAAACATGGACAGTGTCTTCAAGCTCCTGTACCTCCTTCCTGATGGTAACAGAACAAGATGCTGAGAAATTCAAGCATTCAATAAAATGATGTGATTCACACACTAGATTATCCAAAGACAGATAATGCTTTAAGGTTTTATTTCAAACATAGAAAGTTCAAAAACAGGGAAAGGCAGTTGAAAATGACTCGAAGGTACAAATATTTCAATCCATTAATAAATGAACAGATTACATTAGGCTGTATGTTTTGGACTGGGTATTTATGTTGATAAAATCAGTACTATAAAAGCTGATCAGAGACCTACAGCTTATGTGGCAAACTGCATTGACAAGGGCCACACTGTTCAAAGAGTCTCTCACCTTTCATCTTTATTATACTCAAGGTACTCAGCTGGTTTGGAGAATGCTATCCTATCTAAACATGTTTCAAAGCATCATGTCTGGCTTTGCTGTGTACAATTATCCATCTAACCCAGGGCTTCCCAGCCTTTTTTTATTCCATGGACTCCTACCAATAACCGAGGGGTCTGTAGACCCCAGGTTGGGAACCCCTGGTCTCACCAATGTTCAATTGCATTACCATGCAAAGTAAAGTTACACCAGGGTTATCCTTGTGTCCTTCTGAAGCAGTTCATCACTTCTTCAAGCAGGAGCAAGTTCTCAAAATACTTGCATTGTGGTGCACTGCTCATAGACGGGCTGAGAGAAAGAAAGCTATACAGGCAGAGTAATCACAGCTGGAAATCTTCACTCAATTCCTATGAAGAGATGACCATAAAATCATTTTGCTCATTACAACTCAGTGGCCACTTTTATCAGGAACCTCCTGTACCTAATAATGTGGCCACTGTGTGTAGGTTTATGGTCTTCTGCTGCTGTAGCCCATCCACTTCAAGGTTCAAATGTTGTGTGTTCAAAGATGCTCTTCTGCACGTGGCTATTTGAGTTACTGTTGCCTTCCTGTCAGCTTGAACCAGCCTGTCCATTCTCCCCTGGCCTCTCTCATTAACAAGGCGCTTTTGCCCACAAAACTGCCATTCATGTTTTTTATTTGCACAATTCTCTGTAAACTCTAGAGATTTGTGTGTGAAAATCCAGCAGTTTCTGAGATACTCAAACCACCCTGTCTGGCACCAACGATCAGTCAGATCACCTTTCTTCCCCATTCTGATGTTTGGGCTGAATGACAACTGAACCTCCTGACCATGTCAGCATGCTTTTATGCATTGAGTTGCTGCCACATGATTAGCTGATTAGAAAGTTGCATTTACCAGGTATAGCGAATAAAGTGGCCACTGTATATTGCAGAACTGCAGAGCTAGACCAGCCTGATATCAGTGTACATGAAGTATTTCAGTTATTTATTTGGAGGTGATTTGCAAAATGCATCTTGATTAATATACTTCTGGCGGGAAACAACAAAAAGAGAAAAGTAACCAAAGTTATCAAGCACAAGAAAGTCTGCGGATGTGGAAATCCCAAACACACACAAAGTGCTGGGGAAGCTCAGCAAGTCAGGCAGCGTCTATGGACGGAGTAAACAGTTGACGTTTCTGGCAGACCCCTGGTCACAACTGGAAAGGAAGGAAGTGGGGGGAGGGCAGGAAGAAGTGCAAGGTGGCAGGTGAAAGGTGAAACTGGGAGGGGGAGGGGTGAAGAACAGAGCTGGGAAGTTGATTAGTGAAAAGAGAAAGGGCTGGAGAAGAGGGTGCTGATAGGAGAGGGCAGACGACCATGGAAGGAAGGGAATGAGGAGCAGCACCAGAGGGAGGTGATGGGCAGGTAAGGAGTAAAGCTGAGAGAGGGTAATAGAAATCTGAAGGTGGGAGGCAACCCAGATGGAATATAAGGTGTTGCTCCTCCAGTCTGAGTGTCGCCTCATTGCAAAAGTTATCAAACAGATGGATTGCCCACACTTGGTATTTAGAAGCAACTCGACACAAGTGTTTAAATAAAATTAGCAGCGTTTCAAAAAAATATATATCAGCATTAAGTTAAAAGCTACTTTAAAATGCAAGAAGCAATTAAACAAGTGCATTAAAGTGAAACTAATCTGGTGCTTTTGTGAATTCATTGGTGACATTTGCAGAATTTACAAGGGGTTTGGAAGCTCTCAGTTCTAAACAGTTCCACAAGAGTGTGGAAACTGATCTTGCATTAAGAAATTAGTTTGGATGAAGCTAACATGAGAAACATGCTGATCTGTATTAGCCATAGAAAACTTAAATTAAGGACACACACTGGATACCTTATTTGTTGATTTTGATTCAATGGTCAACAAGGCTTGGTCCATCTGCAGAATGGGTACCGAATACCACTCACACAGATATGAACATAAATTAACAGATGGGTGCATATCATATAGACAGCTACGACACAACATCTATGGTCGACCACAACCAGTGGAGGGCCTCATAGAAGGCCATCTTCTCCCTGATGTTTAAAATCAGGCAGTTCAGCAGAGACCCGCAGTCTACAGGCTTGAAGGTATGAAGCCTTGCAAAATCCAGTGGGTTAATCTGAGACCAGCACAGTGACCAGAGCCGAGACTGACCGTCGCTCGGCACAATTAACGGCCTTGAGCTCAATGTTCGGTGTTCAAACTTTAATGGCCCCAGGTCAGCTTATCTGCTCACAACCTCCCTCATACTGTGGGAGCTTGCTATGCATAGATAGCATCTGCGGCTCCCGTGGTTGGCAGCTCATCTTGGAGAAGGGAATTCCTGATCTCAAACCAACGCTGTCTTACGGCTACACCCACTCATGGGGAAGGCTTCGGGAATAAACCCTGAGGGAAAAATCCAGAACTGGCTTCCCTAAGGCAGTCCTACGTAGAGTTCAACACTGACTGGCAACTCCTGTGGCACTATTGGTGCCAAACTGTGTCAGCCAAGTCAAATTTATTTATAAAGCTCATTTAAGAACAACCCATGTTGACCAAAGTGCTGTACAAACCATAACGGGTAGCTAAAATCACAAATACAAGAAACACAGATATAAACAACAAGGCACACAGCTTATAGACACAAAATAAACAACACATGAGCCTAGGCACAAGCCAAAAATCAGCCACATCAGGAAGATTCAAACACCAGTGAATAAAGGTAAGTTTTAAGCCTGGACTTAAAAGAGTCAATGGAGGGGACAGATCTGATAGGGAGGGGAAAGCTGTTCCACAGCCTAGGGGCTACAACAGCAAAGGAGAGGTCACCCCTGAACTTAAATTTAGATCGCGGGACAACCAGGAGCCTGAGGGACCCGGAAGTGGAATCAGGGGTTATGAAGGTCTGCGATATAGCAGGGGGCCAGCCCATTTATGGCTTTATAAACAAACAGGAGGAGCTTAAAATCAATTCTAAACTGTACTGGTAGCCAGTGTCTGCCGTTCCTTTGGGTTCATCAGATGTGTTTGGGGGGGGGGGGCTGCTACATAGGCAACAGTTTGCTCTCTGCCCCAGGTTTGCATATCTAAACAGCTAGGACTCAACATCCATGGTTGACCCTGACCAACAGATGCCTACAAGATGTGTAAGGGCCTACTGTATCCTCCACACTTGCAGTTAGTTCCAGTGAGGTTGACACAACAGATTCACAACTCCTGTGCCTTTATGTCGTGGGGGTTGCCAAGAATGGCAATGAGCTCTTCGGGGTTCATAGATGGCCTCTATTGCAATGTTTAAGGCATCAACAAAAGAAAACCACGCTTCTAAAGATTCTCATGTCAAAGAAATGCAAGCCAAAGGTCCCATGAAGGGGTAGCCAATCAGAACCGAGGCAAGTGAATGGGGCGGGGGGGGGGCTGCTATATAACATGAGCCTTCCCACAGTGAAACACCAACAACTGCGCACTGAGGATATCACCTCGACTGTTGGCGAAACGTCTGCAAGCTAATTGCCAGGCTTGAACTCCACAACATCAAATGCCTCAACAAGAGCTACCAATATCCTGTGCTTTGACCTTTCCCAACCCTGGGAGCTTGTGGGTAAAGGTCAGATGTAGTGATCTGTACGTTTCTTTATAAAAACAAAGAAAAAATAACAGGCTGTGGAATCAAGAATACAAATTTGATTCTGGACCAATTGCTTCACTTGTTATTTCCATATCCTTTGTTTAAAGCCAATGGTGTGTATTGTTACTAACAGGTATAGAATGAAGCACAAAAATTCCCTTACTCCTGAAGAGAACTGGTGCTTTAACAAACTTATCACAGAAGCAGCCAAGTGGTTACAGCATTGCACACCATAAACAGACCAGGAAGTGCCTCACTATCCATTCCAATGCATGGTTTCGTTCAACAGTCGAACTCCCCATTATATGCGGTGCTTAACCTTCCATGGCTGTGAAAATGGGTTAAAGGTCAAAGGCAAGAAACAACTGCAAAATGTGTTGCCTTTGTAGTGTAGCTGTTAGTGTGATTACAACTCGAGGCATCGGAATTTAATTCCAACATCATCTCTAAGGAGTCTGTACGTGCTCCTGTGGAATGGGCAAGTTTCCTCCGTGTGCTCCAGTTTCCTCCCACAGTCCAATGATGTACCCGGTTAGTAAGTTAATTGGCCATTGAAAACTTCCTCATGATCAGGCTGTGGTTTAATCGGGGGGGGGGGGGGAATTGCTGGGACAGCACAGTTTGAAGCGGCAGAATGGCCTGTTCCATGCTGTATCTCAATCAACAGGAATAGCTCCAATATTAAATGCACTCTGTTCAATAATAAAACTTGGGAAGAGGGACCAGGTTTTACAGGGTAATATATCTTCATTTAAAACTGTATTACATTCCACAAGCAAGTACTTAGAACCACAGTAACTCTGCTCACAGACACTCCTTTTGACATGATCTTAACTTTTAGAAAGGCAGTGTCCTGGAAATTTGCCGGGTACTTGATTAACAGAATGCTTCCCCTGGCAAAAGGGAATCCTGATTGTACTGCTCGGGGAAAAAAGTGATGAAATTAACAGCTTCTAATGGGTCAGCTCTGAGAAGCTCATCTCCTCCCCCCACCCCCCCCCAAAGAGGTGTCAATGCATCTCTCTCGTGAACAGCAGTGTTAGTGCTTCAGATTCTGGAGGACAGGGGGCTTAATATTTGAAGCACGCCTTTAAAGATATTTCTGATACAAAGACTTTCCTTTTGCTATGGGTGACTGGTGTTAACTGTTGCAAATTTATTGATGCTGGAGATATCAATCACCATAAAATTACGTACAGCTGTAGAAATAAGGTCAGATCACAGACAGTGAATGAAGGGAACAGACAGAACGTAACATTGCAAAGCGCGTCAAATGGTTAATCAAGTTTTAGAGAACTGTTCAGAACTATGGATAATTTTCAAGTGAGGGTTTTTGGCTCTTGTCAGTGATAAGAACATCAGTTAGGTCTGTTTAAACCACAGCTCCGCTCTTCCTTGCAAATTGACAGATTCATTTGAAAATGATTACACTATATGTAACATTACCAGTTCTATCTTTAAAAGAGTCAGTAAATCTGAATGCAGACAGAATACCAATTCAATCCATTCTCCAAAACTCAGAAGCTGATTTCATTGAGGACCAATTCTGAGATTCCGTGTATTCCTAAACTCTGACGTAGCATCTGAGTACAAAAAACCGCCACTTTCTTCGTTCAGTGGCTGTTGAGGCACACGCCATTGACTAGAGGCTAAATTGTTATGTTTTTCTTTAAAGTTTGCGTAACTGTCGATTAGTTGCTCCAATCTTGGACTCAACACGCTCCGTCTTGGTCGTCACGCGGTCAATAATCTCGTCTTGGTCATCGATTTCTGTTTGTAGGCCAATTGCGAGACCCCTCAGTCGCCCCAAGCCAGAAGACATCATATCTGTGATTAGAAGGGAAAGGAGGAAAATTCATTTATATTTCTGTAAAAAAAAACAGGAGAAAGGGGAACAAAAGAACAACAGGGGAACAGCTAGCTCCCCACCCTCCGCCCCGAGAAAGAAAATAACTAAGGGAACATATTTCTCAAAATGAAACTAATACAAACTTAAGTGTAGAGTGCAAGTCTAGATCTGACATGGAGAGGCTCAGCAACTTTAAATTCCTGAATGTTACTATTTCAGAATTTTACGTCCTGGACCCAACACGTAAATGCAATTGCGAAGAAAGCACAGCAGCACCATTACTTCCTTATGAGTCTGTGGAGATTTGGCATGACATCTAAAACTTTGTGTAGTGGTGAATATATTGACTGGCTGCATCATAGCTGGTATGGAAACACCAATGTTCTTGAAAAGAAAATCCTACAAAAGGTAGTGCATTTAGCCCAGAAATCCTTCCCAAACATTGAGCACATCTTCATGAAATGATGCTGTAGGAAAGCAGCATCCATCAGCAGAGGTCCCCACGTCCCAGGATATGCTCTCTTCTCGCTGCTGCCATCAGGTAGAAGATCCAAGATCCTCAGGACTCAAGTTCAAGAACAGTTACAACCATCAGGCTCTTGAACCAAAGGGGTTAATTACACTCACTTGCCCATCCATTGAGATGTTCCCACAACTAAAGATCTCTCTTTATCTTGTTATTTCATGTTCTCATTATTTATTGCTATTATTCATATTTGTATTTGCACAGTTTGTTGCCTTCTGCACTCTGGTTGATCTTTCATTGATCCTGTTATAGTAACTATTCTATAAGTTTGCTGAGTATGCCCACAGGAAAATCAAACGCAGGGTTGTATATCGTGACATACATATACTTTGATAATAAAATTTGCTTTGACTTTTGAAGTAGCAAGCTGGAAATTTTTAAGCTAAACAAATTTATTTTTGCATAATTTTGTTCTGCCACTCATTCACACGCTTCCACCAACATGTCCTTTCTCCTCCATACGAAAGGTACAAAGCTTCATTTATCAAAGTATAAATGTGGTATACAACACTGAGATTTGTCTTCTCCAGATAGCCATAGAACAAAGAAACACAATGAAAGTCATTCAAGACAAAAACATCAATCCTCCCCCATAAAAAATGAAACAAAAACTCACAAACCCACACATAAAAACAGATCGCTTCGTATGGAAAAACAAGGACATCAAACCTCAACCCCAAACCCTCTCTCACACACAACCAACCGATCACTGCACACAGAAACAGCATCAAACCTCAACCCCAAACCCTCTCTCACACACAACCAACCGATCACTGCACACAGAAACAGCATCAAACCTCAACCCCAAACCCCCTCTCACACACAACCAACCGATCACTGCACACAGAAACAGCATCAAACCTCAACCCCAAACCCTCTCTCACACACAACCAACCGATCACTGCACACAGAAACAGCATCAAACCTCAACCCCAAACCCTCTCTCACACAACCAACCGATCACTGCACACAGAAACAGCATCAAACCTCAACCCCAAACCCCCTCTCACACACAACCAACCGATCACTGCACACAGAAACAGCATCAAACCTCAACCCCAAACCCCCTCTCACACACAACCAACCGATCACTGCACACAGAAACAGCATCAAACCTCAACCCCAAACCCCTCTCTCACACACAACCAACCGATCACTGCACACAGAAACAGCATCAAACCTCAACCCCAAACCCCCTCTCACACACAACCAACCGATCACTGCACACAGAAACAGCATCAAACCTCAACCCCAAACCCTCTCTCACACACAACCAACCGATCACTGCACACAGAAACAGCATCAAACCTCAACCCCAAACCCCTCTCACACACAACCAACCGATCACTGCACACAGAAACAGCATCAAACCTCAACCCCAAACCCTCTCTCACACACAACCAACCGATCACTGCACACAGAAACAGCATCAAACCTCAACCCCAAACCCCCTCTCACACACAACCAACCGATCACTGCACACAGAAACAGCATCAAACCTCAAACCCAAACCCCCACTCACACACAACCAACCGATCACTGCACACAGAAACAGCATCAAACCTCAACCCCAAACCCTCTCTCACACACAACCAACCGATCACTGCACACAGAAACAGCATCAAACCTCAACCCCAAACCCCCTCTCACACACAACCAACCGATCACTGCACACAGAAACAGCATCAAACCTCAACCCCAAACCCTCTCTCACACACAACCAACCGATCACTGCACACAGAAACAGCATCAAACCTCAACCCCAAACCCCCTCTCACACACAACCAACCGATCACTGCACACAGAAACAGCATCAAACCTCAACCCCAAACCCCCTCTCACACACACAACCAACCGATCACTGCACACAGAAACAGCATCAAACCTCAACCCCAAACCCTCTCTCACACACAACCAACCGATCACTGCACACAGAAACAGCATCAAACCTCAACCCCAAACCCCCTCTCACACACAACCAACCGATCACTGCACACAGAAACAGCATCAAACCTCAACCCCAAACCCCCTCTCACACACAACCAACCGATCACTGCACACAGAAACAGCATCAAACCTCAACCCCAAACCCCCCTCTCACACACACAACCAACCGATCACTGCACACAGAAACAGCATCAAACCTCAACCCCAAACCCCCTCTCACACACAACCAACCGATCACTGCACACAGAAACAGCATCAAACCTCAACCCCAAACCCCCTCACACACAACCAACCGATCACTGCACACAGAAACAGCATCAAACCTCAACCCCAAACCCTCTCACACACACAACCAACCGATCACTGCACACAGAAACAGCATCAAACCTCAACCCCAAACCCCCTCTCACACACAACCAACCGATCACTGCACACAGAAACAGCATCAAACCTCAACCCCAAACCCCCTCTCACACACACAACCAACCGATCACTGCACACAGAAACAGCATCAAACCTCAACCCCAAACCCTCTCTCACACACAACCAACCGATCACTGCACACAGAAACAGCATCAAACCTCAA